>NC_090937.1:425999852-426302883 GCF_040938575.1 Ambystoma mexicanum | reverse complement strand
TGGAGATTTAGCTTTCCTTATTCCCTTCTCTCTCTCACCTTTTGTTCTGGTCTTTTCCTCCCTAGGCACTGGGGCGTGACTGCGAATCCGGATGATTGCTGCTGAACATGGAGGCGCCCTGTAAAGGTGAGTGGAATGCGGCGCTGCAGCGATCGACGCGATGAGCTTTTAAATAAAAGTCTTCCTTTTCAGGATTGTCGGCGAGATGTCTCCGGGATGCGGTTTTAGCAGGTAAGGACTTTTCCTTCTTCTGTTCTCTTCTTCTCTTCCTTTGCAGGTGATCCAGGATGCTGGCAGGCGTGGCAGAAGTCAGGATGCAGTAGCAGACAGGGTGAGCGTCCAGCTGCTAGATGCAGAACAACGCGAAGCACGTGTGGCTGTTCGGGTGGGGTTTAAATAGCCTTGGAAGAAGTTCCAGATATGTATCCTTCCTCCAATCAGGTATGTATCCTTCCCCGACCACGCCCGGATGGTAAATTAGTCCCACAGGTAAAGTAGTTCCTTTCAGGCCTCAAGGAGGCCGGGATCCTGCAGCATGGTCTGCATCAGGTAAGTGCACCCAAGCACTTCCATAATGAGCCTGGCGCCTATGGCGCCAGGACTGATGTCTTTTATGAGCCTGGCGCCATAGGCGCCAGGACACTGTCCAAAGGGCCCCTATATGGGGTTGCTGGGTCCTTCCTTGGGGACTGGATGCCCGCTTTCGGGGACGCAGGGCTTGAACCGGCTCCCCGGGAGCGGGCATCATGACACCTGGCCCCATGCCACATCAGGGACCGGGTCACGGCGACCCGGTCACCCTGCAGCTACCCTGAAATGCAATAGGAGAACTGCAGCACAGTGCAGGCATTAGGGGAGGTGTGGTATTCGGATGATTACTGAAAAGCTTAGCACTGGCCACTGGCTTAAGAGGTGCTCTGTGTGTCTTTTCAACACTGTGAAACTGCTAAGGCAAAGAGGCCAGTCGGTAATCTCACAGCAGCCCACTGGTTTGCACCCCTTACATTCTTTGGTGTGCATGTGCACCACCTGTCAAAAGGCTGCCCCCATCCCCTAACTGATGTGCTTGCATAAAGGGGGCCTAGAAAATGTCCAGGCTTCGAAGGCTCAGAACCGCCCATGTCTCTTGTTATAACCATTAATGGTCAACAATGGGAGTTGCCAATGGTGGAATTTTTGGAGAGAATTGGATGTTACCTACCTTTGTAATGAAGGCAAATTGGTGGACGGGATCTTCTAACTGGAGGGATGTTGAAATAAATACATTTTAGGACTAGAAACTCTTTTTAATTGTCTTAAATGGGGAATGTGAACAGAGGCACATGTGTTCTGCAACCTGGCAGAACTGCCACCCTTAATTTAAAGCTTACCGCGCTACATAGGCCAATGTTTCACTGTAGCATGTGAGCTTTCCAGGCTATGCCACACTTTCTCGACAGTAGTAAGGAATTGCTCCCTGGAATAATCCCTGACAGTGGCACTAAACCATTCCTTGCCTGAATGGAAGATTCTAGGAGTGCCCTCGCAATGCTACCCACATCCAGACCAGACTGAGCCAATCCTTAGAATGCTGGCATTCCTCTTCTTTTGGGGTTCAGCATGTGCTGAGTTTGTCACCTCTGCTGAACGAATATGTGTTTGCTTGAAAGCAGCACAGTTTTCACCTGAGTGCCTTGATGTGGGGAAGTCGCCTCTGGGGCCTACATAGGTAGGTTCTCATGCTGTATAACATTCACTCTCTGTGGATTACCCTGCATTCCTGACAAGGCTCTCCCTTTGTCTTCCTTTATTACCTTTCACAGTTTTGGTTGTTCATGCAGACTGGACTAAAAAAGGCAGGACAGATCTACCTCCCCCACCCCACACCCAATGTGTTCTGGCTCTCTCTGCCAAAATCTCTGCCACCATTCAAATTTGCTGCAAATATTAAAGCAGATAGTGGGGTGACCATGCATTTTAAGTGGTCGCTACTCTGCTATGACACACAAAGTATAGTAGAGTGTATGTTTCATGACCTTGATTTGAGCTTGAGCTTTGTTCCTGTATGTGGTCAAGGCTCTCCTCGGTCGGTGACTGCAATATACTTTACCCATGTGCTATTCACATGTGCTCTGATTAAAAACAGACTGCTGTTGCAAACGTGATTAATCTTTGGCACTCGAAATATCTGTTTCTGCTGTGGGTATTATCATACTAAAACTCTCATGTGTCTGTCTTTTGTATCGCTTGCATCCAAAATTGCACAGATGAGCTGGGTGTCTGTCTTGAGCCACCTCGCCAATATTCACATTACACATTAGACTCAATCATGTTTGTGTGTGCAATATACACAAAGATATAATGGATCTGGTTGGCATACAAACAATAGCAACAGGATGTATCATGCGTACAGAGCTTGCAAAAAAATGAGTTTTTTTGAACAAACGTGCGTGATCATCACTCACTACAAATACATTGACAAACCATTTTACTCTGTGGTTTGTGTCTTTAGCAAAGTCCACAAGGTGTCCCCTATCCCCCCAGATTGTATGTGTGTCCCACGCCCCAACTCTAGTGAAATTTGAAGAAGAGAATCTCTCACATTTAAACGTGCCTGATGTAATATTTGCTGGAATTTGTTATTTAGTCCATACTGGCTCGTCGCACCCTTTTCTTCGACAACTGTATTCAACATTTACACACTCTGTTCGAGCTAAAGTTTGCTATGATTGGCTTTGGGGCTTGGTTAGTCCCAGAATTACTTTTCGAAAGTTTGTTTGGTGGGAAAAACGAAACATAATCCTCGTTAAAAATTGAAACACATGCGCACATCTCATGCCCATTACACAGCCCACCACATAGGGGCATGTTTTGAGTTCCCTGTAATTTGGCTGGGGGAACCAGTTACATTAATAGGTTAGCGTAGACAGGTCCATGGCGCCTAACTTTTCTCATTTCAACGGCAGAGTGAAAAAGGGAAGTGTAAAAATGCAGCATAGATGCTTGTACGCCGCCCCTTTTGCAAACTTAGTAAATACCACCTGCCATGTAAGATGGCAGGTAGCGTTTACAATGGATTCCTATGGAGTCTATCTGTTTTTCTTTTTTTTTCTGGTGAAAAAGCCAGTGGACTGCAAAGGAATCCTCTGCCTTTGGGCCGGCATGAAAATCCATGCTGGCACAAATGCTCGAGTATTTGTATTGCAGACAGTAAGGGAGCGGCGGAAACATAAATGACGTTCCGCTGCTCCTCTCCACCATACAGAACAATGATAACGGGGCGTACTGGAAACCAAATGACTTAAGTCATTAGGCAAGGCATGTGCACATTTTGTGTATGGTATGCTGAGCTCAATATGACCTCCATAGTGTCTTTGATTATCTATTGCACTTTAAAAAACGGCCTTGTGTGGACACTATCATGTTAAAATATACCTTAATTTTGGCAATCCTTATTAATGGTCCCCGTTATTTGGTCTTTCATGCATCCATTTCTTTTTCAAAAAACATGCTTATCATCCTCTGCATTATCCAGCGGCACTCTCTGATGTTCTCCCTTTTCTAGTCCTCTGCCGTCTAAGGTTTAGAGAATCAGAGCAGGAGCATAACATGCACCCACCATGCAAGGTTCATCGCTCTGAGACCCCTGCGTTGGTGAGTTGGTGCATTCGCATAACACACGTTTTTGAACATAACATAACAGAACACAATATAAAATAAAATAACATATTATGACTTGAGAGCTATAGAGGTTTTACATTTTGTCTAGCATATTGATAGCCACACGCACACCCTGGTTACACGTGTGTACACAGCACTCATAATCGATGTGCCATTGTTATCTCTATTCATCTACGAATACAGACACAACACACCCTATGTTTGCATGTGGCCTATCACCAAATGCATAGTAGCCATTTGCCTTCCAACATATTTACTTCTTGCATGTCCTCTCCTCGAAATCCCACCTTCCATGTGTGGTATACAGCAAATACTCTATTCTCTGGTTCTGCGTACGTACAACATCAACACAGCTGCTTTAAATACACTATTGCCTCAGCCAATTTAGCTCTAAAAGTAAACCTGATCCCAAATTGATCTATATGCAACACTGACTCTTTGTACACTCGAGTCCATGACTCGCATCTTGTTAAATCTCGCAATATCTCCATCTTCTGACAATCCTTAGTGATGAGTGATCCACTCAAACATTTATGGTGAACACGCTGATGAACCAGCAATTAATAGAGGATTGTATCTGGAAAGGTGTGATGTAAACAGGTTTCAATTTACATTTAATCTGTGGGCGATTCCATCAGTGTATTGTCAAATGTGCTGCAATGAAAGTCAGAGATTATGTAGCATATTGCGGAACAGGTACAATGAGAATGCAGAAAATACCTCTTGAAATATATGATGATATAATCCCAAGGACGAGGCTAAAGCAACTTCCTACTCAAAAATATTTTCTGCAGACCTGCTACACTTTCTGCACTAGCACCTTAAAACAGAAGAACCTACTGTTTTCATTGCTGTTTCTGAAGGCTGCTCAACTGGACAGACTTCGAGCCCTGAAATAGTGAAGAAACTAATCACAGTGCAGCAACAGTTGACCCACTGAAGCATCTAATTTAAAGCCACATCCCTGCACTTGGGTTCTAGCCACACTGCCTCCCTGCATTAGGCAGCAGGAAGTCGAACACAACACTGAGGGTTCAGAAGCAGTGTGTGCGATCAGTGTTAATTCTCACAAATAAAGACATCCTGAAAGTCATGTTCTTAATGTCTGCATCACTGATCAACAATCTAGCATTTCCATAATGGCGATGAGCAGATTAAATCAAAAGGAAAAACGACTAAACAAAGTAAAAACCTAAAATAAGCATGTCCAACAAGAAGAATACACACTTAACAACCACAGGAAAGTTTCAGCCGCCTGCCATTTTTATGTACCCTAGTCCACCAGCAATGTGGTGGCAAATACAGAGGGTTGAAAATCATACAGCAGAAAAACAGAAATCCTGATCCGTGCACTGGGCATGGAGGGCCAAAGAATCATTCAGGCACAACCCAAGGAATTCCAAGAAGATGACAAACATAAAGAAATAGTGCAGAAAACGACTTAGCGACTCACACTGATGTGAAACATGTTTCAGTCACTGGCTGTGATCTTAGAACTATAATCATATCCCAGGAGAGACCCAAAATGACAACATAAAAGTACCCAGAGAGTTATCAAGCTGGGCCAGTTTGGAACATCAACAGACGCAGCTCTGAGAGATCTATTGGTAGTGGGCAGCTGCGATAGCAAACCACAAGAAAGGCTGCTTTAGACCAACGATCCCACATTAGAGCAAGTAATGACATTCTCACAAAGTGTAGAGGAGCAGCAGCACACAGAAAAAAGGATCGCACAGCTTCTGTTTCATCAGAATGTCTTAAAGCGGGCATATGGAGATGAAGCCTCAAGAGAACGCGATACACAAAGAGCAGACTGCAACAGAGACACAAGCCACAAGAAAGGTTCCCACTGCTGTGGGATCTTCATTTAAATCGCATGCAGCAAAAATGCCCACCAAAAGGGAAAACATGACATCATTGGTAGAAATATTGACACTTTCCCAAAGTGTGCAGATGCAGAACCATGTAAAAGGTAGAAGTAGGTAGCAAACAAGCAGATGAAAGAGGAGAGTCACCACCAGACCAAACATTGAGCATTAATAAAACAAAAACAAAAGGAAAGAAGTGAAGGGGATGGCTCAAATTGGCAATGACACTAAAATGATCCAAATACACATGCACAAAAGGAAATGGAGAATACAAAAACTGTTAGCAAAAACCTTCCCAGCACATATATTTGCATGGATTTTCAACTGCTGTGACACATGAAGTATAGACTAAAGTCTAAGGACAGCACACGAGCAGCAAATGCGAATCTAATGACGGGGAGAGTCTGTCTTATGTTTGCCACTTCAAGAAAATCTAGACATAGAAATGCACCCCAATTCCTAAAACCAAGTGATCTTGATCAAGAGAGATAACATGGAAGACATATTGACCGAGGACCGCAAATTCCCAAAGCTGTGAGAGGAAACCTGAAAAGGCAAATGCATGAAACAAAACTGAAGAAATGAGTGATGCACATGAACAGAAATGTGTGCACTGCATCCCAAACAGCACCGGAAGATCTTGTTTGATCGTTCACAGAATTTGACAGACATGCTATATTGGATCAGTAGAGGCTACCCCTTGCCTAAGTCCTGCCATAATTACGAGTAACACACGAGTTGAAAGCTGAGTATTTGCCTATACATGAACAACAGTTTCAATCAAGATGTGTTATGTACCAATTTCGCCTTAAAAAACCTAACCAAAGTAGTCATTTCTCTGTGTTGGGCTTCAATCTTCACAATTTGATGAAAAGAAAACTGGGGTATTTGCACCAACTCATTAATACTCTGCACCCATGTGTATCAAGTTTGATGTTCGTATGGGTGTTGCAGTGTATGGAGGGAAAGAGGTTGAGACCCCACCTCTAGATTCAACTTCAGACACAAGCGCGCCCTTTGAAATGATTCAGCGACACACTTTAAAAAAATTCAATGAAAATAACTGTTGTTTATTTAAACAGACAGTTTGGAGTGTACATCACATTTAGCCCCTTGATGACACGTGTTTCGGCAAAAACATTAACATTGCCTTTTTTAAATCAGGGCTAAGCAGGAACAAATCATATGCATACACAAAACCACAAGGTTGCAGTATTAACCTCATGTTTCAAAAATTTGAAAAAATAATACAATCATTAGTGTAAATCACATGTAATGTATATGGACAGAGAAAAGACGGGTGGGGAATGGGGAAGGATTTGCAGGTATGAGAAAAAAGAAAAAAATAATATGAAAGAAATATAAGAAACACAGAGTTAATGTATTGAAACCATATTTTGGGGTCTACTTAACAGATTAAGAGATATTGTGTGCTCTTTGGTGAACATTGGTCTATTTAGTAAATTGAAGCAATGCTGTAGTTATGCTTGGTATTGGTACCCATCTTAGTTCCTTGATATCGACCCAATTTGCAACAATATTTTATGCAACGTCATTGAGCATAAGGAACTATGGAATCGGTGTTAAAAAATGTTAGGCCGAATCACCTGCAGTACCCTTTGCGAACACTACAGGCAATTAGGGCTACAAGTGCAAGCACAATTTTACCTCTGGTACAAGCCCGTACTACACAGTAAAGTGGTAGTGATGGCTGAGCAGCCAGACTTATCTCAAGAGTTTAAGTGAGCAGTAGAACAAGTTGCAAAAAGGACCAACTAATACAGTGATTCAAGTAAGCACTTACTCAAGGTTTCTTGGTAAAATAATACATTTATTTACTCTCTCAGTTAGTAAATATTACACTAGCATAAGCAGCTAAATATCACACACTAATACACCACAAAAATCATCCAGCCGGTAAGTAATTGAACAAGTTTAGCTCCAAAATGAAATGGGAGCAAAGTGGCACTTCAAATACTTCTTAAGGGGATAAAAAGACAAGGTTATAAGAATAGACAGCCCAAATACCTTCATGGGCAGGGCAAAGGGTTTCAGTTAAATACAACCATCAATTCTTCTCATAGGCCTGGGCCAAAGTCAATGGATCAGAGTCTTTGTATAGGATACCACAGTTCTAGTAGCTAACGGTTAACTCTTTGCTACAGAGTTTAGAAGAATTTGGCTAGTCGGAAAGTTTGATGAATGCTTAGGGAAGTACAAGCCTTCGAAGTTGAGGAAAGTTTCACGCACTTTACCGATGGCCGAAAATAGTTCCGGACCGCGTTTGCACAGTACCTTGTCAATGAAGAAAGATGTAGCTGAGGCATTTGTTCCTGGCAGTTCAAGCAGATCTCGCTGTTCCTGAGCTTCAGTCGTAGGATAAAGAAGGAGGACATTGGGAGGTTCCTGCACTGCCCAGGGATGAGGTCAAAAGCTGTAGCAAGACGTCGGTTTAAGGTGTCAGTGCCTTAAAGTCCACAAAATGGTTTCCTTCCCACTGGCTATCCGGCTTTCAACAGCACTCTGATGAAACTTCGACCAGTTGGGGAGGGTGTCCAGGTGGCTTACGAGTCCTCTTCCTTAAGCTCGTCTTCGGTTATTTCGTTCCAGTGGTCGACTCTGCTTTCGAAGTCCCAGAGACCTACTTTTAAACAGTTTTCCCCCATTCATTCCAGCCTTGTTGTCACTTACACAGCAGGGTGGCTGTCCTTGCCATACAGCCAGCCAGCCAATCATGCCAGAGTGCATTGAGGTCTCCTAGGAGACTAAGCATAGGGAGTTTTGGGTACCTCCCTCACATCCTGTCCACCCCATACACTCAGATGCCAGAGGAGGGATTCAGCACTGAAACCTGCCAAAGGCCGACGAACAAAGGGACCAAACCCGGTTTGGCACCCAGAGACAAACACAAGAAGGACTTTTCCTAAAAGAAATGTCGAAAAAAGATGACAGAGTCTTTTTTTACAGATAGGTCTTGGGTGCCATATTGAAAAACATGGCTGACCCGATTTTTAGCTACCGTTGTTAGCGGTTGGAAAAAATCACGGTAGTTAATCTAAACCACTGTCACCAGCCAGTTAAAGTAGGAACGGGTATAATTTACCGTCTTTATTCAGGCCTTGTTTCAGGGTTCAGAACTGACAAATTAGGCGAGCTTCTGCCTGTCGAAGCATGATTTTCAGATTGCCGCCCCTTTTTCCGAGGCTAATGCTTTGGAGACCAATGAATCTGATACCTTTTTTCTGGTTCAGCTGCTGTTCTTGCTGCCAATGGCATGCCAAAGGTAACATTGTATTTTGGCTGCCAATTCCTGATAAATGTTCACAGATCCGAGTACGAGGTTCCCTGATCGTATTTCCAATGTAGATGGCTTTGCATACACAGATTATGGCATGGACCACACATTTTGTTTTGCAATTGATGTTCTGGTTGATTTTGATCTCATTTCCAAATTTGTCACGAAAGACGGTGGTTTTGTCAAGTGCATATTGGACAAGTGCGGTATTTCCTGAACCCAAAATGTTCCTGTGTAAGCCAGGTAGTAGGCTGGCTGATTGTTTCTTGTGGTAGAAACGACAGGCTCAATTGATTTCTTAATGTTTGCGCTTTTTTAAAGATAATTTGTGGTCCATGTTGAGTGAAGTGAGAAATATGGTGGTCCAATTGTAGTAGATGCCAATTTCGTTTCAGAATTTTTTTGATCTCAAAATGGTCATGGCTATAAGTTGTAATGAAATAAATGCCTTCCTGTTGTTGAACACTAGTGGCTGGTTTGTCTCTCAGTGTATCAGTTTGTGATAAGATTGAAGCTTTTGCCTGGGCTTTTTTAATGTATTTGGGGTGATATCCCCTCGCACTGAACTGAGAGAACAACAGATTGCCTTCCCCTATTGTGTTTCAACACCGATTCTGTAGTTCCTTATGCTCTATGACATTGCATAAAATATTTTTGCGAATTGGGTCGATATCAAGGAACTAAGATGGGTACCAATACGAGGCATAACTACAGCATTGCTTCAATTTACTAAATAGACCAATGTTCGCCAACGAGCACACAATATGTCTTAATCTCTTAAATTGTGTCCGGGGAGGATAGCTCAGCGGCAACGTGCGCGCCTTGGAAGCAAGATGACACAAAGCAACACAGGTTGAATCCCCGGGTCCGTGCTTAGAAACCTCTGGGTGTTTAAGTGCGTTATAAATACACAACTAAGACAAAAACAATTACGCAACTAAATAAACAAAACAAATCCTGTAACAGCGCCTCGATGCCTGCGGGCTGTGTGAGCACTTTAAAAAAAATGCAAAATGAAATGAAGTAGACCCCAAAACATGGTTTCAACGCATTAACTCTGTTTCTTATATTTCTTTCATATTATTTTTTCTTTTTTCTCACACCTGCAAATTCTTCCCCATTCCCCGCCTGTCTTATCTCTGTCCACATGCATTACTTGTGATTTACACTAATGATTGAATTATTTTTTCAAATGTTTAAAACATGTGGTTAATACTGCAACCTTGTGATTTTGTGTATGCGTATGATTTGTTCCTGCTTAGCCATGATTTGAAAAAGGCAATGTTAATGTTTTTGCCGAAACACGTGTCATCAAGGGGCTAAATGTGATGTACACTCCAAACTGTCTGTTTAACTAAACAACAGTTATTTTCATTGAATTTCTCTAAAGTGTGGCGCCGAATCATTTCAGAGGTTGCGTTTGTATCTGAAGTTCAATCACAAAACTGAATATCACAACTGCATATGACCAGGTAATTATACAACTGGACTGAAAATACCACATTAGTCCTTAAGCAACGTGCTAAAATGGCATTCTAGCTCCGCTTAGCAGCCTCAGTGTCCCTGTGCATCATAACGGACATTCTGAAAGGAATGAATAAGGTCAAATACATCTATGATGACCTACTGTAATTCGGCACCGACAATTAAGAACATAACCTAGTAGTTTATGAAGTATATGCAAAGATGGAAAAATGCAGATTTAGTTTGAAGTGGGAATTGTGTGGTATCCCAAGTTCGTAAACCACACCCTCACATTACACGCCCTAGCAACCTGTGTGCCAGCAATTGGCTTGTACTGATATGTGCACCATTACATTGTATTTCCTCTGTTTGTGATTAAAAAGAACAGTGGGCATGGTAACATCATGGATCCACCTCTGAGGCAATGTCAATGCTTGCAAAAATGTCTAATTGAATCAGTGTGCATAGATTCAAGAATACATGTGTGTGTGTGACCTTACAGTGTCCACACAAGCTGTCTGCAATTGGTGATGGCAGGTGAACACCAGAAGGTGGGTAGATGGGTGAAACAACTAGTGGACCATGCTCACTGCATTAGCACCAAAGTGTGTTGTCTTGAATGACTTGTACAGCCTGCTTACACCCCTGATATGCGACTAATTCATTTTCTCCACAGATGCAAATCACCATGATGCCACAGATCCTGAGATGCCGCCAATTGTGATGGATGATGAGAAGTGGTAGTAAGAATTCAGAACATCACCCCACCAGATGGGGCCAATGGAGGCTCCCTTGCTATGAGTGAGTAACCAGAGGAAGCTCTTAAGCCTCTACACCTCACGGAAGATGTGGTAACAGCACAAAACATGGCCCAGGGGAGAATATTCCTGCAACACATCCCACACAAACACATTGGTACAAAGACGGCCACATACCAACGCGAAACTTCCAAACCTGTACACCACACGAAAGGGGGAAATAGAACAGATTCCGCGGGAGATTCAGCTAACATTAAAGCAGTCCACACCGGGAGAAGAAGGCCTGGTTGGAAACCCAGGTTGCTGCTGCCAGGAAGGCCCTAGTGGGAGGGATGTGGGAGCTGAAGAACATCCAGATGTGAACAGAGTGCAGGCTTGTCCATGCATCAGCATGCTGACAATGTTGCTGCAGCTAATCATATGGCATCGGCGCTGCAGGGCTGTGGGACAGCAATGGCCACCACCTCCAGCAAGAGCACTAGCCCCACATTGTTGTTGCAGAACACAAATGGGCACACATACTTTGCCTGCAACACCATCAGGCCGTAAACACAGCCGCAGCTAAGGCATCCAATAAGGCACAACCAGCACCTTGCAAAATAGAAGTGTTTATGCAGCAGTTTGCCTTTTATTTTTGTTTACTTGTGCTTCAATGCGGGGTCATGAGGAGTTGGGTACCTTAATTGATATTTGTATCTGTGTAAATACTCTGTTGGCGGTTAAGGCAATAACAGTTTAAATTGCAAATCAGCTGTGCCTTGAATAACCTTAGTAATTCTCGTACTTGGTGGTCCTTTCTTCATGGCAGTTTGGGTATGAGTGATGTCACCAATGGATAGCGGATGTTAATAGTCCTGTAGGTTTTATGTGTTAGTAGGTCCACTTTCCCAGAATTGCCAGTGTGGTGCTTCTGATCCTCTCAACTGCAACTGGTGGGAGGATGCATATTGGCATGTTATATATACGGACAATTGCTTGTTTGATGACACCTGGAAATGATGGGCTATTTGATTGGTCATTAGGCATACACTGGCTACATTGACTGAAGAGATCATGAAGCTGGGGTACTAGAAACTTGAATCCAACTGTGCTAGAGTCTATCAAACTCTTGCGGACCGAGTTTGAAATAAGTTCCTACAGCGTGTGCGTCGGTAGAATGAGGCAGTGCCGTATTCACCTCTGGAAGGATAGACCATGTAAAGCCGATTAACCTTGGCACAATCTTGCTGGTTACTTCAATGTATGTGTTTAGAGATAAGGAACTCATTAGTAGTGTATTCAAAACACTCTTTAATCATTAGAGGTTGAGAAATCATATACACTTTCAGAAAGTTACATACAAAAAACGTTTTAACACTGTCTGGGTCTTTTTCAAGGCTGATACAAATTAAGAAAATGAACAAAGCCAAACTCAATGCAACCAATATCTAGTTGTCACATATCACCAAGATGGTTCGTCCCAGGAAGAAAGCAAGTCATAGGGCCTCATTACACGGTAGGTGGTAAACCATGGCGGTATTAGTAATTTACCGGTACCGCCTTGGTGGAAAGGGGAATTACCGCCCCATTCCAAGGTTGGCGCGGCGGTAATTCCCCCTTCCACCATTGCCCTTCCCCATTCCCATTTTTGCCCCATAGGGCATAATGGGAATGGGGTAGGCGCTAATTACGGTACCGCAAATTGCGGTACCGTAATTAGCTCCCTGGGTCCCTTTGCGGGTTGGTTTTTAACGCCTGCAAAAAGCAGGCATTAAATTCCCCAACCCGCAAAGGGACCTCGTAGTAAGGCGGTAAGGATTTACCTGTACCGGTAAAATACCGGTATCGGTAAACCCTTACCGCCTACCGTGTAATGAGGCCCATAGAGTCCCAATGTGACCTGATACAGATATGAGTCATAAAGACCACAAACAGTATAAAGGTTATCAACATTCATAACCGAAGGAGCAATAACATTCAGTACAAAGGGAATGCATGTATCAACCCGCCCAGAATGAAGGGCTTCCTACCCTTGTAAATGATCTTGTTTGAAGGACTGCAATTTACTCTGCCATATTCGTATCCTTTCTTGGTGCAAATCAGGTGCCCATGTTTTGTCGATTAACTTGTCGATTAACTTTTTGGTGCATTTTTGCTGGGTTTTGATGGGAACTCCTCTCTTGTAAGCCTATATTGGTTGATGTACATGCTTTCTCAGACTTTGCACGCAGGTTAAAAAAGAAATAACACAAATAATAAGAGCACAGCAGAGGCACATTTGCGTTTCTATTAGAAATGGGCTGATCACTCTAATCTCAAAGGTGACCTGCACTTTTCTTGGGGGCTATGGGGTAGCACAGAAGATGTGCTAACCAGCTCACTTTCATACATTAGTGTTGCAAGCACACTCCGTGTACTAATGGATGACAGCCTCGTTTCACACCAGCGAGTGCTGGGAACGCTTTTCCCACTCACGGGTGAAATGTTATCAAAAACAATTGCATTTGCGATCCTTGTTTTGGGGATGGAAATGCAAGTGTGACCGACATGTTCTACAATGCGGCTGTAACACTACAAGGAAAATGTATGATGGGGTCATTTGCCACGCTCCCTACATCTCTCCCGTAACGTTTCTCGTGCCCCCTTCCCCTGCAAAACTCCTCGCCTTTCTCGAGTTATCATCGTCGTGCTGCCGCTCTTGATGTCAATACTACGGACAAACTGTCCTGGTAAGCACTACGGTACATGTACCTTGTGACTTTGAATTCACCTTTCTCTCCACCCACCTGGCACTTTCAATAGCGTATGCCGTGCCTTCCAGCCGGTACCTGACCTTTATCGCTATACACGTAGCTCATTTCTGATTTACAACAACTTGTTTGCTACCTGTGACCACTGTGTTTATTACAATGTCCCACTTAACTTGTCACAAGCCTCACAGTGGCCTGGCCCCTTAATAAAACGCTAGCAGATACGACCCCTATCTTCTACTGTTGCTGCTCTACACTAGCCTGGCCCTATGCTTTTTGGATGTGCCCTAATGTGCCCTATTGTATTAGCTTGACAGTATGCTGCACTGTACTAGCTGACCCTATGCTGCACTGTACTAGTTTGGCCCTATGCTTTTTGGATGCACCCTAATGTACTAGCCTAACCCTATGCTGCACTGAACTAGTCTGACCCTTTGCTTTTTGGATGCACCCTAATGACTAGCTTGACCCTATGCTGCACTGTACTAGTTTAGCCCTATGCTTTTTGGATGTGCCCCAATGTGCCCTATTGTATTAGCTTGACCCTATGATGCACTGTACTAGCTTGACTCTATGCTGCACTGTACTAGTTTGCCCCTATGCTTTTTGGATGTGCCCTAATGTACTAGCCTGACCCTTTGCTTCACTGTACTAGTCTGGCTCTATGCTTTTTGGATGTGTCCTAATGACTAGCTTGACCCTATGCTGCACTGTACTAGTTTGGCCCTATGCTTTTTGGATGCACCCTAATGTACTAGCCTGACCCTATGCTGCACTGTACTAGTTTGGCCCTATGCTTTTTGGATGTGCCCTAATGACTAGCTTGACCCTATGCTGCACTGTACTAGTTTGGCCCTATGCTTTTTGGATGCGACCTAATGACTAGCTTGACCTTATGCTGCACTGTACTAGTTTGGCCCTATGCTTTTTGGATGCGCCCTAATGTACTTCCCTGACCCTATGCTGCACTGTACTAGTCTGGCCCTATGCTTTTTGGATGTGCCCTAATGACTAGCTTGACCCTATGCTGCACTGTGCTAGTTTGGCCCTATGCCTTTTGGATGCACCCTAGTGTACTAGCCTGACCTTATGCTACACTGTATCAGTTTGGCCCTACGCTGCTCGATGTGCCTAATGTACTAGCCTGGCCAGTTGTTTCCTCCTGTTAACTAGCAACAGCCAGCCCTCTTATTGTGTGCCACCATCCTGAACTAGTTACTCCTATACCTTACACTTGCCATCTTCAGGCAACCTCTCATACCAGCTTTGTTATGACTTCATCCATGTTTAATCTGCCTACGAGATCCTTAGTCATCTTGACCACACACACTGCCTTATTTGCAATGGCAGCCATTCACTATAGACTTCCGACAGCATGGGAACCATCCAACAAGACGTATACCCAGCCCCCCCACCCAAGCTACATCAGAGCCCATCTGCAAGATTCATCAGAGTCAGGTTTGCCCTACTACCCTAAGAAATCTTAGACTAAGACCTAGAACTCCTAATCCACCACGAGCCTACCCTTCTCTTGCTCACCCTAAGATGGAACCTACACAGGTTCCGCACAACCCTTCTAAAAGTAGACCTATCCGGACACAGAAACTGTATACAAAATCATCTGAGACCAGGAGCAACACTGACTATACCAGCATTCACTATAGACTCCCAACAACATGGGAATCGTCCAACAAGACATATACCCAGCCTCCCACCCAAGCTACATCAGAGCCCACCTACCAGATTTATCAGAGTCAGGATTGCCCTACTACCCTAAGAAATCTTAGACTAGGATCTAGAACGCCTGATCAACCACGAGCCTAGCCTTCTCTTGGTCACCCTAAGATGGAACCTACACAAGTTCCAAACGACCCTTCGAAAAGCAGACCTATCCGGACTCAGAAATGTTATACTAAATCATCTGAGACTAGGACCATATTAGCACCTCTATGAAAGAAACCTTATGGGAGGCCTCATCAACGCCAGATCCCTGATAGCTCATGCCTCGGAAATTGCAGACATCATAACTTGCAACCAGCTTGATTTTTTTTTCGAGCAGTGACTGAAACATGGCTGCATAAAGCGGCTGGTCCAGCCCTAATGCTCGCCATTCCACCCAACTTCACCATTTTCAGAAAGGACAGAGAAACTTCCAAAGGAGGTGGCATAGCCTTCATTTGCAGAGCCAACCTTACTATCAAAGAAATAGACCATATGTCCATGCCCTCAGCAGAACTACTCTCCCTCAAGCTAGGCATGTCTGCCACACACACTATCACTATACACCTTATCTATAGGCCCCCAGGCCTACTATGCTCTTTTGAGGAAGACATAATCACCCTTCCAAACAACAACACTAAACCAGGGACACAAATCATCCTATTGGGTGCCTTTGACCTAGGATATAATGACCCCAAAGATTCCAATGCCTCACTCCTAGCTAACACAATATTGAAAGCAGGCCTCACCATCAGAAATATCGGCCCCCACACATCAAAGGTTGCATGTTAGACTGGGTGACAAATATCAAATGCACCTCCACCATAACAGCTATTGAACCATGCATTTGGACCGACCATCATCTGATCCTGCTGACCATCTCAGACTTACCTCAATCTAAAACATCTAAACTACCGGCATCACCAGCCTTCGCACATTGTAAAAAAATCATAACAGTCACAAATCTCCTCCCTCTGATTCAGCCCATCATTAATAATGCTAATCTTATCAACAACCCTAATGATCTGGTTGACCTGTACAACAACACTATCAATTCAGATATAGACATCATTGCCCCACTGAAACTAAGTAAACCTAAACCTCTTGCCCATCTTAACACTTGGTTTACCCCAAGTTTAAAATCTCTGCGCAAAGAAAAATTACAAGCTGAGGCCCACTGGAAAAAACACCTCCCCTCATAACAAAAACCTCCTCACTACCCTTACCAATAATTACAAGCAACAATTCATTCAGGCCAAAAAAGAAACCTTTAACCACAGAATTCAAAAAGCCAATTCTAACACTAGGGACATCTTCACTATCCTCAGAGAATTGGAATCCCTTATCACACCTATAGACTCCTGTACTAAAGATAAAATATGGTGTACTAACATTCAAAATGCCTTATGCAATAAGATCACCATGCTACAAGACAAAATTTCCGCTAAACGATCCACCCTCCATAGTATTGCGCTCTCCACTCAAGATGCCATCCTACAGGAACTCGCTGTTAACCAAACTAAACCTCATAACCAATTCAACTTTAGAGCTATCTCCATTGAAGAAGCTAAGTATATCATTACATCTCTTAAACCTTCAAGATGTCTTGGCGACTCCTGTCCAGCCACTATTATCAAGGAAGCTGCTCAAGAACTAGCCCCCTTCGTCACCTCCTTTATTAACTCATCATTCAAATCATGCTCGGTGCCCACCAACCTCAAAGATGCCTGGATTATACCCCTTCTAAAAAAAAACGAACCTTGACCCTAACGTCCCTACAAACTACAGACCCATAACTACAGTACCATTCCTCCTTACAATCTTAGATAAAGCTGCCTATCTACAGATTCAATCCTACCTGGAGATCAATAACTTACTGGGCACCAGGCAATCCGGATTTAGACCAAGACATGGTACTGAGACGGCCCTCCTTGATCTCAAGAACCAACTAGAAGTGCGCAAAGACAAAGGAAAGACATCTATTCTGCTACTCCTAGATCTATCCACTGCATTCGACTTGGTAGATCACAAAATACTTTGTAACCATCTTAAATCGGCTGCCAATTTCTCTACCAAGGCCACGCCATGGTACACTCCTTCTTAGACAATAGAACCATGAGAGTTTTCTCACCCATTTCAGCCGCTGAACCAGTCCCCATCACCTGTGGTGTCCCTCAGGGGTCATGTGTCTCCCCTACTTTGTACAATATTTTTACAAAGCCCCTCTTTGATATCCTGGACAAACTGGGTGTCTCATATACCAACTATGCCGACGACACCCAGATCCTTATCCCAAACCAAGGAGACTACGACAAAGACACTTCCCATATAAACAAAATCTACCAAATTATCCGAACCTGGATGGCCACTCACGGTTTATGTCTTAATGACGATAAAACCAAGCTATTAATCATTGGATCCACTAGCAAAATTAACAAACTCTCCCACCTATACAAAACCATCACTATTGATGGTATCAAAATCAATGTAGCCAATTAATTCAAAACGTTAGGATTTTACCTAGACTCAGCTTTCAACCTTAACAAGCAAGTTAATGCCTCAGCCTCAGCAACTAGCTACACCTGTAAATTAATTCATGCATGTAAACCTTTTCTATCAACAGACAGTTGCATCACCATAGCACAAGACCTTATCCTCTCAAAATTAGATTACTGCAATGCACTCTATCTAGGCACCAGCAAACACAACACCCATAAACTTCAAACCTTGCAAAATAATACCCTCAGAACAACACTAGGCATTCCCAAAGGTCTCCACATATCTGACCATAGAAGGAATATCAACTGGTTGTGCATAAATGACCGTATCAAACTTAAAACCCTGAACATCACACACAACTGTCTTAACAACAAAGCACCTGCATACCTCACTGAGAAATGTACCAGGTTTACATCGGACCGCCCTATTAGAAAGGCTCAAACAAATAGCATCAGAATCCCAAATTTCATTCTGAAAAGAAATGGAGGTTTAAGCTTCCCAGTACTGGCTGCTAATCTGTGGAATTCTATTCCTGATCCACTTAGAGCCATTTCCTCCTTTCACATGTTTAAAACTAATGGGCCTCATTCCGAGCTGGGCGCAAAGGGATATCGGGCACCGTTAAGGACATCAGTGCCGGTCATCCCTTTGCACCATATTCCGAGGTCCCTTAGCGGGTCCCGCAATGGGCGCCGCCCAAATTTCATTCTGAAAAGAAATGGAGGTTTAAGCTTCCCAGTACTGGCTGCTAATCTGTGGAATTCTATTCCTGATCCACTTAGAGCCATTTCCTCCTTTCACATGTTTAAAACTAATGGGCCTCATTCCGAGCTGGGCGCAAAGGGATATCGGGCACCGTTAAGGACATCAGTGCCGGTCATCCCTTTGCACCATATTCCGAGGTCCCTTAGCGGGTCCCGCAATGGGAGCCGCTAAGGGACCATAGAGCTAATAACGGTACCGCAAATTGCGTACCCCCTATGGGGGCTCAAATTGGAATGGGGAATGGATTTTTCAGTGGGGATTTACCGGTCCCTCCAGGGTCGGAATGGGCCGGTAAGTCCCCATTGAACCAGCTCAGACCCAGTATGGGAGGTAGTCATGGCGCAAATAGCGCCATGAATACCTCCATACTCGGAATGAGGCCCAATGTCGAACTCTGGTTACAAACCCACGACTGTTGACACCCTTCCTCATACGACAGATCTCCTAGCCACTTCTCCCCTCTCCTTACGCTATCCCCTATTCCATCCCCTTACCTCTGTCAACTGTAAATACATCCTAATATGCCAGCTTGTAATTGTACAGATATGCCTGCAATTCTAACATAAGAAATGTAAGATATTTATAACTGTAAGATATGCCTGTAACTGTAGCATAAGAAATGTAACATACCTATGCAACTTTCACCTATAACTGCAACATAAGAAATGTAAGATACTCATGTAACTGTAACCTAAGAAGTTCACAAGCGCCCAGTTGCCCAACGGCCCGGCTGCGCTCTATGAATAATAAACAATACAATACAATAATTGGAGCATCCCCCTACAACTGTTCTCAATAGGTACAGGGGAATGCACCTAATTTAAGCACATTCCATTTGTGAATTTCGGATGCACTTTTAAATGCACGGAAACACGCCTTGACTTGTGCAAATACACCAAGGGGTGAACAAGGGTGATTATATGGTTGAATGTAAGATATGCACATTCAGCTGCTTTTCGTGAATTGGGCTGTTATTTTTTTTAGCCCCAAGTGATGAAATACAGTAGCTTTGTTTAAGAAATGTTGCATCTCTGGGATGTGTACTTTCGAGAATCAGGGACATTTGTTTGTGAGGCATTAATCATTGTGCATTTGCTGCACATCTCTGATTAGCACTTTTTTTTTTCCTTTCACGGATCTGCCCTGTTGGGTGTCCTGACCCACGTTTGGACTATTAAGCTGCAACATTTGGTGCTGTGGGCTTAGAAAATATAAGATGGCCGAAAAGCACACAGTTGCGCCAGAATCCGGGAAAACCGCGCAGTTTGTGCGCACACCAAAATGGTTGCCTAAACTGCCACCCACCAGTGCAAGCATGATGGGCCAGGAGTGCCATAAGTGAAATGTGTGCCAAAGGAAAAACAGCAGTGCCGGTTGGCTAAAAAAAGCGCTTTAAAAACACCTTTGTTTCCCTGAATGCAAGCTCAAAATGCCTATTTCAAACATTGCAGGATATTCAAAAATCTTACTGAACACCAGCAGACATCTGGCAGAATGAAGTTTTGTGTGCATACAAAATCTGGAAAGATGAAGAGCCCAAAACAATGTTTATAACAAAACTGGCTGAGCTGTGGATGTCAGCAGCTTAACTGAAATTGGATTTAAAACCACTAAAATCGAAATGTTTAAATTAAATGCGTGACCTACTTTTGAGTGTCACATAGTTTGCAACTGTTAAATGTCATAGTTTTGAACTTAGAATCAGCATTCTAGCTGCATGTGTAAAAATTGTGAGTTTGATTTGAATGAAGAAAAACTGGGAACAAAAGTGACATTTAGCTGGAGCCTGGCTTAATGAAACTGGATTCTGCCTGACAACTACCCCCGACAGGAGATGGAATTCAGCAGCTGTGTTCCCAGGCCTGGCTGCATCCTGCTGCCCCTGCCAAAAGGAGATGACACCTCTCTGATTGAATTAGGGGAGTGGTACCTGCAGACTGCAGGAAATTGAACAAAGCCCTGTCCTGAACTCAGGGGGGTCGTAAAATGGCTTCCTCTTGGGAGAAACTGGGAGGGGCACTGCATCTGTGAGCAAGCTGAGCTTGGGGGAAGTGGATAAACCAGAAATTCCACCAGGTGCTTTGGAAAACCACACCCCTTTGGGGCCAGAGCATAATTTTAAAAAGATGGATAATTCATAGTGCGGACTTGTAAAAATTATATAAATAACATCATCATTCTTGTGATTTTTCTGAGCACCTTTTAAGAGGTGTTAGGACCCTGTGGTATGTTCTTGGGGATAGTAGCAGAAAAAAAGGTTGTTACTCCAAATGTATGCATGTTAAAAATCTGACACTTTATCATCTCAAACCCATATCCCTGGTGCACATTTGTGTAAAATCTGGAAAGATTTAGAGGTTGTGATCTGGATGAAAAGGGCAGAATTCTGTCATAAGTGGACACGACATCTTACAAAGACAGGGATCGGATGGTTTGGTGCTACAGAAAATATGTTAACTGGACGTATAATATTAGAAAAATGGCACATAGATAAATATGTATTTGGATCAGAAATAGATTTGTTTGCAATTTGACAAGGGGAGGATCCTCTGACCATAAACCTTCCTCATCACTCTGACTCACAACCAATTTCCCCCAATCAAGGAAGAGAGGAGGAACTGGCCAATGATAAGTTGAGAGGGTTGGGCATGCAGAATTAGCCGACCCACCCACTTTCTAAACACATAAAAAGAGCCACTGGAAGCCAGATAGGACTTTCTTTTTCACTTTCCGCTGAGCATTTTGACTTCAGACTTCACATCCAGAGATCCAGACTTCAAATCCATCAATCTCCAGAGACCAGAAATTAACTCCAGAATTTGTAGCAGAGAGGCCTGAATCCACAAGCTGAATCCTTTTTCAGCAGGCCTCCAAATCATTTGCAAACTATTCAACAGCCGGGCGAGCTGTTTGAATTTTTGACAAGAACTTTTGTCAGAACCAGAGACCAGACCGCCGTGCAGTGCCGAGAACTTTTGTCAGAACCAGAGATCCAGACCGCTGTGCAGTGCCGCTAGCAGAGCTGACCCAGAAGGTAGAATTATCCAGTGAGCAGAACCAGGCAGAGACCATCCGTGGCAAGGGAACCGCAGTCCAATCCTGACCCAATCCGTGGCGAAGTCGCATTCCTGTCCAAAATATCGTGTGAGTACCGCCAGAACTGTGCAAAACCCAATCTCTTAGTTTAAAATAATCTAATCCAAACTATTTTAACCTATTAAAACTGCCTCCTAGAATCGTGTCATTCTGTCATCTTTAAACCTGAAAACTGTCATCTGTCATTCTGAGCTTTAAAATTTCGAATCCGAAAAACTACCTTTACTAAATCGGCCGTATCTCCGGAACCGTGTGTGATATGTAACTTTTATTTTGAAGCTGAGATTCTAATCTTTCCAACAAGCTCTAAACCGACTTGCTACTCCTCATACTCCCTCCATAATTGCGCTCGACGCACGCGACTAAATTTGCCGCGATTTGACAATTTGATTAAATTCAGCCACGCGTAAAAATATTTGTCCTTGCTTTCCTTTGCTGAAATTCGTTTGCAACCTGACAATCATTCATAAAGCATTGCTAAAGTGATCCTGAACTAATACAAAGTAGCTGTCACCCACCCTGAACCTCTAGAGGGAATTAAAATCATTTTAGCATATTTTTCACTTCTTTGCATACCACATCAAAGTATATTGCCTGTGTTTAAAACTCCTACCTGTTTTCCTCTAAGCTTGCTAGGGGGGAACTGAATTATACTTGATTGCATTCCTGAGAACTGTGTGCTTCCCTTCCATCTCTTTACCTTGCATAAAGGGGTGGGAGGGTGAATTGTCAAAGAAAAGTGATTACATTGTCTTTTGTTGAAGTCATATCAAGTTTATTTTCTGTACTGCATTTTCATTCATCATTGCATTGTCCTTGAAGCCATAAAAGCATTCTCAGCTACTTTATCCTCTCTATATCACTTCTAAGCCATCAAAAAGCTTGTACCACTGTAACATTATCCATTGTTGATCACTATCATCTTCACAAGTGTGCTATCAAATATTAATTTACTATAAAAGTGTGATAGATATATATTGTTTAATTTTCAAATAAACCTTTTAAATTTGCAAAACAAACCTACTTCTTGGCTCAGCGGGGTCAGGGGGATTCTGAGAGAGGGGTGTTATATAAGGGTTGTCATCCAGAGTAAACGAACTGGACATAAAAATACATCAATAAGGGCTTCCATCAGCATCCCAGACTAGGCATTCACTTAGCTGTAGTGTTGAATTGAAGTCGCTTACAGCCCCATAGTGTCTACATATGTTTAGTGGTTACAAGACCCAGTCATTGGTTACACCTGAACTTACTTTAGTCACAGTGAGCATGCAAAATAATAATTGTCATACATATATCAAACCGTGTACATTTGGGTAAAACAGACACATTTCAAATTCGAATGATACCTGCATCTACTAATAGTCCACATGAAGAAACTGTGCAGCAGCTTCTCATGTCATCTTGCAGAACCCAATGGCCCAGTATATCCATTGTCACCTCTGGCCCTTTCAGTGCATAATGGCAGAGCATCAGAGAAAGTATGTCAGTAATCAAGAAAGTCTGCTACGGCTACAATTCACGTACCAATAGCAGGGTTTTATTTCAATTCCTATGGTCCCAAGATGTAACATATTGGCATTTCGAATGTGATATCACACCTGGTGACAGTATCATTTCTTCCCACCATTTGAGGTCGCTCCTAAAAAATGTGGGTTTTTACCACATTGGAGCAGCCTCAAAAGGGGGGAATTATGCATTCATTAGTGGGTTTCACCCCTAAACACCCCATGCAGAGCTGCCCCGCAGTCACTATGTCGCCTCCTCGCAATCGACACACACAGCCTGCCTTAACACACTATTTTATGACCCCCACCACTTCTCACTCAAGGCCATCCCCAACCCAAATGCCACCCCATCATACAAACCACTTTCTGTGGCGCCATTGACTACCACCTTGCGGGTCTCTGGGTGGTGTTTCCCGGGCAGCCTCTTTTCAGGGCGGTCCAGGAAACGTAGTCTTACCAGAGAATTTAGTGGCATGACAGGAAACAATGGTATAGCCAAAACCAGTTGAACAGATGAAAACCTGACTGAACTGGCATTGCAATCATTGGTTCTCATAAAGAAATAAGTCGTTGTGTGGACATTTTTTCACCAATGGATCCCTATCTGAGGAAGGCCTTTGTGAAACCCAGGTGACAATTTCTCTGCATGTGAGAGGGACGGCTTCTAAAGATGGGGCTGAATACTCTTGGAGTATGATTACCTTGAGAGTGGCATGGGCAATGTACCTTACTTACAGGCAGATGGATCCCTTTGTTCTCAGGAGGAAGGACATGGAGAGAGTTAAAGCAGCCTAGCTCAGGAACATTATTGTTTACATTTTGTTTTACCCATACATGCTTAGTTCTGCCCCACCCTCCCCCCAGCAACTACATTGAGGTAATGCTCTCAGGAAATTGCTACTAAGAGCATTCAACCCCTTGCCCCCATTGGTTCGCAGTGCATCAACCAGGCACCCCAATGTCTACAAGCCAACGAGCCACCCACGTGTAGATACATGTTGAGGTGCTTGATTACCATCGAGCCAGCCTCGTTCTTGAAAAAAACCCATAGGGAGCAACCTAGAAAACCAGGTCTGTGAGTTACAGATAATTGTATGCTTGCAGAAACTGAACCTGGCCCACGTAGTGAAATATGTCATGTGTTTATTGTTTTAATGTGTATTTGTGTGACAGATACAGGTGCTTCTTGCAGACACATGTTCAAAAGTAACCAAGCACTTTACAATAGTAGGTCTCAAGACATTATTGAAAAAGAAAAAAAAAAACCTAGGCTGGGAGTACATGGACACAGTGGTACAAAGACACAGGGTGATGTAGGCCAATAGACAAGTCACTGGGCATGCATTTACAGTAGTTACTCTAATTTATGCAGATATAATGTAGGGGATAATGATTTCGAACGATAAAAGCAGTACGATTTCTAGATCCACCAGGTGTTGTTTTTAAACTACTTTAAAACCTTGGATTATGGTGATGTTTATAATGCAATGCGTAAGGAGTTCCAGTGCAAGAGTTCCGGGGGGGCCAAAGTAGTGGTAACAGGAAGCAGCTTGTGGAGGATTGGAAGAGAGTCCCTCGGTAGCCATTGCATGAGTGTAGCTAGACATAGAGCAAGTGATGTGGAGGAAGATAAATCATGAGTATATGTGAAGGCAAGGAGGAACAATGTGAAGAGGGACCAATTGTAGATAAACAACCGGTACTCGACCATCTCACCGTCTCACTGCAGCCATTGCACTGCATTTCTGATTTTTAGGTTAGCGGCAGGGTGAGGGTGCGTGGGTGAGCCTTTGAGGGGGATATTGTGGTCTTGCTCCCCATAACAAATTGCCAGAAAAATGTGGTGCCATGGTATTGCAGTGAAACTTCTCAGGTCAGAGCAACCATTAAGCATGCAAGTGATGGTAAAAGTTGTGAGCAGAATGGGGCAGATAATAGAGAGTGCCAGCTGCAACGTTTATAACTTTGCTGAACGGCATGAAGGTGTAGAGGGGAAGGTTGAGGAGGAGGCTGGTTCCACAGTAAGGTTGATGACCTAGATGTTCATCCCGAGTCAGAATTTCTGTATCTGAGTCTACCAGACACACACGGATCTCTTTTTTCAAATCATTTTATAGAAGAACATAAAAATAACCTTTATCATCCCGGACAGTTACTAAATGGCCTTCAATACCCAGAGGGAAGATTTTAAGAGTGGGTAACATTGTTGTTTCTCTGGGAAACAGTGTTGTGTCAAGCAGGCCATTAACGGCAGCAAAGTCGTTTTCACTGAATCAATTCACAAGACTATTAAAGGCAATCCAGAGACTGTAAATGGTTAGCCTTTGCAGCTGACCAATATTTGACCTTCTCACCCATGCTTTATTTCCCCCAATGCATTCTAGGCATTTGAGCCCAATATGTGTATAGAAGAGGTTTATTTGAAAGGACGTTGGTGCAGCACACGTTGAATTATCAAATGTTGTTAATTGACTAACACTGAAGGCATTAATGACATTCAACAGTGCTTTCAATCTGAATCCATAAAGACCGTGAGGGGAATCACACACCACTGGATCATTGACACCCTTCTCTTTCTGTCATGTGGATTCAACTAAACACAGATTCCATTATATCCACATCTACCCGCATCCCTTTCATTCACTTTTCTCCTCATTGAATGACCATTTCATTCTCACAACAGATGTCTTCCTTTATCATGTTTGAACATATATCGGAAGGAGAAGGAGTAAAGGGAGCATGACATTGCAAGTGGGAGATTACTTTTGATTAAAACAGAAGGGCTTCAAGAGTTTCTAAAATTGCAACCTTACACTTTCTGGCACACTGCACCTGTCTGCATCAAGCAGGAACGAAGATGTATTGTTTGCCTTGTGGATGATGGGGGAAGTGAAAAGAAATCTTCATCTGAGTGACACTTGTTATTAACCTTCCCTTCCTCTGACAATGTCCAGAGTTCACAGAATGTCTGACAGTTTCCTTTTATTTCAGGATGTGTGTGTGCGGCATCTTTGATGCGTCCATTACTTGATACATCAGTTTTCAGACACACGTCTGAAACATATTCCTTTTATTGTTTTAAATGATAATGGCACACAGATGAGAAAACCTGTTTAATCAAAATATGATGCATTGCTTCCTAGTTAATTGGATTTATAAACAGCACTGTTCATAGCAACAGGAACTCCTTTACACAAATATCTCAGAATTCTAAAGGCAATGCCACATTTGCACCTTGAAAAACGAGCAGTAACAATGTCAATGATGTTTATAGTTAAAATATAAGGACATTGAAATTAAGTTCCGTTAGTAGTTAGTGTTAACATTATAGACATTGAGAAGGTTTGTTTTTTGTGTTTTTATGGAAAAATGGTAAGTTAGATACTATTATAGTACATTATAATCTTTAAAGTGGTATGTGAAAATTGCATTTCTATTGGATGTATATGTAGCAAGTTGAAGAGGGTTGGTTTAAATCAATTGAATATCATATCTCTTTTTCTTAGTGTTAAAAGGCATAACATATATTGGATTCATGGCAAGGTTTAATGGGATGCTTACAATAGTGATGAAGGATCAACTACAAGAGTGTCCCTACCTCCTGTGGACCCTCCTGTGGACCCTGCACATCTACAGTTCGCCTTCAGAATGTGGATGAACACAGGCGAGCAAGAAGAGGCAGCAGCAATGCACAGCATCAAAGACACATATCATTTCCTGTGCGATGGACCAGCAATGAAAGCAAACATTCGATTCGAGGTTGGGGTGGACAGGTGTGTCCGGTGAGTTGGAAGCACCAACATGCATGGATGATGTTAAAGTTGTGCTTCCAGACCCGTAAATAAATAACCCGAAATAGGGACGCCTTCGAGAGCCTGTCCAAGACGTCAGCTCATCCATGTGCTCTCACGCCACCCAACATTAATCCTTCAGAATCCTGCAGAAATAACTACTTGCTCGATGCGTATAGTGCAAACAGTGGTTTGTGTAAGTCACTACATATTGGAGACTGCCTTTGGGCCAGATGGGCCAAAGGGATGTAGGCGAGACGCTGCCATGTCTCGAAGATGAGCCTGAGTACCACGGAGAGGCCAGGCCTACAGAACATTAAGACCAGGCGGGTGCAGCTCGATTTTAGTGCAGTCACGATCCATTTCCCATCAGAATGTGACAGGTGGGTGAGCGACAACGATGGTTCTCCAAGAGGCACAGTCTTAGGCCATCCGTGCAGGCTGTGGGTGAGCTGCATGTGGCAGAGCACATGTGGCCTTGGCGGAGTCTAGTGACCAGAGGGCAGGCCGGCGAGGATTGGTAAGAACTCAGTGAAGATCTGTAGAACCTGGTTGACGGCGGCGGTTTGAGCTCATGATGAGGCCACCGCTTGCTGTCAGTTCAGCGGCCTGGTATCTATAAGCAGAGGGAGCGGCTACAAATGCCTGAGAGGAACACTTGGGACATGTGCTGATGAGTGCATGGGCTTAGGTGGGACTCCTGCATCATTGGTGACATTATTACTGGAGGAGAGACCGGGGTGATTGGTGTAGAAAGTGCACCTTGGTCGTTTGATGCCTTTGCTTGGGCACCAGTGCAGACAATCTTGGATGTCTTCCTGGTCGGAAATTGGGGCTGCATACTTAATCACTACTATGAGTCAATTTCCCTCAATCTAGCGGTCTAAGGACAATTTGGAACACTGCGAAGAGGACCGAGGGAGGTGCCTAGCTTGAGATGTTTCCTGGATCACCCCTTGGATCATCAATTTGGCACCCTTGTGGCATTGCAGGCAGTGTGGCTGCACTGAGCACCGATTGTAAAGCACAATAAACAACAGCACACATTATACTTTGAGGTGGTGCACCCGGCAAAATCAAAGAGTGGCAGGAGCAATGGCGCACATGTCGCAGCAGATAGGGTCCTCCACCTGAGTAAAAACTTACAAATGCAACAGAGATTAAAGACATGTTTCTTCAACGGCTGTGTGCATCAATAACATGGACACTAGATAGACTATCTCACGCACAATGTAGACCACATGAATACATTCATATATAAGCAGAGAGATCGATTAGACTCAATTGAGGACCAGGTGTCGAAGAACTCGGTTCCATCCCAAAAAATACTTAAAGTTATCAATGATAAGAACAATGATCTGTAAAGTAGATCCAAATGGAACAATATTCGAATTGCCATATAGCAACACGTTACTGGACCAAAGGAACTGTACATGGAAATCATGGGCCGCAGCACCTTATTTTCAGTGTTTGTTTTGGAAACAGCACACAGCATCTCAAGTCAAAGATCGATTCAATTTGCCACCCCATGTCCAATTATCTCAAGGTTATTTCATTTTTGAGATCAGCGTAGGAGAAAGGTCAGCTGCATTTCAAAGGTGATATCATCCATGTTTAGCCTCAAGAAAAACGTTAAAAAATATAAAGCAAACATTGAGATTCAACAGTATTAAGTGATCAATATTGTTCCCAGCAAAGATGAGGGTGGAACTCAATGGGAAGGTATATTTTTCCACATCACATGAAGCGGCAAATACATTTTTGGAGATGCTGTATGTCCCCTCTGGAGGCCCCGTTGGCAACCCTAAAAAGAATGGTGACCCTTTGCGGCACAAAACATGATGATAAATGAGAGATTCATTCTGCAATTTATGCTCCGGAGGGAATAACTGAGTGAATATATTGCTGGTTTACTATGTGTCTGCACACCTATTGTAAAACAGAGAGTAACTATACATTTCAGGGGTAATTCATAGATTTCAGTGCAGAGGCAGCGCACGCGAGCAGCGCAGAGAGGGAGCGTGCGCCAGCGTGTGGCAGCTGTTTGCGCTAAACAGCATTCTGTCGCACCGCGTATTCATGGAATTTCCAAGCCATTTTCAGCGCTGGCGCAGAAAACATCCCGCAGCGCCAGTTATGCCCACAAGAACGCCCCTTGAGCAAGGAAAAGGCATTGAAATCCCCAATGCAGCGCTAAGGGCCGCGCTAAACCTGCACCAGCTTACAGGGCCGGTACACTGTAATGGTGTGAAAATACTACGCGTACACTGCTCACGACAGCCAAAAGTATGAAAATGAACTGGCGCACCCCTCGGAATACGCATACCCTGCTTGCGCCAGGTAAATTGCGAACAAAAAGCCCCCCCCCTGTGGCTTTGGTTGCCTGGGGGGCCATGCCCAGGGTCGATGGGGTGCCTGCATGTATTTCAGGGGTATGTGAGGAATGTCACACGCGATAGGCCTTGTGCGAGCGGGATACATATATTTCGGGGGTGCGTGGGAAGTTATACACATGATAGGCCATGTGCATGTGGGATACGTGTATTTGGGGGCGCACAGGAAGTTTCACACGCGATAGGCCTTGTGCGAGCGGGGTACGTGTATTTAGGGGGTGCGCAGGAAGTTTTACATGCGATAGGCCTTGTGTGAGCGGGATATGCGTATTTGGGGGGTGCGCGGGAAGTTTCACCCTCAAAAGGCCTTGTGCAAGTGGGGTACTTGTATTTCGGGGCTGCGCAGGAAGTTTTACATGCGATAGGCCTTGTGCGAGCGGGGTACGTGTATTTGGGGGGTGCGCAGGAAGTTTCACATGCGATAGGACTTGTGGGAGCGGGGTACGTGTATTTGGGGGGTGTGCAGGAAGCTTCACACGCGATAGGCCCTGTGCGAGCAGGATACGGGAATTTGGGGGGTGCACGGGAACTTTAACATGCGATAGGCCTTGTGCGAGCGGGGTATGTGTATTTCGAAGGTGCTCGGGAAATTTCACATGCGATAGACCTTGTGAGAGCGGGTTACATGTATTTGGGGGGTGCGCGGGTAGTTTCACACGCGATAGGCCTTGTGGGAGCGGGGTACGTGTATTTGGGGGTGCGCAGGAAGTTTCACATGTGATAGGCCTTGTGCCAGTGGGGTACATGTATTTGGGGGTTGCGCGGGAAGTTTCACACGCGATAGGCCTTGTGGGAGCGGGGTACATGTATTTGGGGGTGCGCAGGAAATTTCACACGCGATAGGCCCTGTGCGAGCAGGATACGTGTATTTGGGGGGTGCGTGGGAAGTTTCACATGTGATAGGCCTTGTGGGAGCAGGGTACGTGTATTTGGGGGGTGTGTGGGAAGTTTCACACGCGATAGGCCCTGTGCGAGCGGGGTACATGTATTTGTGGGGTACGCAGGGGGTTTCACATGTGAATTGGCACTGTGGGCCCTCTCGGGTGTGCGGATTCCCCCCTCCTCATGACCTGCAGGCAGCCCACACCACAGGGGACTACCCTACAACCCTCACCATGCCCTGCAGGCAGCCCAAATGGCACCATGCACTTGTGAGCACACTTGTGAGCCCCATTCATGTCCACCTCCCACTCACCCAACCACAATCGACCGGCACCTGCCAGCAGGCCCTGACTCATGTCCCCCCACCCACTCACCCACCCACCATTGACTTGCACCTGCCAGCAGGCTCCGACTCATGTCCCCCTGCACCCCCACCCACCCACCATTGACGGGCACCTGCAAGCAGGCCCCGACTCATGTCCCCCCTGCACCCCCACCCACCCAGCAGTGACTGGCACCTGCCAGCAGGCCCTGACTCATGTCCCCCCACCCACTCACCCACCCACCATTGACGGGCAACTGCCAGCTGGCCCAGACTCATGTCCCCCTGCACCCCCACCCACCCAGCAGTGACAGGCAGGTGCCCCTGCTGGACCTCCATCTCCCGACTGTGGCAGGGATGTGTCCTCCACCAGCCTGGCCGTTGGGTCAGAGGCAGCTCCACAGGGTGCCCAGGTGATACTTGGGCCGGAAGATGGCACAGAGGACGACTGGCGCATAGGGGGTTTAGTTGAGGAGGGGGTTAGCATAAGGCCCAGCACACGGAGGAACCCAGCACCGGTGATCCCTACTAGCCAGTCGATGCAGTGAACGAGGCATCTGAAGTAACGTGCAGCGTCCTCACGAGAACCCTGCACTTTATCCCGGATGCCAAGTTGATGCAACGCCACCCCAGCCAGGACAGGCTCAACACGGTCCTGGATTGCCACGTCCGCAGGGAGAGGAAGGCCAGTTGATGTTAGCGGATCCCCTTCCTGAAAACGGGTCTGGTCGAAGGCATCCCTGCTGGTGCGGGATGATGCAGTCACAGGATCGGGGACAGGATTACACACAGGCACCTCCGTGGCCGCCTGTGCTGCCTCCTGTCCCTGGCCTCCTCCTCAACCAAACCCTCCACCAACCAGGATGACTCAGTTCCATCTTCCACCATAGGCCCCTGTGGGGTCTCAGCTGCCCCTTCTGCTGCTGAGGAGTCTACCTCCGACCTCCGCCTCTTGGACCTACCCTCGGAAGCTGTGGCTGCGGACGCGGCACCAGTTCCCTCACTCCCCGACAAGATGACAACCTGGGAGAGGAGCTGGGCCTTGCATCTCCGGCTGGCAGTGGGATCCCTGCCACTGTGCTCCACAGCACCGTCTCCACCCTCTTCATCAGTTGATGCTGCAGACAAGGAGAGACAGAACACAGCCATCAGGGCACTGTACAATGGTCTGATACACACATGACAGTTGCACATGAGTGGCAGTGTCAAACTTCACACATGTCATCACAATCCCCAACACACCTATCATTTGAACCCACACACATGCGCAAATTAACAGGAATGTTGCAGCAGGCTGCACCATCCAGACACATACAACAGCATGAGCATCCGAAGGTTAGCCTGTCGTCACATGCAACACGGGGAGTGCCAACCAGATCCACACACGCCACCAGACATACATGCATCTGTACATCTCCACCACCTGTCACAGTTAAATCATCGGCATCCATGTCACATCTGCCAATCAGCCTCCTACATGTTGGTGTCACATGCATCCATGGTGTATCACAGTGGCACACATGTCAAATACACACACACATGCACATGTACATTGTGCACATACATGAAGGTGGAACCAGCATCCATGTGTCACACCACAACCATGCCACAGCACATACACATAATTATACACATGTGTGCACCGACACATGCATTTGGGCACCATGCATTTGAACACATGCACCATTGATGTGCCTCACACATGACTGGACTTGCATGCGACTGGCTCATGTCCCTGTACATACACATCCATACATGGCCCTTCCAAGACATATGTGCAACCTGCACACTCCTGCCACACCTCAACATGCACAGCGTCCAATCAGCACGCATGGACACTTACCGCTGAACTCCGGACGCGTCTGCCTCTGAAGGATCTGGAGGTGGAACTCTGGGTGTATGCGTTCAAGGACCCTCATCTGGATGTTGGTAATGCGGACCCGGCACCCCTCTGCATGCTTTGCCGTCCAGAGGCACTGGGCCTTGCTGAGGGTCCTGGACCTGAAGTCCTTTCAGCGCTTCCGGACGTGTTGCAGTTCACAGGCTGCCACCCCCTCCACGTTGATGGCAGCCACAATGTCCTTCCAGATCCTCTTCCTTCCTTCATTGCCGGCGCATGAACTTCCAAAGAGGGCATCATAATGCCCCAGGACTTCCTCCACCAGGATTCCAACTTCATTGGCACTGAAGCTGGCAGCCCTCTGCCTCTCTGCGGGGGGGTTGCCACTGGTGTCACATGGTGTTGTGTCGGACATGGCAACCCCCGAGGCAGGTGTGGGTGGGCAACTGGGTCCAGGGGCTGGGCTGTGGAGCGATGGAATGCCAGTCGGGAGTCTTCTGTTCCAGCAAGGGAGGTCACAGCCACTGGACCCCTGCAGATGGCTGACGTGCAGGCACCAAACTGCAGGGCACGTGGCCAGCAGGCAGGCAGGCAGCAGCAGATGGCAGGTGGGAGTGTGCTCGGAGCTCTGGGGGGCAGGAAAATGGCCTTCTGGGCAGGAGCGTGGTCTTCCGTGTGTTGTCGCGTGGCCAGCTTGATACGGAGTGATTTGGCATGTGAAAAAACTGCACGTCTGCGTGTAATTTGAGGAAAGGCCTTTAGCGCATAAGCGCGTCTGTGACGTAATGCGCACGGGCGTTTCCCTCCACACGGGTGCATGTTGATTGTACACGTGCGAAAACTGCACATACGGCTGTCACTGCGTGTAATTGGAGGAAAGGCCCTTAGCGCTTTAGTGATGTCACAGGTGTGGGCTGGGTTAAAAGGTATGCGTAGGACGCCATTTTCTTGTACGTGCTTTTTGAGGAGAGCGAGCGGGTGATTCTTGTACTTCTTGTCAGTTCACACGCGATTACTTCACAACAGTTCCAGTTCGTACTCCTTGTATACTCAGACAGCGTTCAATTCTTCTTTTGGGGGGGGGTGTTGCCAATGCGCACACGTGCATCTTTTTCACGTTCTTTTTCCAGGCAGAAGGTGATTTGCGCATGTATTTTTCAACTGTGGTTGCCCCCGTGTGTCGCAAATCCATTCAGAGGTCATTGTAGCCAGTGTGTACCACGCGTATGGTTCTTTTTGTGTTTCTGGGTGCCACAGCGTAGTGCAGGTTCTTTATTCCATGCACTTGGGCTACCAGGGGTCGCATGCACGTTAAATTTTGTTTTCGGGGTGCCTGAGCATTGTGTGAACGTCATCTTCCCCCAGGGGTCACAGACAGCCTTGCTAGAGCACTAGGGTACGTATTCCAACTAGTACCCTACCCCTTTCACTCCTATTGCCCAGGACAATTGTTTACTGCACCACCCATTTGCCCAAGAACATCAGTGCCTTTGTTGGGAGGCGATCAAGCGGTAAGGGAGGCAAAGGTGGCCGACCTCCAAGAGGTGGGTGCGGTATGGAACGTGGCCAGGATGTGCAGGGTGGCCCAAGAGGCCAGTGTGTGGAGGACCAATCAGGGACACCTATGCCCCCCCATGGGTCGGGGAGATGCAGCTGACACCATCCCAGCTCAGGCCTTGTTAACCCGGCCCATATTGTCAACTGGACAGGCACAGGATGACTCCCAGGCTGACTTCCGTGTCACCAAGTCAAAGCCATGTGTGGTGGTGAAAGTTGCTGTCACCAGGCCCCGTGGATCTGTGGCATCAATGTCATCTGCTGCCCCAAGTAGCCAGGGTGAGGAGGCCACGGGGCAGCTGCATCTCAATCCACCCCAGCTCCGAGTCTCCCAGCTGGGACAGTGTTGGCCCAAGTCCATCACACTGAGGTTGGTCCTGCCAACATTACCCAGCAGCCAATGCCTGCAGTGAGACCTTTGGTCATCGTGCCTTTGGCTACTTCCAGTGCCCAGTCCACCTGCACTTCAGCCCCTACCAGCCAGAGAGGCGTAAGCCACTCAGGGTCTGCAACACCTCCCAAGAGGAAGAAGGGTGCTCTTGCGGTACAGGCTGGGACCCCAGACATGGCTCCCCCTTTTGGCACGTCAAGGAAGCGTAGTTTCAGTGATGTGGAACTAGACGCACTTGTGGGCTACATGTCGGCCCATGGCCGTGAAATGCTGGTGACTGCAGGGTGCAAGGCTACGACTGCTCAAAGTAGGGCCCACTGGCAGTGCATCACGGACCAGATTAGTGCCCTTGGATTTGTCAGGCGCACAGCTGATGATTGCTCTAAGCGGTGGAATGACATCAAATGCAGAGCAAAGAACAATCTGGCTTCCAATCATGCCTCTACTCTGGTGACTAGCAGTGGGTCTCCACCAGAGGAGGAAGTACTCACAGAACATGAGTCTATCGCTGGAGGCTTCATCACAGAGGATCAGATCCAAGGCGTGGGAGACCTACCAGATCTTGAGGCAATATCCGGTGAGTGGCCATGCATGTGTGTGCAAACAATGTGTATGTTGCTTGGGTGATGTGTTCTGACTGAGTGCCAGGTGAGGCTGTGTAGTCATGACTGCTATGGGTCCCCCATGTGGTGCCTCCAAACTACACCCGGCTTTGGGTTTTGGTTTTCTAGTATCTCTTCTGGCTGCAGTTGACTATTTGCACCCGATTACTGCACTTGCCCTTCAACTGCCATCTTGCCACAACATTGTTCATGCTGTTTTCCTGTTCATTCTGCCTCAAATGTAACATACTTCAGACATAGATTACACCCCACAATGGCCCACATGTGTTTCCTTATTATGGGAATGATTTCATCAATCAGGCTGATTGAGTAATGTGCACCTACACATGGCCTGCACACAATCACTTCGGGGCCCTCTTTGAATGTTCAACATGACAATTTTCTTCTGTCATGTCGAAGTGACCAACCATTGATGTATCCTTGTGCCTGCCATCACTGCATTAGTGAACACTGGTTTTGTTGCAGCGTGTGGCACATGCGTGTTTTGTCACACTATTTTGCATGTTCTTTTTCATGATGTCCATCTCACATGGATGGGTGACAATACAGATTTGCTACCATCTGGGTGTGGCATGTGTCATGTGTGTGGATTGTCCATGCCACTCACAGGCTAATGTGTGATGTTGGTGCTATCCAGCATGCAGCACATGTGTTGCTTTTCCGTCTGGAGTCCTCACTGTCTGCTTTTTGCCTCCCCTTCCAACTCATTGCCATTGCATGCATGCCAGTTATTGTCATGTGTGACATGTTTCATTTATGTACTTGATGTCTACCTCGTCATGCCTATGTGTGTGGGCTATGGTGCTCATGCCTGTTTTCATTAGTTTTATTTTATGTTTTTTCAGGTGATGAGGCACTAGATGCTCTTGAGGAGGAGGAGATGGCGCAGAGGCAGGAGTACTCACAGCCACAACCAGGCACCAGTGGAGGACGTGGGGTGGTGGTGGGTGAAAATCCATTCCTCCTACAGACCATACTGTCCACGGGTGTCTCTGGGTACACCTCCGGAGACCTCTGTGAATCAGGTGGTGAATCTGACATTGAGACATATGTCCCGTCGCAGGTGAGTGTTTCTGGCAGGGATGCTGTTCTGTCCAACCCACCTGCACTGAGGGTAGACCCCTCTATAGGGCATTCAGTGTTGGAAAGTCTGCCTGTGGCGGTTACGGATGCAGGGTCACACTCCACAATATTTGCTCCTGTTCCTGGGCCAGCAGATCAAAGGAGGAATGCAGTCCTGCAGCCTCAGGCAGTGCCAACACAGCAAGGTGCACATCACCTTGCCCCAAACAGTTGTGGTGCCCGCCAACGTGGTGGCCATGTGCCACCAGGCAATACTGTGTGGGAGAACTCCATGTACACTATAGCAGCACAACAGGGGGCATTGTGTGAGATGATGGCTCAGGCCATGGATAGGGTGGCCACTTCCATTCTCCCCCCTGAAAGGCAGGTGGAGCTCCAGCAGCAGGCAACAGAGTCCATTTGCCACTCACACAGGGAGGACATGTTGGCCTCTAACAGGGACCGACAGGCAGGACTGGAGACTCTGCGCACAGCCATATTTACAGAGCCACAGGCCCACCGGGATGCCCTGAGGTTAGAACACATGTCCCTCAGAGATACTCTGGGTGCACTTGAGGTGTCCCGGAGTACAAGGTCAGAACAGCAGCTGGAGCAGCAAACACGCACACTCTCAGCTGAGCTCCAGGCAACCCGTGAGGATCCGGGCATCACGCGAGGCCTGCTAGGCGTGAGGTGCTGCATGGGGATCTCTGTACCATCATCCTGCAGAACCAAACCTTTCAGACCCGCATGCTTGCTGCCATGGAGGAGCATGCCAGGGCTTTGTATTGTCTGCCTCCCATATCACGCCCACCTTCTGATGTACCACCAGAGGGTGATGACAGCAACGGCAGTTCTCCCGCTGTAGGGTAGCCGTGCAGGCCATGAGCCCATGGAGGTTTTTTTTTTCTCAACATCCACCCATGTGGGTGTTGGGGTGTACCCTGTACCTCGTCCCTCCTGGGTGGCCTCCCCCCAATCCCCTTGGTCAACACATGGCCATTTTTGATTTTCTTTTTCTTTTTTTTTTCTTTTTTTCACATTTCATTCTGATTTGCTAAATGAAATTAGCATTTAATTAATTTGTTATCTTTATTTCTTCTTCTTTTTTCTATTTATTATTTTCATTTTATTTTAATTCTTGATTTGTTATTTTGATTTTCATACATTTATTTTTATTTGGTTATGCTTCTGATGTTTACTTTATTATTTTATTTGTTTCTTTTACTTTACTTTTACTTTTTCTTTTTCTATATTTGATTTGCATTTACGTTGTTGTTCTTTCAGATTGTGAATTAATGTTACAGTGTGTTGCTTTGTGTGGCTCCCATAGGCATCCACTGTGTATTCCAACTGGGCACATGCAGGCTTGTCCTGTCTTTGGGTTTGAAACTTGGGTTCCTGACACACACATCCCTCCTGCTTCCCCTTTCCATCGGCTCACAAAGGGTGTGACCAAGTGACAGTAACTTACACAGAGACATTGGGCTCCTATAAGTTGTGTGGACAGTCTGTAGTCCAAACTGTGTATACATCCCTAGTGGGGATTGTTGTTCATTTCTCCACTGCATGGTGGATTTGTATATGGTTTTACATACAGGACCTTTTGCATATATACATGTAGCTTCTTCATGTCTTAACGAGCCCATCTCCTTTGCAGATGCAGTTCATGTTGTATGCAGTACACTGCCACATTTGCCTACCAGCAAAACTCTGCAGTTGGAAGGGGTCAATGTTCTGTCGTAGTCAGGTTGTGACACTTGCACTACTTTAATTTCTTACTGTCATATGTTGCCACTGTTGGATCTTGTACTGATGTTTTGTCTTGCTGGTAAGTATGTGTTAATGTGTGCTGTTTTTTTTTCATTGGTGAGAGGCAATTGTCTGTGGCCTGTTTCCATTTGGGACGGTGCACTTTGTGACACTTGTGTCATGTGATGTGCATTCATTTGGTTGCTTTCACATTGCATGCCATGCCATGGTGTGTTAGGTAGCTGAGATGGGGTTAGGGAGGGGTTGGGTGACATGCCACTATTTGTTTGTAGTGTTTTGCAAGGGGGTAGTCCTTCATGCTGCATGAATGAGTGCCTTTTACTGACACAGAATTTGGTGTTTTTAAGTAGCTAGGGATGCACACAATGTAGCACTTCCATGTAAACAATCTCAGGGTGGTATGGTTGTGACAGTTGACTGTCCCTTTTGTCATCATCATAAATTGTCAGCTGGTATGTGCCAGGACTGTGTGCACTCTGCAGGGGTGGGATTTTAGGTGCATAAATTTGCCACAAGCTGGGTACGGGCTGCCTCAACACGTGCCCTTTCACCTCCCATGTGCAGCGGCAGTGCATGTGGTTAGGGATGTGGGGGCACCACCATGTCTACCGGCACGCCCCACCGGGTTGCAACGTTGTGCAGGACACATGCTGCCACTATGATCCTGCACACTACTGGGGGCGCATATAGCAGCTGCCCACCAGAGCGGTCAAGGGAGCGAAAGCGTGACTTCAGAACTCTGAATGTGCACTCCACTATGTCCCGGGTTGCAAAATGGGCTGTGTTGTATCTTACCTCAGGTGGTGTGGTGGGGTTCCGTGTTGGTGTCATCATGTAGGTGCTCAGAGGGTAGGCACTGTCCCCTGGGGAGGTGATAATGGTTGTCATTAGTGGGGTTTTCCTATTTCTCAGTATCTGACATGCATGCATGTGCAGAGGCATTTATACTCGCCAATTATCCATGTGTCACCATGCCACCCAGCTTCCAGGTCCCGGTTTAGGGGTGACATTTAGAATATCAAACTATCATGGCTGGACCCCGGATAGTTGGCATATAATGACGTGATGATTCCCTTGGCATCACATACAACCTGCACGTTTATGGAATGCCAGTGCTTGCGGTTTCGATAGATGTACTCAGTGGCCCAGGGAAGACGTAGAGCCACATGGGTGCAATCAATGGCACCTAGCACTTTGGGGAACTGTGCCACCCCATAAAAGTCCTGCACGACAGCCTGCCTTTCTGCAGGTGTTCTGGGCATGTATATGTGCCTGCGGAGTGAGGGGTGTGCTGTCATGATCGCCCACACCTGGTGTAGGCAGCGCGACTGCGTGGCCTGTGAGACACCCCAAACTATGGCACTTGTCTGCTGAAACGACCCAGTAGCCAAGAGGTGCAGTACATTGAGCACCTTTTACAAGGGGCTCAGTGCTTGGGAGCACAGGGTGGGTGATGTGAGGTCATCCTCCCACTCCCTGACCAGTTCTAGGATTATTAGTGGTGGAAACCTGTACCTCCCATACACCTGGTCATCAGGCATCCCAAAAAGGCTGGTCCTGGGTAAAAAAATGTGGGGCCTGGCTATCCTCCTCCTCTTGCGGTGTCCCACGACCACTGTTGCGAGGAACCGTATATTCATTGTAGCGTATGAACTTGTTTGTTGTTTGCGTGCACTTTTATGCTGCACGGGGCCGTTTACGCCTGCTTCCTGCTGGCGTACGTGTTTCTGGATTAGCACGTCTTTTCGGGCGCACAGGTTTCCCCTGTTCGATTCCATGAATACGTATTGTTAGCGAGTGTGTGGGCATTGCGAGCTTTTACCTCCCGTACTTCCCCCGTAACGCCCACATTTTCACGCGTTGTTCCCCATTCCGCATGTTACGCCGCATGTTCCGCCCACTTTTCTTGTGTGCGCTACACGATGTGCGCTTTCAACTGTGAGCGTCGCGCACAGCGTTTAGTGACGTGTGCGCCCGCGTGCACCACCCACGGATTTGGAGCACATCCCAGGTTTTACACACGCAGAGCATTCCATGTATCAACGAACGGCTGCATGCACGGCTTTAGCACGCGTGTGCTGCGATTTTCACGCTTGCCCTCCCCTTTTTGGCACACATTTATTCCATGAATTACCCTGTTGGTGTTTAACAGGTGTAATGTGGCCGACACTGCCACCCTCAAGTAAATTACACTGTGTTTGGTATTTGGGGTAGTAACTTGGGAAATGCTTCTGACCATTGTGTGTTGTCGGCATTGAGGGGGGTTGAATTTTTGATTGTATGTCTGTTATACTTGTTGTTTTGGTTCATCATTTTAAAGGAGAGAAATCGTTGACGGGGGACAGGAAACTGAACTGCCAGAAATAGGAGGTGTCTCTGGTGCCTTGAATGGGCAATTATATAATGGTTAAATATGTTTCAGGGAAATGTTGGAAATGCTGTTTATTTACAGAAAATAATTTGATATGTGGCTACTCTGAGCAGTTTACAGATTAACATTCCTACGTGGAATGTTAGAGGGCTGAACCAAATGGCTTAAGCCAAAATAATCCTGCACTATTTAGGGAAGCACTGTGTTGGAGTAGCTATCTTGCCAGAAATGCACCCATACCCAGGTGGGGAGTCTCATTTTGGTCGGCAGTGGGCGTATCATAGGTATTACGCATCACACTTCTCAAATTCAAGGGGCATGGCTACGATTATACATGGTTCTCTTGGGATCTGAATTTTAGATTGCTCGAAAGAACTGGAGGACAAAAACCTTGGCGGTTGCAGTCATTTTGTATTGCGGGATTGAACAATGATTACTGGTGGTATTACTTATTGTCATTCCACCAAAACCGGTTGACGACATCAGTGGATGTGTAAGACAAAACCACACACCTGGGACAACCAATGGGATAAAGTCATTTTCAAGCGAAGGTTCTTTTTCCCACTTGCTTTCTTTGCCAAAACCCATCCAGTGGGTACACTAAATAACACAAAAATGACAACAAACAGACAGAGGCCAATAGAAACAGACATACATGGTAATTCATAGAATTTCGCACAAAAGTGGCGCACGCGGCTGGCGCACAGTGTCCCCGTGCGATACACTGCGCCAGCCGTGTGCGATAAAATCCATTTCATCGCACAGCGTATTCATGGATTTGAGCCTCCAAAACCAGCCGTGGCACAGAGTGGCGCAGCGACCCTGCAGCAGCGCCAGTTACGTCCCCAAGAACGCCCTCGCGCAAGGCAAAGCCATCAAAATCCCCAATTCATCGCAAATGTCTGCGATAACCCTGGACCAGTTCACAGGGCTGCCAAACAGCAAACGCCAAACGGGGAACGTTATTTCAGGGGTTCGCGGGAAGTTTCACACGAGATTGTCCTGGGTATGTGTATATCAAGGGTGCGCGTGAAGTTTCACACGCGATTCCATCAGGGCACATGTATTTCAGGGGTGCGCTGGAAGTTTCACACGCGAATTCAGCAGGGTATGTGTATTTCAGGGGTGCGTGGGAAGTTCCACACGCGATTGTCCTGGGTACGTGTATTCCAGGGGTGCGCGGGAAGTATCACACGCAAATTCAGCAGGGTACGTGTATTTCAGGGGTGCACGGGAAGTTTCACACGCGATTCCATCAGGGCACATGTATTTCAGGGGTGCGCGTGAAGTTTTACACGTGAATTCAGCAGGGTAGGTGTCTTTCAGGGGTGCGCGTGAAGTTTCACACGCAATTCCATCAGGGCACGTGTATTTCAGCGGTGCGCGGGAAGTTTCACACGCAAATTCAGCAGGGTATGTGTATTTCAGGGGTGCGCAGGAAGTTCCACACGTGATTGTCCTGGGTACGTGTATTCCAGGGGTGCGCGGGAAGTATCACACGCAAATTCAGCAGGGTATGTGTATTTCAAGGGTGCGCGGGAAGTTTCACACGCGATTCCATCAGGGCATGTGTATTTCAGGGGTGCGCGTGAAGTTTCACACGCAAATTCAGCAGGGTACGTGTCTTTCAGGGGTGCGCAGGAAGTTCCACACGCGATTGTCCTGGTTACGTGTGTTCCAGGGGTGCGCGGGAAGTCTCACACGCAAATTCAGCAGGGTATGTGTATTTCAGGGGTGCGCGGGGAGTACTACATGTGATTTGGCCGTGTGGGTCCTTCCAGGTGTTCCCTCTACACCCTTCATGGCCCCTGCAGGCAGCCCACACCACAGGGGACTACCCTGCAACCCTGCTCATGTCCCGCAGGCAGCCCATCCACCATGGGCATGCCCCCCAGCCAAGCCACATGTCACCTTGCACTACTGATCAACAACGCATGTCTCAGAGCACCCCCAATCCCCAGCACTGTGGTGCACCTGCCAGCAGGCCCCCACTCATGTCCAACTCATGTCCCCCTGCACCCCCACCCCCCAGCATTCAGGGGCACCCTCAACTAGGTCCCCACACATGTCTCCCTGCACCCCCACCCCCAGCATCCAGGGGCACCCTCCACCAGGCCCCCACTCATGTCCAACTCATGTCCCCCTGCACCCCCACCCCCCAGCATCCAGGGGCACCCTCCACCAGGCCCCCACTCATGTCACCCAGCACCCCCACCCCCAGCACTGTGGGACACCTGCCAGCAGGCCCCCACTCATGTCCCCCTGCACCACCACCCCCCAGCACTGTGGGACACCTGCCAGCAGGCCCCCACTCATGTCCCCCTGCACCACCACCCCCCAGCACTGTGGGGCACCATCCACCAGGCACCCACTCATGTCTCCCAGCACCCCCACCCACCAGCACTGTGGGACACCTGCCAGCAGGCCCCCACTCATGTCCGCCTGCACCATCACCCCCCAGCACTGTGGGGCACCCTCCACCAGGCCCCCACTCATGTCTCCCATCACTCCCATCCTCCAGCACTGTGGGACACTTGCCAGCAGGCCCCCACTCATGTCCCCCTGCACCACCACCCCCCAGCACTGTGGGGCCCCCTCCACCAGGCCTCCACTCATGTCCCCCTGCACACCCACCCCCCAGCATCCAGGGGCACCCTCCACCAGGCCCCCACTCATGTCTCACTGCACACCCACCCCTCAGCATCCAGGGGCACCCTCCACCAGGCCCCCACTCATTTCTCCTTGCACCCCCACCCCCCAGCACTGTGGGGCACCTGCCAGCAGGCCCCCATTCATGTCCCCCTGCACCACCACCCCCCAGCACTGTGGGGCACCCTCCACCAGGCCCCCACTCATGTCTCCCAGCACCCCCAACCCCCAGCAGTGCAGGGCACCCTCCACCATGCCCCCACACATGTCTCCCAGCACCCACACCCCCCAGGATCCAGGGATACACTCCACCAGGCCCCCACACATGTCTCCCAGCACCCCAACCCCCCAGCATCCAGGGGCACCCTCCACCAGGCCCCCACTCATGTCTCACTGCACACCCACCCCTCAGCATCCAGGGGCACCCTCCACCAGGCCCCCACTCATTTCTCCTTGCACCCCCACCCCCCCAGCACTGTGGGGCACCTGCCAGCAGGCCCCCATTCATGTCCCCCTGCACCACCACCCCCCAGCACTGTGGGGCACCCTCCACCAGGCCCCCACTCATGTCTCCCAGCACCCCCAACCCCCAGCAGTGCAGGGCACCCTCCACCATGCCCCCACACATGTCTCCCAGCACCCCCACCCCCCAGGATCCAGGGATACACTCCACCAGGCCCCCACACATGTCTCCCAGCACCCCCACCCCCCGCAAGTGCAGGGCACCCTCCACCAGGCCCCCACTCATGTCCAACTCATGTCCCCCTGCACCCCTACCCCCCAGCATCCAGGAGCACCCTCCACCAGGCCCCCACACATGTCTCCCAGCACCCCCACCCCCAGCACTGTGGGACACCTGCCAGCAGGCCCCCACTCATGTCCCCCTGCACCACCACCCCCCAGCACTGTGGGACACCTGCCAGCAGGCCCCCACTCATGTCCCCCTGCACCACCACCCCCCAGCACTGTGTGGCACCCTCCACCAGGCCCCCACTCATGTCTCCCAGCATCCCCACCCCCCAGCACTGTGGGACACCTGCCAGCAGGCCCCCACTCATGTCTCCCAGCATCCCCACCCCCCAGCACTGTGGGACACCCTCCACCAGGCCCCCACTCATGTCACCCAGCACCCCCACCCCCAGCACTGTGGGACACCTGCCAGCAGGCCCCCACTCATGTCCCCCTGCACCACCACCCCCCAGCACTGTGGGACACCTGCCAGCAGGCCCCCACTCATGTCCCCCTGCACCACCACCCCCCAGCACTGTGGGGCACCATCCACCAGGCACCCACTCATGTCTCCCAGCACCCCCACCCACCAGCACTGTGGGACACCTGCCAGCAGGCCCCCACTCATGTCCGCCTGCACCATCACCCCCCAGCACTGTGGGGCACCCTCCACCAGGCCCCCACTCATGTCTCCCATCACTCCCATCCCCCAGCACTGTGGGACACCTGCCAGCAGGCCCCCACTCATGTCCCCCTGCACCACCACCCCCGAGCACTGTGGGGCCCCCTCCACCAGGCCTCCACTCATGTCCCCCTGCACACCCACCCCCCAGCATCCAGGGGCACCCTCCACCAGGCCCCCACTCATGTCTCACTGCACACCCACCCCTCAGCATCCAGGGGCACCCTCCACCAGGCCCCCACTCATTTCTCCTTGCACCCCCACCCCCCAGCACTGTGGGGCACCTGCCAGCAGGCCCCCATTCATGTCCGCCTGCACCACCACCCCCCAGCACTGTGGAGCACCCTCCACCAGGCCCCCACTCATGTCTCCCAGCACCCCCAACCCCCAGCAGTGCAGGGCACCCTCCACCATGCCCCCACACATGTCTCCCAGCACCCCCACCCCCCAGGATCCAGGGATACACTCCACCAGGCCCCCACACATGTCTCCCAGCACCCCCACCCCCCGCAAGTGCAGGGCACCCTCCACCAGGCCCCCACTCATGTCCAACTCATGTCCCCCTGCACCCCTACCCCCCAGCATCCAGGAGCACCCTCCACCAGGCCCCCACACATGTCTCCCAGCACCCCACCCCCAGCACTGTGGGACACCTGCCAGCAGGCCCCCACTCATGTCCCCCTGCACCACCACCCCCCAGCACTGTGGGACACCTGCCAGCAGGCCCCCACTCATGTCCCCCTGCACCACCACCCCCCAGCACTGTGTGGCACCCTCCACCAGGCCCCCACTCATGTCTCCCAGCATCCCCACCCCCCAGCACTGTGGGACACCTGCCAGCAGGCCCCCACTCATGTCCCCCTGCACCACCACCCCCCAGCACTGTGGGGCACCATCCACCAGGCACCCACTCATGTCTCCCAGCACCCCCACCCACCAGCACTGTGGGACACCTGCCAGCACGCCCCCACTCATGTCCGCCTGCACCATCACCCCCCAGCACTGTGGGGCACCCTCCACCAGGCCCCCACTCATGTCTCCCATCACTCCCATCCCCCAGCACTGTGGGACACCTGCCAGCAGGCCCCCACTCATGTCCCCCTGCACCACCACACCCCAGCACTGTGGGGCCCCCTCCACCAGGCCTCCACTCATGTCCCCCTGCACACCCACCCCCCAGCATCCAGGGGCACCCTCCACCAGGCCCCCACTCATGTCTCACTGCACACCCACCCCTCAGCATCCAGGGGCACCCTCCACCAGGCCCCCACTCATTTCTCCTTGCACCCCCACCCCCCAGCACTGTGGGGCACCTGCCAGCAGGCCCCCATTCATGTCCCCCTGCACCACCACCCCCCAGCACTGTGGGGCACCCTCCACCAGGCCCCCACTCATGTCTCCCAGCACCCCCAACCCCCAGCAGTGCAGGGCACCCTCCACCATGCCCCCACACATGTCTCCCAGCACCCCCACCCCCCAGGATCCAGGGATACACTCCACCAGGCCCCCACACATGTCTCCCAGCACCCCCACCCCCCGCAAGTGCAGGGCACCCTCCACCAGGCCCCCACTCATGTCCAACTCATGTCCCCCTGCACCCCTACCCCCCAGCACCCAGGAGCACCCTCCACCAGGCCCCCACACATGTCTCCCAGCACCCCCACCCCCAGCACTGTGGGGCACCCTCCGCCAGACCCCCACTCATGTCTCTGAGCACACCCAGCCCCCAGCAGTGCAGGGCACCTGCCAGCAGGCCCTCATACATGTCCCCTCAACACCTCATGATGATCCATAATCATGGCCCCCATGCCCACTCAATACACTGCCTACGCCACCCCAGTCCGAACACACCACCAGGTATGTCATCCACCCGACAAAGAAATCACCAGCACATGATGCATCCCAAATGGCTAGTCTGCACATCAACACATATCCGTCAAACCCACACAATGACAGCAGGTGAATGATAGAACACACATTGTGACATGCATGAAACCAAAGAGAGAATACCACACATTGAAGTACCAAATTATAATGTATCAAACAGAAAAGCAAGGCAATGAAATGGAACAGAAGAAAATGTAAATAATAAATGAAATCCAGCATGTCCAAAAATTGAAAAAGATGCATGAAATCCAAATGAAAGGCAATCCAAAAGCAAGTCTCCAAAGTGTCAGTCTGAGAAAATAAATCCAAGGTTCCAAAATAAGAAAAAACCATTGATCCATGTGGAAAAAAATCCAAAATCCAAATCCATTGTCAAACTATGTACAAGGTGAACATCCAGGGTCCATATGCCCAATCCTTTAAATGAAACCTATAAATTAAAATACTACCTAATGAAGAACTATATCCAAGAAGTTGGGGCAATGTCCAAGCGCCCCAAAACAAAACAAAACTGAAAGGAAACTTAACACTAAAGAACTATTTACAAGGGCAGCGGGCTAGTCCGACGGCTCACTTCTGGATGTTCCGGGCCAGGGCATCATCGAACTCCTGCTCAATGTCCCGGAGGCGGTCCTCCTCCATAGCCCCGAGGGTCCGCAGGGCCAACGACATGTTCTCCTCCAACTCCCTGCGGATTGCCTCGAGGCACTCGGCCCACCTCAGGGCCCTCCGCAAGGAGTTCTCCGCCCTGACCATCGTGAGCCGTGCCTCTTCCGCCCACTGCCGCTCTGTATCTATGGCGTGGCCCAACCGCTGCCACATGGAAGACACTTCCCGTCTTGGGTCCTCCTGCCCTCCGGCCGATGCCTGCCCCTCCGATGTCGAAGGCCCCGAGCCATCATGGCTCCCACCTCGTTGCTGCTGCTGCTGTGCCTGTGCCCGTGCCCTGGCTCCTGCTGCCTGCACATCCTCCACCGGCCGGGGTGCAGTCGTTGATGTGGCCACCCCTGCTGGACGTCCGACTGCCGACTGTGGCAGGGATGTGTCCTCCACCAGCCTGGCCACACCGTCAGAGGCAGCTCCACAGGGCACCCAGGTGACAAATGGGTGGAAAGATGGCACGGAGGATGACTGTGGCATAGGGTGTTCAGTTGAGGAGGGGGTCGGAACAAGCTCCAGCAAACACAGGAATCCAGCCTGGGTGACCTGTCCCAGTAGGCCGACGCGGTCAACAAGCCATTCGAGATGACGTGCCGTCTCCTCATGAAAAGACTGCAGGTCACCTCGCATGTCCCGTTGACGCAACACCACACCAGTCAGGACAGGCTCAACCCGTACCTGGATAGCCACATCCACAGGCAGAGGAAGGCCAGTTGTTGTAAGCTCATCCCCTGCCTGAAAACGGGTCTGGACATAGGCATCCCTGCTAGTGCAAGATGATGCAGTGACAGGATCAGGGACAGGATTGCACACAGGCACCTCCGCGGCGGCCTGTGCTGCCTCCTGTCCCTGGTCCTGCACTGCACCACTAGCACCAGTGGAATCCCCACCTCCAGACCCTGTCTCTGTCGCTTGCAAGGCCTCCTCCTCCACCAAACCCCCCACCAACCTGGATGACTCTGTGCCATCTTCCCCCGTTGAGCCCTGTGGGGTCCCAGCTGCCCCTTCTGCTGCCGAGGAGTCCAACTCCGACCTCTGCCTCTTGGACCTCCCCCCGGCAGCTGCGGCCTGGGACGCGGCACCGGACTCCTCACTCCCCGACGAGATGACAACCTGGGAGGGGAGCCGGGCCTTGCGTCTCCGGCTGGCGGTGCAATCCCTGCCGCTGTGCTCAACAGAACCTTCTCCGCCCTCTTCATCAGTTGACGCTGCAGACAGGGAGAAATAAAACACAGGCATCAGGGCACTGTACAATGGACACATACACACATGACAGTTGTACATGAGTGGCATTGGGAAACCTCAGACATGGCATCACAATCGCCAACACACATGTCATTTCAACTCGCACACACGAGCCATACACAGCCATATTGCATCAGCCAGCACCATCCATACACATACAACAGCATGAACCGGCAAAGGTGAGCCAGACATCACATGCAACACAGGGAGTGCACTACACATGCACACACACCACCACACTTGCATGCATGTGTACACCTCTGCCAACTGTCGCAGTGTTCAGATTGGCATCCATGTCACATCTGCCAATCAGGCTTCCACATCCCGCTGTCACATGCATCCATGTTGCATCACTGTTGCACCCTTGTCAAATACACACACATGCACATGTACACAGTGCTGATACATGCAGCTGAAACCAACATCCATGTGTGACATCACCAACATGCCTACTTACATACACATTCATCCAAACATGTGTGCCCACACATTTGCATTTGGCATGCAAGCCTACACACACAAGCACCATACATGTCTCACACATGAGAGCCCTTGCATGTGTTAGCCTCACGGCCCTGTACACCCCCCCATACTTGGCCCCATAAAAACACATCTGCAACCTGCACACTACTGGCACACCACCACACGCACAGCTTACAATCATGATGCATGTACACATACAGCTCGACTCCAGACGGGTCTGCCTCTCAAGGACCTGGACGTGGAGCGCTGGGGATATGCGTTCCAGGACCCTCATCTGATCGTCCGACAAGTGGCCCCGGCGCCCCTTAGCATCCGCTGCTTTCAAGAGGCGCCGGGCCTTGTTGAGGGTCCTGGACCTGAAGTCCTCCCAGTGCTTCTTGACATGATGGAATAGTCGGACTGCCACCCCCTCCGCGTTGATGGCAGTCACGATGTCCGTCCAGAACCAAGTCCATCCTTCCTTGTTGGCGCGCAATCTTCCGAAGAGGGCAGCATACTGCCCCAGGACTTGCTCCACCAGGACACCAAATTCGGTGGCAGTGAAGCTGGTGCCCCTCTGCCTCTCTGGCCGGGGGTTGCCAGTGGTGCCAGATGTTGCAGTGCCCAACATGACAACCCCAGAGGCAGGAGTGGGTGGGCAACTGGGTCCTGAGGCTGGTCTGTGGAGCGATGGAATCCCAGTCGGGAGTCTTCAGTTCCAGCAGGGGTGGTCACAGCAACAGCACCCCTGGCTGATGTGCAGGCAGCAAATGGCAGGGCACGTGGGCAGTAGGCAATCAGGCAGCAGCAGATGGTAGGTGGGAGCGTGCTCAGGGCTCTGGGGGGCAGTAATTCGGCCTTCTGGGCAGGAGCGTGGTCTTCCGTGTGCTGACAAGTGGCCAGCTTGATACGGCATGTGAAAATCCAGCACGTCTGCGTGTAATTCGAGGAAAGGGCCTTAGCGCGTAAGCGCGTCAGCACACGTACGCGAATTCATTGGCCCAGAGGCCCCCAGTGTGTAGGCGCGTCTATGACGTTACGCGCACGTGCGTTTTCCATGGCGCATAAAAAAAATAAGCATGTCAGAGTGTCATAGCGTGCAATTGGTAGAAAGGGCCTCAGCGCGTATGCGCATCTGTGACGTGCATGCCGGGCATTTCCCTGTACACGGGTGCATGTTACACATCCAATGACTGCACGTCAGAGTGTCAGCTCATGTAATTGGAGGATAGGGCCTTAGCGCGTACACGCGGAAGTGACGCTGGATGTGTGGGCATGTTTAAAAGGTATGTGTAGAACGCCATTTCCTTGTACGTGCTTTTCGTGGAGAGCGAGTGGGTGACATCTGTACTTCTTGTCGGTTCACACGCGATTTACTTCTCGGAGTTCCAAGTTCGTACTCCCTGTTACCTCTGACAGCTTTTTCTCTTTTTGTCTTTTTCCTGGGCCTGTTTCCTCAAACAGCGTTCACTTCTTCTGTTGTCCTGTATCCTCAGACAGCGTACAATTCTTCTTTTGGCGGGGGTGTTGCCAACGCGCACACGCGCGTATTTTTCACGCGATTTTTCCTGGCAGATGGTGAGTCACGCACGTTTTTAACATCTGTGCTTGCCCCGTGTGTTGCGTACCCCTTCAGAGGTCATTCTAGGCTGCGTGTGACACGCATACGTTCCTTTTTGTGTTTCTGGGTGCCACAGCGTAGTGCAGGTTTATTTTTCCACTCACGTGGTCTAGGAGGGGTTGCGTGCAACATTATCTCCCTTTTTTGGGGTGCCTGTGCGTTGCGTGACCCGTCATCTTCCCCCAGGGGTCACATACAGCCTTGCTAGAGCACTAGGGTACGAATTCCATCTAGTACCCTACCCCTTTAACCCCCAATTGCCCAGGACAATAGTTTACTGCAACTCCCATACGCACAACAACATCAGTGCCATGGTTGGGAGGCGAGCACGCGGTAAGGGTGGCAAAGGTGGCTGAGCCTCAAGAGGTGGCCTTGGTGGATACGGTAGGGGACATGGCCGGGACTTGCAGGGTGCCCCTATCCCCCCATGTGTGGCTGACCAGTGAGGGACACCCATGCCCCCCCCTGGTTGAGGGTAACGTGGCTGACACCATCCCTGCTCAGCCCTTGTTGGACCAGCCCATTGTGGCACCAGACCTGGCACAGGGTGACTCCATGGCTGACTTCCAGGTCAGCAGGTCTAGGCCACGTGTGGCGGTGCATGTTGGTGTCACCAGGCCACGTGGATCAGGGGCAGCTATGTCATCTGCTGCCCCGAGTAGGCAGGGTGGGGAGGCTGCAGGGGCAGCTGTGGCTCCATCCACCCCAGCTCTGAGTCTCCCAGCCAGGACAGTGTCGGTCCCAGTCCATCCTGCTGACGTTTCCCCTGACTACATCACACTTCAGCTAATGCCTGCACCAAGTCCCATGGTGATTGATCATTCCCACACTCCTAGTCCACAGTCCACCGGGGCTCCTGCCCCTAGTGTCCAGAGCGGCGTAGGACACTCAGGATCCCCATCACCTTGCAAGCGGAAGAGGAAGAGTGCTCGTCCAGTACAGGCTGATGCCCCAGACACGGCTACACAGTCCGGCCCACCAAGGAAGCCCAGCTTCAATCAGGCCGAACTTGATGCACTTGTGGAGTATGTGTCCGCACATGACAGCGAAATGGTGATTACTGCAGGATGCAAGACCACACCTGCACAACGTCATTCACACTGGCAGACCATCGCGGACATCATAAGCTCCCTTGGATTCGTGAGGCACACAGCTAATGATTGCTACAAGCGCTGGAATGACCTGAAGCACAGGGCAAAGAAAAAGCTGGCCTCAGGTCATGCCGCAACTCTAGTGACTGGAGGTGGGTCTCCAGCAGAGGACATTGAACTCACTCCACATGAGTATGTTGCTGGGACCTACGTCACGGAGGGACAGATCCAAGGTGTGGGAGAACTGCCAGATTACGAGGCATTGTCCGGTGAGTGCACATGCATGTGTGTGTCATCCATGTGCATGGTGTGTGTGTGAGTGCTTCTGATTGAGTGCCAGGTGAGGGTGTGTGTGCCTGAGTGGTTTGGGTCACCGATGTGCTTCATCCAATACATTTTGCGCACCAGGATTTGGGTATTGCAGTATCCCTTCTGGCAACAGTAGACATTCAGCCCAACGTCACGCCAGTTGCCCTTGAAGTGTCATCTTGCCACAACATAGTTGCGTATTATTCTGTGTTCATTCAGGCTTATTGTTTGCATTCGACCACTTTCACTAGGCATTTCTCAGTCCTATTTTCACATGTTTGACATGGCTATGGTACATGCCATCTGTGTGATGGCATGTGTCATGTATGTGTTTTGGACATGCCAATCACAGGCCAATGTGTGATGGCACTGCTAGCCAGCATTCCACAGGGGTGTGATTTCTATGTGAAGTAATTAGCCACCAGCTGCGTACGGGCTGCCTCACCCCGTGCCCTTTCCCCTCCCATGCGCAGCAGGCAGTCTGCACATCAACACATATCCGTCAAACCCACACAATGACAGCAGGTGAATGATAGAACACACATTGTAACATGCATGAAACCAAAGAGAGAATCCCACACATTGAAGTACCAAATTATAATGTATCAAACAGAAAAGCAAGGCAATGAAATGCAACAGAAGAAAATGGAAATAATAAATGAAATCCAGCATGTCCAAAAAATGAAAAAGATGCATGAAATCCAAATGAAAGGCAATCCAAAAGCAAGTCTCCAAAGTGTCAGTCTGAGAAAATAAATCCAAGGTTCCAAAATAAGAAAAAACCATTGATCCATGTGAAAAAAAATCCAAAATCCAAATCCATTGTCAAACTATGTACAAGGTGAACATCCAGGGTCCATGTGCCCAATCCTTTAAATGAAACCTATAAAATAAAATACTACCTAATGAAGAACTATATCCAAGAAGTTGGGGCAATGTCCAAGCGCCCCAAAACAAAACAAAACTGAAAGGAAACTTAACACTAAAGAACTATTTACAAGGGCAGCGGGCTAGTCCGACGGCTCACTTCTGGATGTTCCGGGCCAGGGCATCATCGAACTCCTGCTCAATGTCCCGGAGGCGGTCCTCCTCCATAGCCCCGAGGGTCCGCAGGGCCGACGACATGTTCTCCTCCAACTCCCTGCGGATTGCTTCGAGGCACTCGGCCCACCTCAGGGCCCTCCGCATGGAGTTCTCCGCCCTGACCATCGTGAGCCGTGCCTCTTCCGCCCGCTGCCGCTCCGTATCTATGGCATGGCCCAACCGCTGCCACATGGAAGACACTTCCCGTCCTGGGTCCTCCTGCCCTCCGGCCGATGCCTGCCCCTCTGATGTCGAAGGCCCCGAGCCATCATGGCTCCCACCTCATTGCTGCTGCTGCTGTGCCTGTGCCCGTGCCCTGGCTCCTGCTGCCTGCACATCCTCCACCGGCCGGGGTGCAGTCGTTGATGTGGCCACCCCTGCTGGACGTCCGACTCCCGACTGTGGCAGGGATGTGTCCTCCACCAGCCTGGCCACACCGTCAGAGGCAGCTCCACAGGGCACCCAGGTGACAAATAGGTGGAAAGATGGCACGGAGGACGACTGGCGCATAGGGTGTTCAGTTGAGGAGGGGGTCGGAACAAGCTCCAGCAAACGGAGGAATCCAGCCTGGGTGACCTGTCCCAGTAGGCCGACGCGGTCAACAAGCCATTCGAGATGACGTGCCGTCTCCTCATGAAAAGACTGCAGGTCACCTTGCATGGCCCGTTGACGCAACGCCACACCAGTCAGGACAGGCTCAACCCGTACCTGGATAGCCACGTCCACAGGCAGAGGAAGGCCAGTTGTTGTAAGCTCATCCCCTGCCTGAAAACGTGTCTGGACATAGGCATCCCTGCTGGTGCAAGATGATGCAGTGACAGGATCAGGGACAGGATTGCACACAGGCACCTCCGCGGCGGCCTGTGCTGCCTCCTGTCCCTGGTCCTGCACTGCACCACTAGCACCAGTGGAATCCCCACCTCCAGACCCTGTCTCTGTCGCTTGCAAGGCCTCCTCCTCCACCAAACCCCCCACCAACCTGGATGACTCTGTGCCATCGTCCCCCGTTGAGCCCTTTGGGGTCCCAGCTGCCCCTTCTGCTGCCGAGGAGTCCAACTCCGACCTCTGCCTCTTGGACCTCCCCCCGGCAGCTGCGGCCTGGGACGCGGCACCGGACTCCTCACTCCCCGACGAGATGACAACCTGGGAGGGGAGCCGGGCCTTGCGTCTCCGGCTGGCGGTGCAATCCCTACCGCTGTGCTCAACAGAACCTTCTCCGCCCTCTTCATCAGTTGACGCTGCAGACAGGGAGAAATAAAACACAGGCATCAGGGCACTGTACAATGGACACATACACACATGACAGTTGTACATGAGTGGCATTGGGAAACCTCAGACATGGCATCACAATCGCCAACACACATGTCACTTCAACTCGCACACACGAGCCATACACAGCCATATTGCAACAGCCAGCACCATCCATACACATACAACAGCATGAGCCGGCAAAGGTGAGCCAGACATCACATGCAACACAGGGAGTGCACTGCACATGCACACACACCACCACACTTGCATGCATGTGTACACCTCTGCCAACTGTCGCAGTGTTCAGATTGGCATCCATGTCACATCTGCCAATCAGGCTTCCACATCCCGCTGTCACATGCATCCATGTTGCATCACTGTTGCACCCTTGTCAAATACACACACATGCACATGTACACAGTGCTGATACATGCAGCTGAAACCAACATCCATGTGTGACATCACGAACATGCCTACTTACATACACATTCATCCAAACATGTGTGCCCATACATTTGCATTTGGCATGCAAGCCTACACACACAAGCACCATCCATGTCTCACACATGAGAGCCCTTGCATGTGTTAGCCTCACGGCCCTGTACACCCCCCCATACTTGGCCCCATAAAAACACATCTGCAACCTGCACACTACTGGCACACCACCACACACACAGCTTACAATCATGATGCATGTACACTTACCGCTCGACTCCAGACGGGTCTGCCTCTCAAGGACCTGGACGTGGAGCGCTGGGGATATGCGTTCCAGGACCCTCATCTGATCGTCCGACAAGTGGCCCCGGCGCCCCTTAGCATCCGCTGCCTTCAAGAGGCGCCGGGCCTTGTTGAGGGTCCTGGACCTGAAGTCCTCCCAGTGCTTCTTGACATGATGGAATAGTCGGACTGCCACCCCCTCCGCGTTGATGGCAGTCACGATGTCCGTCCAGAACCAAGTCCGTCCTTCCTTGTTGGCGCGCAATCTTCTGAAGAGGGCAGCATACTGCCCCAGGACTTGCTCCACCAGGACACCAAATTCGGTGGCAGTGAAGCTGGTGCCCCTCTGCCTCTCTGGCCGGGGTTGCCAGTGGTGCCAGATGTTGCAGTGCCCGACATGACAACCCCAGAGGCAGGAGTGGGTGGGCAACTGGGTCCTGAGGCTGGTCTGTGGAGCGATGGAATCCCAGTCGGGAGTCTTCAGTTCCAGCAGGGGTGGTCACAGCAACAGCACCCCTGGCTGATGTGCAGGCAGCAAATGGCAGGGCACGTGGGCAGTAGGCAATCAGGCAGCAGCAGGTGGCAGGTGGGAGCGTGCTCAGGGCTCTGGGGGGCAGTAATTCGGCCTTCTGGGCAGGAGCGTGATCTTCCGTGTGCTTATGCGTGGCCAGCTTGATACGGCATGTGAAAATCCAGCACGTCTGCGTGTAATTCGAGGAAAGGGCCTTAGCGCGTAAGCGCGTCAGCACTCGTACGCGAATTCATTGGCCCAAAGGCCCCCAGTGTGTAGGCGCGTCTATGACGTTACGCGCACGTGCGTTTTCCATGGCGCATAAAAAAAATAAGCATGTCAGAGTGTCATAGCGTGCAATTGGTAGAAAGGGCCTCAGCGTCTATGCGCATCTGTGACGTGCATGTGCGGGCATTTCCCTGTACACGGGTGATGTTACACATCCAATGACTGCACGTCAGAGTGTCAGCTCATGTAATTGGAGGATAGGGCCTTAGCGTGTACACGCGGAAGTGACGCTGGATGTGTGGGCATGTTTAAAAGGTACGTGTAGAACGCCATTTCCTTGTACGTGCTTTTTGTGGAGAGCGAGTGGGTGAAATCTGTACTTCTTGTCGGTTCACAAGCGATTTACTTCACGGAGTTCCAAGTTCGTACTCCCTGTTACCTCTGACAGCTTTTTCTCTTTTTGTCTTTTTCCTGGGCCTGTTTCCTCAAGCAGCGTTCACTTCTTCTGTTGTCCTGTCTCCTCAGACAGCGTACAATTCTTCTTTTGGCGGGGGTGTTGCCAATGCGCACATGCGTGTATTTTTCACGCGATTTGTCCTGGCAGATGGTGAGTCGCGCACGTATTTAACATCTCTGCTTGCCCCGTGTGTTGCGTACCCCTTCAGAGGTCATTCTAGGCTGCGTGTGACACGCATACTTTCCTTTTTGTGTTTCTGGGTGCCACAGCGTAGTGCAGGTTTATTTTTCCACTCACGTGGTCTAGGAGGGGTTGCGTGCACATTATCTCCCTTTTTTGGGGTGCCTGTGCGTTGCGTGACCCGTCATCTTCCCCCAGGGGTCACATACAGCCTTGCTAGAGCATTAGGGTACGAATTCCATCTAGTACCCTACCCCTTTAACGCCCAATTGCCCAGGACAATAGTTTACTGCAACTCCCATACGCACAACAACATCAGTGCCATGGTTGGGAGGCGAGCACGCAGTAAGGGTGGCAAAGGTGGCTGAGCCTCAAGAGGTGGCCTTGGTGGATACGGTAGGGGACGTGGCCGGGACTTGCAGGGTGCCCCTAGCCCCCCATGTGTGGGTGACCAGTGAGGGACACCCATGCCCCCCCCTGGTTGAGGGTAATGTGGCTGACACCATCCCTGCTCAGCCCTTGTTGGACCAGCCCATTGTGGCACCACACCTGGCACAGGGTGACTCCATGGCTGACTTCCAGGTCAGCAGGTCTAGGCCACGTGTGGCGGTGCATGTTGGTGTCACCAGGCCACGTGGATCAGGGGCAGCTATGTCATCTGCTGCCCCGAGTAGGCAGGGTGGGGAGGCTGCAGGGGCAGATGCGGCTCCATCCACCCCAGCTCTGAGTCTCCCAGCCAGGACAGTGTCGGTCCCAGTCCATCCTGCTGACGTTCCCCCCGACTACATCACACTTCAGCTAATGCCTGCACCAAGTCCCATGGTGAATGATCATTCCCACACTCCTAGTCCACAGTCCACCGGGGCTCCTGCCCCTAGTGTCCAGAGCGGCGTAGGACACTCAGGATCCCCATCACCTTGCAAGCGGAAGAGGAAGAGTGCTTGTCCAATACAGGCTGATGCCCCAGACACGGCTACACAGTCCGGCCCACCAAGGAAGCCCAGCTTCAATCAGGCCGAACTTGATGCACTTGTGGAGTATGTGTCCGCACAAGACAGCGAAATGGTGATTACTGCAGGATGCAAGACCACACCTGCACAACGTCATTCACACTGGCAGACCATCGCGGACATCATAAGCTCCCTTGGATTCGTGAGGCACACAGCTAATGATTGCTACAAGCGCTGGAATGACCTGAAGCACAGGGCAAAGAAAAAGCTGGCCTCAAGTCATGCCGCAACTCTAGTGACTGGAGGTGGGTCTCCAGCAGAGGACATTGAACTCACTCCACATGAGTATGTTGCTGGGACCTACGTCACGGAGGGACAGATCCAAGGTGTGGGAGAACTGCCAGATTACGAGGCATTGTCCGGTGAGTGCACTTGCATGTGTGTGTCATCCATGTGCATGGTGTGTATGTGAGTGCTTCTGATTGAGTGCCAGGTGAGGGTGTGTGTGCCTGAGTGGTTTGGGTCACCCATGTGCTTCATCCAATACATTTTGCGCACCAGGATTTGGGTATTGCAGTATCCCTTCTGGCATGTGTCAATGAAGTACTGTTTCTGTTGCTTCTCAGCCCTAATTCTGTGCCATGGTGCTAATGCCTGTTCCCATTTCTTTTCTTTCATGTCTTTGCAGGGGATGACGCACTTGATACTGCTGGGGTTGTGGAGATGGTGCAGACCCAGGAGGGGTCTCAGGCCCGATCGGGCACCAGTGAGGGACATGGTGTGGTGATGGGTGAGAACCCACACTTGCTGCAGACCATTATCTCAAGGGGTGTCTCTGGGTGCACCTCCCCCGAGCTCTATTCAGGTGTCGATTCGGATGATGAGACCTATGTGCGGTCGCAGGTAAGTGTTTCTGGGAGGGATTCTGTACTGTTCAACCCACCTGCACCAGGGGTAGAACCCTCAATGGGGATGTCAGTGTTGGTAGGTCTGCCTTTGGTGGTTACGGATGCAGTGTCACACTCCGCAACATCTGATCCTGTTCCTGGGCCAGCAGATCAGAGGGGGAATGCAGTCCTGCAGCCTCAGGCAGAGCCGGCACAGCAAGGCGCAGTTCGCCTTGCCCCAGACAGGTGTGGTGCCCATCGACGCGGTGGCCATACGCCACCTGGCAATACCGCATGGGAGCAATCCATACACGGTATGGCAAACCAACAGGCAGCATCATCTGAGATGATAGCTCAGGCCATGGATAGGGTGGCCACTTCCATTGTCTCCCAAGAAAGGCTGATGGAACAACTACAGCAGGCAACAGACTCCATTTGCCAGTCACACAGGGAGGACATGTAGGCGTCCAACAGGGACAGAGAGGCGGCACTGGAGACTCTGCGGGAAGCCATTTCTATTGAGTCCCAGGGCCACAGGGAAGCCCTGAGGGTGGAACTCCGTCAGCTCAGGGTGACTCTTGTTGAGCTTGAGGCTTCAACTGACACGAGGACAGAACAGCAGCTGGAGCGGCTCACACGTATGCTCTCAACTGAGATGCAGGCAACTAGGGAGGAGGTCCGGGCATCCCGTGAGTTGTTGCATGGGGACCTCCGCACGATTATCCTCCAGAACCAGACCTTCCACACCTGCATGCTTGCTGCCATGGAGGACCAGACTAGGGCTTTGCGTGGGCTGCCTCCCATAGTGCCACCACCTCCTGATGCAGCTGCAGAGGGTGAGGAGAGCGACAGCAGCAAATCTCTCACAATAGGGTAGCCGTGCAGGCCATGAGCCCATGGAGGTGTTTTTTTTCGCAAGATCCACACAGGTGGGTTTTGGTGTGCACCCTGTCCTCTGACCTCCTGGGTGGCCTCCCCCACCCCCCTGGCCAATTCATGGCCATTTTTGATTTTTGATTTTTGATTTTTGATTTTTGATTTTTTTGACAGTGTGTTGACTTGTGTGGCTCCCATGGGCATACGCTGTATTGTGGCTGGGCACATGCAGGCTTGTCCTGAATTTGGGTCAGATGCTTGGGTTTGTGTGACACACACCCTTCCTGCTTCCCGTTTCCATGGGCTTGCAAAGGGTGTGCCCAAGTGACATTGACTTACACAGTGACGTTGGACTCCCATTTAATGTGTGGGCAGTCTGTAGTCAATACTGTGTATACATTCCTAGTGCATATTGTTGTTTATTGTACACTGCATGGTGTATTGATATGTGCCTCTGCATCCATCTCATCCTCCTAATTTGCAGGTCCATTTCTCATGTCTTCACAAGGTGGTCTACTTTGGAAATGGAGTCCATGTTGTAAGCAGTGCACCTACACTTTTGCGTGGCGCTAACACTGTACAGTTGGAAGTGTTCGAAGTGCTGGCATTATCAGGTAGTGAGACTACCAATTTTTTAAATCCGTACTGTCATGTTTATGGTAGGTTGGAGGTTGTGTAGGTGATTAGTATTATTGGTTAATATTTGGTAATGTGTGTTGTTGGTCCTGCATTACTGTGAGCATTTCATGTGTGGCCAGTTTCCATTAGGGACACTGTAGTTTGTGACACTTGTGTCATGTTGTGGGGATTAATTTGTTTGCTCTCACATAGCATGACATGCCATGGTGTGTTGTGTGGCGGTGCCGGGGAGGGTTTGGGTGACATGGCACTGTTCTCATGTTGTATTTGGCAAGTGGGTATTCATTTTTGCTGCATAGAAGTGTGTCTTTTGATGACAATGCATTGGTGGTGTTTGTGTAGGTAGGGATGCACACATTGTGACACTTCCAGGTGAACAATCTCAGGGTGCTATGGTTCTGACAGTTGGCTGTCCCTTAATTCATCAGAATTGTCAGATTGAGTCATCATTGATTGTCAGATGGTATGTGCCAGGGCTGTGTGCACTCCACAGGGGTGTGATTTCTATGTGAAGTAATTAGCCACCAGCTGAGTACGGGCTGCCTCACCCCGTGCCCTTTCCCCTCCCATGCGCAGCAGGCGTGCAAGTGGTTGGGGATGTGGGGGCACCACCATGTCCACAGCCAGGCACCAGGGTGTTGCAACATTGTGCAGGACACATGCTGCCACTATGATCCTGCACACTACTGGGGGAGCGTATAACAGCTGCCCGCCAGAACTTTCAAGGGAGCGAAAGTGTGACTTGAGCACTCCGAATGTGCGCTCCACTATGCCCCGGGTTGCAATATGGGCTGTGTTGTATCTTACCTCGGGAGGCATGATGGGGTTCTGAATTGACGTCATCATGTGGGTGCTGGGGAGGTGGTGATGGGGATCATTAGTGGGGTAGTGACATTACTCTGGATCTGTCATGCATGCGTGTGCTGTGGCATTTATACTCACCAAGCAGCCATGCATCGCAATGCCGCCCAGCTTCCATGCCCGCTTTAGGGTTGACATCCTGTAAATGAAGCTGTCGTGGGTGGACCCTGGATAGTTGGCATATACTGAGATGATGATTCCCTTGGCATCACATACTACCTGGACGTTGATGGAATGCCAGTGCTTGCGGTTTCTATAGATGTGCTCAGAAGCCTGTTAGGGAGAATTCTCTGTTTAGGCTGAATTTCCTAACTTAGTGAGTCCCCCAGCAGCTTTGCTGGATGTCTGGAGTTTGTTTTTTCCATCCTGCCAAGAGTGAGACTCTTTTCTCCCACTCTTGGACATGATTTGTGGTTAATTCCTTGGAATGTCAATGTGTTCTATGGGCTATGGGGTCTTTTACTCCATAGGGTCTCATGTGTTTTGCTATGGGTGTTACACAGCACCCTCTGTGCCGTAACACTGTGGTGTCCTAGGTGACCTCCACCATAGACTCCATACCCTGGGACTGACTACTGTCTCCCATGGCATGTAAAGTCACCATTGGCTTTGCTAGACCTAAATTTACTAACAGAACTAGTACAAACCATCCTATTGTGGACGTACTGGTAGGGGTAATTCGATTACTCCTGGGTCTGTTGTTCGAGGGGGCACTGTCCCGTCCCCCCTCGTCGAGTTTTGGCTGGTGGCAGTGGAAACTACTTTGTATATTCGACCCCGAATATATTCCTATGGGATTCTTCCCATTGTTGGAGGCTAATACTTTTTCACATTAGTCTCTAACATACCGCCGGTTTATTTATCTTAAATAAATCCACCGGTTGGTATTTTCTGCCAGAACTCGGTTTTTAAAATGGCGTATGTGTTCGCCTCTGTAACTCCGAACCAAAGGTTGAGCCCTTTTTTCCACTTTTGGTGGGCTTTTGCACAGAGGCCCTCCAAAGTGGTGCCATTCTGTCTGGGTACCACAGGGGGTGTGGGAGGGGGTTTAGGCACCCTGGACTGAGTTGCCTTTCCAACTCAAGTCGCACTCTGGTGTGATTGGCCCAAGTGGTGAGCCATCCCGCTCACCACTTAGCGTGGTTTGATTGACAGCTAGGCTGAATGAAAGGGGGTTTTCTGCATAAAAGCAGGGCTTTTGGCACTGGATCTTCAGAAGTCACCACAGGACCTAAGAATCCGACGAGAGTAAAGCTGAGCCGACCTGCAACGACGACACCTCCGGTGGAGCCCTGCTGAACCGACTCACCACTTCCCAACGACAGAGGAGATCTCCCTGCTGGAGAGTCTTTGGTGGGAACAACCAGTCCCTTTGATTTTTCTTCGCTTCCAAGGCGTAGTGGTCGAATTGCCCGTGCTGAGCACCCCGGCAACCGGATAGCCACTAGCCCGTACCGCGACCAAAAGGTGGTGCCTTGTGACGGAGCACTCCGCAGCTGGTCTCTTCCCTGGTGGTGCAACGATCTTCAACTTTCCTTCAACAACGAGACCATCTTATCTCTTGGCAAAGCCCTGACTTGCACCTACCACCAGGAACAACTGCCCCCGCCGGAGCTGTCTCTTCACTTACAAGGTACTGTGTCCGCCTGGCTTCCCTTGTGTTGGTTAGCGTGAGGTGTCTTAAATCCTTACCTTTCCATTGGGTCGCCTCCAGACCTTCTTAACTTTTTGTTCTAAACTGGTCCAACCTTTCTGTGACAATTTGCTAAAAAGACTCGAAGTGCATTTCCACTGTGATACTTTTTGGGACATATCGCCTTGCCTCTCTCCGAGTGGGCCTGGCCTCTGAACTTTGTGATCTACAGTAGACCCTGCCTTACTTGCCTTGCATTTGCTTTGTAAAAGTGTTGGTACCGAGTTGGTTTCATACCCTGCCTTTTCTCTCCCGTTCTAACAAATATTAGAGTGCCATCTAGGTTAAAGCATTCACCTCTGTTTGCAAATAAGTGGTGCCGTTGAACCTAGACTTGTTGAAATATTGTTAGGGAATCGATATACTTATAGTAATTGTAATTGAAGTCGTTTGCCGTATTAGTGCCAGTGTGTTTTTCATAGATGTGTTTTTAAAATAAATAATTATATATCTTTACACCAAAGCTCTGCTCCGTGTCTGCTTGTTCTACTGTGTAAATTGCCCTATCTTGTATACTCCACATACTGCCTAACTTTTCTTGAGGGAAGTCTGACTGCTCAGCCACAGCTACCAAGTGAATCTGTGTGGTACAGACTGCTACCAAGTGGGTTTACTGCCAAACACCTGTAGTCCTAAATCTTTTGCAGTGGTCCCAGAGGGAACTGCACAGGTTTCTGCCTAACAATGCCCTGGGGGGACGTAGTGCCACATGGGTGCAATCAATGGCACCTAGCACTTTGGGGAATTGTGCCACCCTGTAGAAATCCTGGCTGACAGCCTGCCTTTCTGCAGGTGTTCTGGGCAGGTATATGTGCCTGCGGACTGATGGGCGTGCAGTGATGATGGCCAACACCTGGTGTAGGCACCGTGACTGCGTGGCCTGTGACAACTCCCCCACTATGGCACTTGTCCGCTGAAATGATCTGGTAGCCAAGAAGTGCAGTACATTGAGGATCTTCTCCAGGGGGCTCAGTGCTTGGGAGCACAGGGTGGGTGATGTGAGGTCATCCTCCCACTCACTGACCAGGTCGAGTATTATGTGAGGTGGAAACCTGTACCTCCCATACACCTGGTCATCAGGCATACCAAAAAGGCTGGTTCTGGGTGTGAAGATTCTGGCCCTGACTATCCTCCTCCTCCTCCTGCGGTATCCCACGGCCACTGCTGCTAGGAATGGTATATTCATCCTGGCGTCTGAGCTTGTTTGTTGTTTGTGCACACTTTTATGCTGCGCGGGACGTGCGCCTGCTTCATGCTGGCGTACGTGTTTCTGGATTGGACCTTTTTTTTTGTTGGCGCGTTGTGGGCGACCGTGTAAATCTTCCCGCCCACCCCAGGAATACACGTAACACGCTCTCCCAGGCCCAGTCGCAAGTGAATATTCCCGCCCACCCCAGGAATACACGTAACATGCTCTCCCAGGCCCAGTTGCGAGTGAATATTCCCGCCAACCACAGGAATACACGTACCCCACTCTCCCAGGCCCAGTCGCGTGTGGAAGTTCACGAGAACCCGTAATACACATACCCTGCTGATATCGCGTGTGGAAGTTCACGTGAACCCCGTAATACACGTACTCTGCTGATATCGTGTGTGGAAGTTAACACGAACCCCGTAATACACGTACCCTGCTGATATCGCGTGTGGAAGTTCACGTGGACCCATAATACACGTACCCTGATGAAATTGCATGTAAGACTACCCGTGCACCCCTGAAATACACGTACCCAGGCGAATCGCACTGCTGGGGGGAAGGGGGGGACAGGAGTGGGGGCCTGGTGGAGGGTGCCCCTGGATGCTGGGGGGTGGGGGGGTGGTAGACATGAGTGGGGGCCTGGTGGAGGGTGCCCCTGGATGCTGGGGGGGTGGGGGCACAGGGAGACATGAGTGTGGGCCTGGTGGAGGGTGCCCCTGGATGCTGGGGGGTGGGGGGGTGGTAGACATGAGTGGGGGCCTGGTGGAGGGTGCCCCTGGATGCTGGGGGGTGGGGGTGCAGGGAGACATGAGTGGAGGCCTGGTGGAGGGTGCCCCTGGATGCTGGGGTGTGGGGGGGTGGTTCGACATGAGTGGGGGCCTGGTGGAGGGTGCCCCTGACTGCTGGGGGGTGGGGGGGAGACATGAGTGGGGGCCTGGTGGAGGGTGCCCCTGACTGCTGGGGGGTGGGGGCTGGGAGACATGAGTGGGGGCCTGGTGGAGGGTGCCCCTGACTGCTGGGGGGTGGGGGGGAGACATGAGTGGGGGCCTGGTGGAAGGTGCCACTGGATGCTGGGGGTGCAGGGAGACAGGAGTGGGGTCCTGGTGGATGGTGCCCCACAGTGATGGGGGTGGTGGTGCAGGGGGACATGAGTAGGGGCCTGGTGGAGGGTGCCCCTGACTGCGGGGGTGGGGGGGAGACATGAGTCGGGGCCTGGTGGAGGGTGCCCATGACTGCTGGGGGGTGGGGGTCTGGGAGACATGAGTAGGGCCTGGTGGAGGGTGCCCCTGACTGCTGAGGGGTGGGGGGGAGACAGGAGTGGGGGCCTGGTGGAGGGTGCCCCTGGATGCTGGGGGGTGGGGGTGCAGGGAGACAGGAGTGGGGGCCTGGTGGAGGGTGCCCCACAGTGATGGGGGGTGGTGGTGCAGGGGGACATGAGTGGGGTCTGGTGGAGGGTGCCCCTGACTACTGGGGGGTGTGGGGGACATGAGTGGGGGCCTGGTGGAGGGTGCCCCTGACTGCTGGGGGGTGGAGGGGGTTGGGAGACATGAGTGGGGGCCTGGTGGAGGGTGCCCCTGACTGCTGGGGTTGGGGGGGTGAGAGACATGAGTGGGGGCCTGGTGGAGGGTGCCCCTGACTGCTGGTGGGCGGGGGGTGGCTCGACATGAGTGTGGGCCTGGTGGAGGGTGCCCCTTACTGCTGGGGGGTGGGGGGGTTGGGAGACATGAGTGGGGGCCTGGTAGAGGGTGCCCCTGACTGCTGGGGGTGGGGGGTGGGAGGCATGAGTGGGGGCCTGGTGGAGGGTGCCCCTGACTGCTGGGGGGCGGGGGGGGGGGAGACATGAGTGGGGGCCTGATGGAGGGTGCCCCTGACTGCTGGGGGGTGGGAGACATGAGTGGGGGCCTGGTGGAGGGTGCCCCTGACTGCTGGGGGTGGGGGGGGTGGGAGACATGAGTGGGTGCCTGGTGGAGGGTGCCCCTGACTGGTGAGGGTGTGGGGTGGTAGACATGAGTGGGGGCCTGGTGGAGGGTGCCCTGACTGCCTGGGGGTGGGGGTGCAGGGGGACATGAGTTGGACATGAGTGGGGCTTGGTGGAGGGTGCCCCTGGATGCTGGGGGGTGGGGGCTTGGGAGACATGAGTGGGGGCCTGGTGGAGGGTGCCCCTGACTGCTGGGGGGTGGGGGCTTGGGAGACATGAGTGGGGGCCTGGTGGAGGGTGACCCTGACTGCTGGGGGGTGGGGGGGTGGGAGACATGAGTGGGGCCTTGTGGAGGGTGCCCCTGACTGCTGGGGGGTGGGGGGGAGACATGAGTGGGCGCCTGGTGGAGGGTTCCCCTGGATTTTGGGGGGTGGGGGTGCAGGGAGACAGGAGTGGGGGCCTGGTGGAGGGTGCCCCACAGTGATGGGGGGTGGTGGTGCAGGGGGTCATGAGTGGGGGCCTGGTGGAGGGTGCCCCTGACTGCTGGGGGGTGGGGGGGAGACATGAGTTGGGGCCTGGTGGAGGGTGCCCCTGACTGCTGGGGGGTGGGGGGGTGGGAGACATGAGTGGGGGCCTGGTGGAGGGTGCCCCTGACTGCTGGGGGTGGGGGGGGAGACATGAGTGGGGGCCTGGTGGAGGGTGCCCCTGACTGCTGGGGGGGTGGGAGACATGAGTGGGGCCTGGTGGAGGGTGCCCCTGACTGCTGGGGGGTGGGGGGGGTGGGAGACATGTGTGGGGGCCTGGTGGAGGGTGACCCTGACTGCTGGGGGGTGGGGGGGTGGGAGACATGAGTGGGTGCCTGGTGGAGGGTGCCCCTGACTGCTGGGGGTTGGAGGAGGTGGGAGACATGAGTGGGTGCCTGGTGGAAGGTGCCCCTGACTGGTGGGGGGTGGGGGGGAGGGAGACATGAGTGGGGGCCTGGTGGAGGGTGCCCCTGACTGCTGGGGGGTGGGGGTGCAGGGGGACATGAGTTGGACATGAGCGGGGCCTGGTGGAGGGTGCCCCTGGATGCTGGCTGGGGGGTGGGGGTGCAGGGAGACATGAGTGGGGGCCTGGTGGAGGGTGCCCCTGGATGCTGGAGGGTGGGGGTGCTGGGAGACATGAGTGGGGGCCTGGTGGAGGGTGCCCCTGGATGCTGGGGGGTGGGGGTGCAGGGAGACATGAGTGGGGGCCTGGTGGAGGGTGACCCTGGATGCTGGGGGGTGGGGGTGCAGGGAGACAGGAGTGGGGGCCTGGTGGAGGGTGCCCCACAGTGACGGGGGTGGTGGTGCAGGGGGACATGAGTGGGGGCCTGGTGGAGGGTGCCCCTGACTGCTGGGGGGTGGGGGTGAGGGAGACATGAGTTGGACATGAGTGGGGGCCTGGTGGAGGGTGCCCCTGGATGCTGGGGGGTGGTGGTGCAGGGGGACATGAAGTGGGGGCCTGGTGAAGGGTGCCCCTGACTGCTGGGGGGTGGGGAGGGTGGGAGACATGAGTGGGGGCCTGGTGGAGGGTGCCCCCGACTGCTGGGGGGTGGGGGGGTTGGGAGACATCAGTGGGGGCCTGGTAGAGGGTTCCCCTGACTGCTGGGGGTGGGGGGTGGGAGGCATGAGTGGGGGCCTGGTGGAGGGTACCCCTGACTGCTGGGTGGTGGGGGGGTGGGAGACATGAGTGGGGGCCTGGTGGAGGGTGCCCCTGACTGCTGGGGGGTGGGGGTGCAGGGAGACATGAGTGGGGGACTGGTGGAGGGTGCCCCTGGATGCTGGGGGGTGGGGGTGCAGGGAGACATGAGTGGGGGACTGGTGGAGGGTGCCCCTGGATGCTGGGGGGTGGGGGTGCTAGGAGACATGAGTGGGGGCCTGGTGGAGGGTGCCCCTGGATGCTGGGGGGTGGGGGTGCAGGGAGACATGAGTGGGGGCCTGGTGGAGGGTGCCCCTGGATGCTGGGGGGTGGGGGGGTGGGAGACATGAGTGGGGGCCTGGTGGAGGGTGCCCCTGGATGCTGGGGGGTGGGGGTGCTGGGAGACATGCGTTGGTGGGCAGTAGTGCAAGGTGACATGTGGGTTGGCTGGGGGGCATGGCCATGGTGGATGGGCGCCTGCGGGACATGTGGAGGGGTGCAGGGTAGTCCCCTGTGGTGTGGGCCGCCTGCAGGGGCCGTGGAGGGTGTAGAGGGAACAGCTGGGAGGACCCACACGGCCAATTCACGTGTAGGACTCCCCGGCACCCCCGAAATACACGTAGGCTGCTGGATTCGCATGTGGAATTTCCCGCGCACCCGGAGTACACGTACCCTGCTGAAATTGCGTGTGGAACTTCACGCGCAGACCGAAATACATGTACCCTGCAAATTTGCGTGTGAAACTTCCCGCGCACCTTGGAATACACGTACCCTGCTGAAAACGCATGTGAAACTTCACGCGCACCCCGAAATACACATACCACGAACAATCGCGTGTGGAACTTCCCGCGCACCCCGAAATACACGTACCCAGGCCAATCGCGTGTGGAACTTCCCACGCACCCCGAAATACACGCACACGCTATTTTTCACACAGCGGGGTGTCCGTGTTTGTCGGTACCCCTTTGCACCTAATTTGTCCTAGAGGGCCACAGTACGGATCATTCATCATAGCTGTATATAGGTGCTTTTTGTAAGCGCACATTTTGGCGCACATTTATTTCAGGCGCAGGGACGCTACCGCCTGCTTTCTTGTGGCGGACTTGTTTGGCCCTGTGCGCGTCTTTGACCGTGCGCTGGTTTGCCCTATTCGATTCCATGAATACGAGTTGTAGGCGAGCGTGTGGGCGTTCTGCGCACTTGCCTCCTGTACTTCCCCCGTGACGCCCATATTTTCACGCGTTGTTCCCCATTCCGAGTGTTACGCCCCGTGTTCCGCCTACTTTTGTTATGTGCGCCGCGCTATGTGCGATTTCGCTGTGGCCGTGGCGCACGCCGTTGGATGACCTGTGCGCCGGCGTGCACCACACACTTTTTCAGCGCACATCCAATATTTTTCTCGCGCACGGACTTCCATGAATCGATGTGCACTGGTTTCCCTGCGATTTTCGCACTTGCACTGCGATTCGCACGTTTTGGCACCTCTGCGCCGGAATTTCCGGCGCACATTAATTCCATGAATCAGCCTGTTTATAGGCCTTGCCTATGTCTGTAAAAAGGAGAACATCTTTTAGTTGGTTATATAGAAGATGGTAAAACTGTCGCGAATAAAACGGTGTATGACCTTATTTAGATACATGTGACATGATTGTCTGTTTTTTTTAATTAACCAGGGATATAGTCAGGTATAGTTTTATCTCTGTCTTTCACCTAGTTAGGTGGCACACTACCACTCACTAGGGACAGCAAACTTGCACATATGGATAGTATGAATCTGTGCAGGGGCATGTACCTAGTTTTTTAGGTTCCAAAATAGAAATAAGGTATCTCTCTCCACAGTGTTTTCAGGATGTATTTTGGGTACCAGAGAGGTTACAACAGGCCTAGTGATTAGTTTTATATTTCCAACGAAGCCAAGGTCTTGCAGGCTATTCAATCAGAACTGGACTTGCATGAGAACAAAATGTAAAAATCTTAAACAAGAATATAACCAAAAGCAAAATAGGGCGCTTATGGTAGATATCTTCTTAACACTAGAACAATTTCTGGTAGCTACACAACAGGAATGTAAATGTCTGGGGATAAAGATAAGGCAAATCAGTATGGAGAAGGACACAAATCCGGTAGACTCCTGGCATTGCTCGCATGGGCAGATTAAAGAAGTGGCCTCATACTCGAGATAAAAGATGAACTGGGTCACAGAGATTCTGTAATGCAAGGAATGTTTTTGATCAGTTTTATAGAACATTATATTAATATAAAACTGATAAACCACTGCAAGAAATAGATCAAAATGTAAGCTAGATAGGGCTGTAATGGTTGGACAATGCTCCTATCACAGTGCAAGCAATGTATACATCTATTCAAAATCTGCTCGGAGGGAAATCACCGGGCCCTGGTGGCTTAGCGGCCACATTTTACAAAGTGCACGCAGCTATCCTTGCTCCTCATCTCCTAAATGTATATAATACTACAGTTGAGAGTGGAATACTGCCGGAAACTATGAGGGAGGCTTTGATTATATTGTTATGTAAGCCTAACAAGGACTTGTCTTACTGTTCAGTGTATAGCCTTATCTCAAATATTAACACAGACACAGTCTTGGCCAGAATTTGAGCAAATAGGCTAATTTCAATTATGTTTAAATGAGTACTCGCCGACCAATCTGGGGTTGTCCCGGAACTGTCAACGTCGTACGCATTAGGGATATATTCAGCCTAATGAGTGTTATTGACCCCGCATGATCTGTTGTTACGGCATTTCTCAACGCAGATAAAGGCCCTCATTACGACCCAGGCGGTAAGTTACCGCCTGGGTCGTACCCTTACCACCATGGCGTAAACTATGTTTACGCCATGGTGGTTGGCGGATTTACCGCCCCATTCCAAGGTGAGTGGGGCGGTAAATCCCCAATTCCCATTTTACCCTTCCCCATTCCCATTTTCGCCCCATAGGGCATAATGGGAATGGGGAAAGGCGATAATTACGGCACCGTAAATAACGGTGCCGTAATTATCGCCAAGGTCCCTTTGCGGCATGGATTTCAACGGCTGCAAAAAGCAGCCGTTAAAAGCCATCCCGCAAAGGGAACCTTGTAATCAGGCGTTAAGGGTCGGTGCCGTTTACGGCGCCGTAAACCCCTTAACGCCTGAGTCAGAATGAGGGCCAAAGTGTTTGATTCGTTTGAATGGTAATTCTTGTTCACTGTGCTCTAGCGATTGGTGTCAAAACAACTTTTCTATCATTTGCCAAATTGTTTTACTCCCGACCAAGACTAGACTTTATATAAATGGGGGCTCACTGAGAAATTTTCAATGGAACGATGCACGAGACAGTGTTGACTCCCTCCACACTCCCCCCCCCCCTCCCCTTTGCCTTGGCTTTCGAGCCATTTGCTATTTTATTAAGGGAGAAAAATATACGTTGGAGCATACAACTGTATTCAGATGAATTGATCATTTCTCTGTATGCAGATATTATGTTGTTAATAGTATAGAACCCTCAAACGAATCTGGCACCCATCAAGCAGGAGATAAAGACCTCTTGGGGGCTTAAAATACATGAAAATATGTGAGTGTTGATTACACTTATAGAAGACACCAACACATCTGCGTATGGTTTTTGACTATAGTGGCAGGAGGATGAGAAAATATTTAGGGGTAGAACTTGCCAGACATCCAATGGTCTTATTTAAAGAAAACTACCAAGCAGATCTAGTCAAAGTGGACCTCTGATTTTTGGTTACTTTCATTGGGCCCTCCTCCGGTTCCAGTACTGGTTATAAAAATCCTTGGTATAAAAATGACATCTTCTCTTTTGCCAGAAGCATAAGTGAGTACATTTGAAATACTGGCTTCTTTAAATTGAAACTTCTTCAAAAGGTGCTTTGTTATATTCCTCTCAAATGTTATACTACTATTATTGCAGCTACCCTCTATTTCACGAGCCATACTGTAACTCTACCCTAATTGCTCAGCCTTTATACTACATTAGTAGGCTTCCGGTCCTGTAGAATGCTGCGGTTTGTCTGGCCACAGGGATTCCGTTTGGCCAGCCCACCTCTTCAAGCTGAAGATCTCTTCAACTTAGGGGTCGGACTCATAAAGTTAGGGCTTGCATTCTTGTGATCTGGTTTTCTCATTGCTTTACTACTTCCCTTCCCTTTCAGGTGCATAGGTGAATTGTGTGCATTTCAATAACCACAGATGACGGCATATATGTTTTATAGTTAGATTGTTGTATGATAGAATTGCCTGCTTGATTCAGTTTTCTAGTGTGTTTTTCGGCCAATAACTATAGTATCTATGTACTTACCTGTCTAAGTAGATTCATTGTGTTTTTTCACTGTGTGGACTCCTTGTGGACCCATGACCCCACTCACCCACCTTTCCGGAAACCAAGCCGTGACCACTCTCCACGTTTACCTTCATTGGGTTTGGCTAACCTCTCAGAGTTCCCCTGTTCACTATAACTAAAGTGGCCCCCCGAAATCTGTCCACCGGGAAGATTTGAGAAATCCATCATAACGATAGGGAATTATTCAAAGATAAATATTTAAAAGAGGTAGAGGAGACAGGGTGCTTAGAGCAAAAGGCTTGGTAAGTACTAGAGAAAACGTATTTTATGCACAATAAACGAGAACCTACAGTTGTGAAATATTAAGGTGGACTCCAACATAGGCACTTCTTTAGCCATTGATTGAAAACAGACAGAGAAAAAGATTACATTTAATGAAGAGTAAAATGTAGCAAACAACTTTGAGAGAGAACATTTGTTTGAAACAGGACTGCAAGTGTTCTCTTTCAAAAGGGAATTGCAATTCCAAAAGAAAAATGGACCCGGTCTATGGGAAATGCAACTGGAATCAATGAAGTAATTACACTAAATAAGAAACCCGGGCACAAGATTTAAAACAAAGAATCCAAATCAGTCTTTATTTGCACAAATCAAATATATAGATGCACCATGCTTCCTTTGCAGATCTACAAATTGGATTCTAGATGGGGGCAGTGCCATAGAGCCGCAGGGGGAAGTCCTTATCCTAGCCATCTGAGCTGGACCTCAGTGAAAGTGCAACTCAAAATCAATTTCATGAACACTTTCATGTGAAGAAGATACATTTCGAATAATTCACAATTTCACTATAGAGTGAAGGTTGAAAACTATAGGTTTTACATTCCCATTTGATTGCAGGGACAATGTTATTTTTCTCTTACATACACAAAAGGTGTCAAGCATCCTTGAATTCACAACACAGATGCAATAGTCAGACTCATAAACCCTTTGCTGAGAAATTACACTATTGGACGTAACAACGTAACTGGCAATTAAAATAACACATCAATTAATATTGGATTAAAATGAGCTTCCATAGATCCCAAGAACCCAACATCAATAGACTACATTTGGCTTTTTTATTATCAGCGTGCCTTCCTAAGGGCAATGCCTATCATGTTCAGCGTAATGGCTGTCAATATTTGGTTTGTGCAGTGCAAACTATCAGGATTTGTTATAAATCTGAGAATTGTTTTTTTTTTTTTTTTAAATTCGGTCACATTGTGAGTTTTGGCACTAGCACTTTTTGTGGCGCCAACATCCTGTTCACTCAATGGGAGATTTCTCAAGTGTGATATTGCCAATAACAGTGGGCCAACACCTATCTCGCTCATTATGTGATGTGGAACCCAAGCAGTGTGTGTGGAGCCAACACGAAAATGATTTACTTTGTGGTGTGTCTTAGATGGATGTGTAGCATTGGCAGTGTGTGGGATGCTTGCTATCTGCTCTCTGACTAAAAGGGTGATGCAACATGCTGTTGAGATCACTGGTTTAGGTGTATCACAAAAGGAAGCCACCAGAACCGGATGATGCCTCATTGTGGGGAGTAATGCAGGCCTTGTGTGAACAGCCACTTGCACTCAGACTGACTGGTTAATGTTATTTGTGGGAGAGCTTGCTCGCTGATATTACATTTGAAAAGATTTGATGCTGGCAGTCTCTACAGCATGAATAGAACTGTCACACACTGCTTTTAAAGCATACAATGTTCAGATGCATTGACATGCTTTCTACAAATATCACTAATCTTTAGGGACTGTATCCAGTGATTGCATGTGAATGGGACAAACGTCGTTGTTTAGCCAGTGATGTAGGCTAAGATTGTATTTTTGGCTGTTACTGCAACGACCATAAACACACTGTTTGGGCACTCCATTGAACAAATATGCACTCACAAAGACTTCTTCAAATCACACTCCTAGCGAAGTAAATGATTTGGTGGCTACTCCCTGAAATGCTGGGTCTTCCATTCAAGCACATTATAACATGCAAAACTCTATATGCTGTTTGTAAGTGTGAGGAATACGTCCAGACTTAAAGCCTGCACTGCATCCAAAGGAGAAGCCTCAGATCCGATAACTCAACCCGCAGGAGAAGAGCACTCTGGGAAAATAGAGTTTAGGGCACCCTTGTGTGGGACACCCTCAATCCACCGACATCTCCTCCTCAAAATGGTCTCTTAAACATGTTTGATTGGCTAACTGCAGAGGACATGGTTCTCCACCCCATATCCAAGCCCTGTCTACGCACTTGGTGTATCTGCTTTTTGTGACACTGTTAAGCATTTAACAAAGAATGTGACCGCATTTTCTTGTGAAAGTGTCCACTCCAGCTTCCCCTGAAGGGACAGGCCACTGAATTGAGAAGAAGCGGCCACACACATCAAGGACTGCTTCCGTTCTATGTGGTGATCCTCATGAAGGGCACCTCACCCACCGTAACCCTCACCCACCCTTTCCCTCACCCACCCTTGCCTGCAATGCTTCCGTAATCTACTCTAGAAAGTGACTGCTTTCTGGCCAACAAATATCCACAAATTTGAGAAACTTTGATGATAGCTAATAGTTGACCAAAACAAAACGCAGACTGGATTGTTTGACATTGACGGCTCAATATCTTTCTCTTTGTCTAAATTAAACTAATAACTTTTCATATTGCAAAGACACATCAATTATATCTGTGGCTTCCGGTTTTATTTGCCACTGACATTCCCAAGACATGTGATAGTTCAGGGAAAGAGGCTTACTGCCCTCTCAATGAAGAAGCATGTCAAGTTAATATAATTCAATTACCCATCCTTTTAAGTGGAAGTGCTCCCATGTCAATATTCTATGATTGCAGTCAGCAAGCCTGCCAGCCTTTAAATATACATAGCGAGTACAGTTTGTTTCTACCACCAGTACATTGTATTTGCTGATTGCAGGCCAATTCTGCAAGGCATTGAACTTACTCCTCTGTGGCAAAAAGTCAAGTCTTCCAAATCATCCTAAGCAGAACTGCTTGTGGAAAGTTGCTTGACTAACTTATTTTTAAGACCGTTTTTTGAGAATTTAATTTTACCTTTTCACCCCAGCAATTTATGGTAAATCAGTTAATGGCAAGTCGGGCTACTGCAATGTCTCAATATGCAGTCTATGCATTTAACAAAATCCTTTTACGTTTACAAATGAAGGCGATCAATGGTTGCTGGTAAATGCGCTGAAGCTATTGAGTCGCCGAGGGACTATTGGATGTCAAAGTGGCATGTAGCCCAAGATATATCGAAGCTAATTCAGGGAATTATAAATGATTAATTTAACTAAAATGATACCCGAATAGAATTATGGCACAACACGCAATGCGATTCTGAGTGCAGAAGACAAAACATTGTATGAGTTTGTTAAAGCATTATTTAGTCACAAATTATGCGTTTATCAAAGATGCAGTTGTGCTGAGTAATGCAGGCACGTTTTGATAATATTGGAATGTTAAGATGCCATCATAAACAATGGGTCAGTAGAGAGCCAACTACTGCTGCAAAGCTAGTTGTTTCTCTCCCATTTCGCCTCATTGCTCAGTGTCTGCGTTTTCCACCATTACACTAGAACAAAGCTGACTGCATGGTTCTGGGATCCTTCTATAACTGTTTTCTATTGTGTCTGAGCTAAACTTTAAACTGTATTTGTGCTTCAGCCATATTATAATGGTACTAGTGTCAAAGCTTGTGTACACAGGCCAAAGTGCGTAAGGAAAGTCATGTTCAGACTGTTCATATATAATGTGGTATATTTGATTGTAAATGATTGAAATTCATGTTAATGGAACAAAACACAAAAATTAGGTTTTCTTTAACACAGTAGTACGACTATACATCCTAAGGTAACAGTTCCCTGAAGAGGTAACAGCTGGCGTAGTGGGCAGCCTCTAATGCGCATGATTGCATTGGACAAATATACATTATCAGTGGGATACAAACGTTACAGTAGGTTAGCATTCACACAGTAGGACCACTACATTTTTCCTTCCGCAAAAGCTCCCTCTAGCGGTGACTACAGGTGAAGCGGGCAGTCTCTACTGTGCATGACGGCATCAGATAAGCATACATCTGGCCTTTTATTATTTAGTATATTACAACACTGTTTTTTACAGTCCCTTACCCTCATTGTGTGCCCTTTGCTTTGCCTGAGCCCTATAACTCAGGCTTGTGCTGATAACATAACATAACATAATTTATGGCCCTTCCCCAGTCACCAGGAAATCAAATGGTTGTGAAGGAGCATCGCAACTCTCTTCCAATTCAGGCGCGTGACACAGTGTTACCTCAATCTACACCAGTACAGACTTTGCCTCAACAAGAATTTCTGATGCTGAGAACTGTACAATTACATAGAGAGTCAAATATTCTCCTAAACTTTGAGTTGCAGGGCCCGTCCTCGATATCTGCGCTTGATTTGGTTCTAGAATCCTCACTAAGACTATAGGATAACATCAAAGATATTGGGCCTCATTACACGGTAGGCGGTAAGGGTTTACCGGTACCGGTATTTTACCGGTACCGGTAAACCCTTACCGCCTTACTACGAGGTCCCTTTGCGGGTTGGTGAATTTAACGCCTGCTTTTTGCTGGCGTTAAAAACCAACCTGTAAAGGGACCAGGGAGCTAATTATGGTACCGCAATTTGCGGCACGGTAATTAGCGCCTTCCCCAGTCCCATAGAGCCCTGTGGCGCTGTTCCCCTATCAAGATTACGGAATCTGAGCTAAGCGACCATTTGAGTGTAACATTTGTCGTTTATGTGCCCATTGCAACACAATAAATATATCACGCATTAGCTTTGATGACGATGGGGGCCTTACTGTCAAGTGGAACGAGGGTATTTATACCAACTGTACACTGTGATTAAATATATACCTGGTTCGTAAGCCACTACCAGTCAACAAGACATATTCCGTGCCCATCATTACAACAAGAAAGTTCTCTCTTGTTTGAAGTACATAATAGGACAAGTTTATTTGTATTCCTCTAAAAACATATACCCAGATTTTAATGCATATATTGCTGAAACAATACAAACAAGACTAAACAGAGAGCTTTAATAGAGTTGTCACGAGTAACATCAACTAATGTTAATGTGACTAAGAGGGAAAAACTAAGCATCAAACACAAATGTAAGAACTATTTAATTCCTTTAAACTATCAAGTAACCCATAGAGATACGCAACTTGTTTTGGAATCTTTAAAGAATGATAATACTGCAACATTTTGAAAAACTCATCAATTCATGCACAGGGACTTCTCTCCGAGATATCTTGCTGCATCAGTGAATCGACTTGGGTCGAATTGTATCTAAATCTGTATGCTAAACCTCTGATAGAACGCACTGTTACCTTTCTAAATTTGATATATATGTTGGCATATGTTGTGTTAAGTGAGCATAATTTATAAAGCATGACGTTCAAGAGAAAAGGCATCTTGGCACTACTCAACAGGATGGCAGACAAGAAAAACTAGAAAAGGTACGTTTCTACACCTGATGGAAAGAAGATTAAATGCATGTGGCCCGAAGAGCAGGAGGCAAAGAATTCCATAAAGAAGCAGCAACAACAGAAAAAGAGTGTCCATCAATGTGGATAAACGTGAACCTAGGAATGGGGATGAGACAGGCATCTGTGGAGGGTAGTGCTCAGCTAGGGACATATAGGCAACATTATTCCTGGAGATATTCAGCCCCACAGCCATAGAAATCATGATGTATTAGACTTAGGGCCTCATCACGAGTTGGGTGGTTGCCCTTTAATGCAGCGGTAACACTATTAGTGCTGCATTTAAGGGCTGACCTTATTATGGGCTGGGCGGTAAATTGGAGTTTTACCTCCAGCTTTTTGCTGGAGGTAAATAGCACCCCCCAATAATAGCACAATAACCACCCAACTGCTATTCATGATCAGGCGCTAATAGTGCCAGACCAAATAGCGGTAACGCTATTTGCGCTGCCACTATTACCTCCAGAATACTGATAGACTCGTGATGAGGCCCCTAGTGCTTTAAATTGGATGCGCTGAGCTACCCGGAGCCAGCGTAGCTTCCGTCGAATTTTGAAAAACCTGGAGGCAACGTGGTAGACAGGCGGGCTGAGCCAGGAAAAGAGAATTACAGTAATCAATGGAAGATATAACTAGGGCAGAGATGACCGGGGCACAGAGCTGATCCGGGATAACAGGATGAACCCATCATACCATTTTTAGTTGGAAGTAGCCCCACTGGTGTACTGCACTAACTTAAGTCTCCATTCACAGTGCAGTAGATATGTTTATTCTTAGTTCCTTGACTACAGGGACCAGAGATGGAAACAGCTTTATGAAGATGGCCAAAAACCCGGGGGCCAAAAAGTAGAAGCAGATGTGGGGGCGGGGGGTCCATCACCAATACTTTGGTTTTGTTACTGTTCAACTTGTGCCAGTTCTTACACATCCATTCCCCCATGGCCTCTAGACAAACCCTGAACCTGGCTGTGGATTGAGGGAGAGAGAGGTCAAGGAGAACCAGGATCTGGGTGTCATTGGCAGATGAAAAGCAGAGGTAGCCATGGGAAAAGATGAGTTTGCCAGCAGTTGAATATATGTATTGAACAGCACCAGCGAGATGGAGGATACTTGGGGAACCCCACAGGTGGGGGTCATGGGCTTGGAAAGAGGGAAAGAGTTTACCAGCGATCAGAGAGAAAAGAGAAGAACCAAGTTAGGACAGAACCAGAGAGGCCGGCCTCCAACAAATGATTGTACAGGATGGGATGGTCAACAGTATCAAATGCAGCAGAGAGGTCAAGCAACAAAAGAGCGAGGTGTGTTTTTGGCTATTACTAAATTCAAACTGTCTAGGATGCCTAAGCCAGATTTCCTATCCCCAGTCACCATTAAGAATGACACTGTTTTATCATTGTCTATCTTATACCATCTTTTTATAGAAGTTATAACAACTCTGTACAATTCCATCTACCTGGAACACTTCAATAATTATTCAAATTTTTAAAAAGTGGTACCCAAGTGTTAAGTCAAATTATAGGCCCATTGCCATCTTGGACACATCCAGTAAACTGTTAGTGTCTGTGATTCTTAAGGATTTGGACAACTGGGTGAGTCGTCTCGGAATTCTTTCTCGCTCCCAAGTATGGATTAGGCTATCTCTGGGTACTTCATTGAATGGGAATACCTTAGCTCACATTTAGGCAGAGGTTAAAAATGGCACCGTTGGCAACACATACACTGCATCTCCTGATATGAGTAGTGGTTTAGACAGAGTCAACAGGAAAAAACATTGGGTAAAACCTCTGTCATGGAATATACCTGCCCCTTTGTTTCAAGTTATTTCTATTTTACATGACATATGCAAATTAACAAGGGGGGTCCTGGGAGTCCCCCAGCCAGACATTAGTCCTGGTTACAACAGACTTACCAAGAGTCTTTAGCTCACTAAGACTCTGGGTAAGTCTCTCGTAACCAGGACTAATGTCTGGCAGAGGGACTCCCAGGACCCCCCTTGTTAATTTGCATATTTAAGTAACTTTGGGTCTCACCCTAAGTTACTAGGGGAATCCAGATGTGGAGCCCTTGCTCACTATTCTTAGAGAGGCACAGATCCACCCTACTGATGAGGTCCAACTAGACCGAAACACGTGTCTGGGGTTTCTGATGGTATTCTTGTTCAGAGGAGAATTGCCTAGCATTTTGGTGCTGGACTGCCCCAGGGCAGGACTAAGACTGATATGTTTTGGAATATTTCTTCTCTGTGAAATATAGTGAGCTAAAGACTCTGGGCAAGTCTCTCATAACCAGGACTTATGTCTGGCAGAGGGACTCCCAGGACCCCCCTTGTTAATTTGCATATTTAAGTAACTTTGGGTCTCACCCTAAGTTACTAGGGGAATACAGACGTGGACCCCTTGCTCACTATTCTTAGAGTGGCACAGATCCACCCTACTGATGAGGTCCAACTAGACCGAAACACGTGTCTGGGGTTTCTGATGGTACTCTTGTTCAGCGGAGAATTGCCTAGCATTTCGGTGCTGGACTGCACCAGGGCAGGACAAAGACTGATATGTTTGGGATATTTCTTCTCTGTGAAAGATAGTGAGCTAAAGACTCTGGGTAAGTCTCTCGTAACCAGGACTAATGTCTGGCAGAGGGACTCCAAGGACCCCCCCTTGTTAATTTGCATATTTAAGTAACTTTGGGTCTCACCCTAAGTTACTAGGGGAATCCAGACATGGACCCCTTACTCACTATTCTTAGAGAGGCACAGATCCACCCTACTGATGAGGTCCAACCAGACCGAAACACGTGTCTGGGGTTTCTGATGGTACTCTTGTTCAGAGGAGAATTGCCTAGCATTTTGGTGCTGGACTGCCCCAGGGCAGGACAAAGACTGATATGTTTGGGATATTTCTTCTCTGTGAAAGATAGTGAGCTAAAGACTCTGGGTAAGTCTCTCGTAACCAGGACTAATGTCTGGCAGAGGGACTCCCAGGACCCCCCCTTGTTAATTTGCATATTTAAGTAACTTTGGGTCTCATCCTAAGTTACTAGGGGAATCCAGACGTGGACCCCTTGCTCACTATTCTTAGAGAGGCACAGATCCACCCTACTGAAGAGGTCCAACCAGACCAAAACATGTGTCTAGGGTTTCTGATGGTACTCTTGATCAGAAGAGAATTGCCTAGCATTTTGGTGCTGGATTGCCCCAGGGCAGGACAAAGATTGATATGTTTGGGATATTTCTTCTCTGTGAAAGATGGTGAACTAAAGATTCTGGGTAAGTCTCTCGTAACCAGGACTAATGTCTGGCAGAGGGACTCCCAGGACCCCCCTTGTTAATTTGCATATTTAAGTAACTTTGGGTCTCACTCTAAGTTACTAGGGGAATCCAGACGTGGACCCCTTACGCACACACGTGTCTGGGGTTTCTGATGGTACTCTTGTTCAGAGGAGAATTGCCTAGCATTTTGGTGCTGGACTGCCCCAGGGCAGGACAAAGACTGATATGTTTGGGATATTTCTTCTCTGTGAAAGATAGTGAACTAAAGACTCTGGGTAAGTCTCTCATAACCAGGACTAATGTCTGGCAGAGGGACTCCCAGGACCCCCCCTTGTTAATTTGCATATTTAAGTAACTTTGGGTCTGACCCTAAGTTACTAGGGGAATCCTGACGTGGACCCCTTACTCACTATTCTTAGAGAGGCACAGATCCACCCTACTGATGAGGTCCAACCAGACCGAAACACGTGTCTGGGGTTTCTGATGGTACTCTTGTTCAGAGGAGAATTGCCTAGCATTTTGGTGCTGGACTGCCCCAGGGCTGGACAAAGACTGATATGTTTGGGATATTTCTTCTCTGTGAAAGATAGTGAACTAAAGACTCTGGGTAAGTCTCTCATAAACAGGACTAATGTCTGGCAGAGGGACTCCCAGGACCCCCCCTTGTTAATTTGCATATTTTACATGACAACACTTCAGTCAAAATTAGGTTGATCAACGAGGGCCGTCTGACAAAACCTATTAACACGTTTAACGGTCTTAAGCAAGGCAATATCCTGCCCCAACTCATTTTAACCTTTACATTGCGGACTTCGATAATTTGTGGCAAACAGGCACTAAATACCCAGTTAGGCTTAGAGCTACCAGACATAACTGGATGGCTTTCGCTGATGACCTGCTTTTCTTTGACCAGACCCCAGTAGGTCTGCAAAGAAAGCTGAATTGCTTTTTGTAATACGCCCTGGCTAACAACATATTCTATATATGTATATACATGTGTGCTTAGTTATTATAATCATATTCTTGGCAATAGTGTTATATCCACAGTTGCCAGTTATGGGGAATGCAATTTACAATTGTAATCATGTCAACTGAAACAAACAAAAGATGTCTGAGGAAGTTAAACTGTATAGATGAACATGTTATGGTGCATGCCTCATTTAAAGTTGTATTTGTTTACTTTGATACCAGAAAATTAATCAGAATGAAAACAGCATGTTATGGTGTTGTCTGGGCAACACAGAATGTACAAAGGTTCTGTTACACAGTGTATGTAAGGCCGCTAACCTGTTCAATTAGAGATTCATCTTGGACAGGAGGGCCTTATTTATATTTGTATCAAATGCTTAAAAGAAACAGACCTAGCTGCTGGAAATCATTTACTTCAGAATGGCGATGAGCTGAACCCTCTGAAGACCCTCCTGCTGCGTTCCTGAATCTTCCATGCTGTTTTCCTTCTTCCTTGTTGACTGACTGCAAGCTCCTTTGCTGTGGTCTCCTGAGCTGATCTTTCTCTGGCTCCTCTGGATACTTTTTTCCCTGTTTCTCCACGCTACGGAGCTGTTGAGGGTGAAAAGGGACCCTGACGTTGCATCTCTGATCATGTGACGTGTATTTCCATTACGTCCATGATTACTTCTTATTTCCTTCGCCATTATGTTATTTGCCTTCATAGACAGCGCAGGCAGTTCCACTCCCAGCACTATCAGCTCTACGAGCGATTTGCACACACAGCACATATGTTGCCGCTCAAGCCCTGCTTTGGTGTCCTGAATTCCCCAACACCTGTACGGGATGCCTAGACAACTGAGCAGCTTGTGTAGCCTTGCCGAGCCAGCCTGCCCACTTCACGTTGCTGCTACAGCTGGTAGGATCTTGGTGCACAATACTTTGCTCAGTGCTTTCCAGAGATCGGATGGAGCCGCCGCATTTCCTGTATTTCTTCTCACCATCCTGCTGACAATCGCCCAGAGATCTTGGTCGTCATTACTAGCTTTATACCTGTGAGCGGAGTGCCAGTGGGACATTTCCTTCCTGTCTGCGGTCTGCATCCATTAAAAGAAATCCTCTTTTATTGGACCCCTGCTGTGCACTGTATTACCTCCCGAACATTCTGCTGTGCACAATGATTTCAATGGTTTACCATTTCTCTACTTCCATTACATTTTTCTGCTACTCTTATTATTGACTTTATTGCTCAACAGTACACTACTGTTTTCCTTCTTGTCATTTGTGTATTGCTCTACTTCCTTGTGTCAGTATTGCTCACCCATTTCCTGATTTCTTTCTGGATTGGCTACACATCATGGCTACCGTGAATACTCTCTGCTATGGCTTGAATCAGCACATCAAGTGCTACATTACGGTTTATTCCCATTTGCCACAGGTATATTTGATCTGATTGTCTTGTGCCTCCACTGCTGTTTATTCCCTACATTGTTATAGATATTGACTACAGAACTGCTGACAGTGCTGACATACAATGCTTTATAGTGTGTGCCTTGACTATTGTATTCTACATTTATTGATATTCCGCTGTTTGCCTCGGCTGTGTCAAATAGTCTACCACATTTCCTCCAGAGACCTGGTAATCCTGTGGTACCATGGGACACATGGAGGGATGATTCTATTGACTATGTCACTGCTATCCATGGTCCCAACTTCAACATGGAGAGGCACAGGGCACTGTTGATGTGCTGTTGGGGAAATGAGGTTATATGCATCTAAAAGAGCCTCCCTGACCTTGTCACACCTTCACAAGCAGCTGGTGAAGGTGTAGATATCACTTCAGTTTATGATGTCATCTTAAAAAAAATTAGACAAACATTATGGGAAGAAGGACAGTATAATCTTGCAATGCTATCATTGCAGCACTAGGGAACATTCCAAAGATGAATCTATTAAATGTTTTGTTAGTGCTCTAAGTGAGCTTGCTAACACATGTAACGTTGACTCATCATATGATGAGCGACTACGTGACCAATTCATGTTAAATGTAAAAGAAGCCAAAATAAGGGAAGAGATCTTGGCAAGAGGCGATCCCAGCTTGGAGGATGTTTTAGAAATTGCTAAGAGACTAGAGCATATATTAGCATGTGTTTAGTGTAAAGAGCACAAAGAATACATTAGTGTTGTAGCTTCTCACAAAAGTAAAACATCTGCAAAGAAGAACACCCCTTTATCACTCATGAAATAAATAAAAAAAGAGAGATTAACATGAGGAGAAAGTGGAGAATAGGAAAAACCTTAGAGTCACTTCCTCCTAAGTCCCCAAAAATGCTTCAGATGGGGACGCCTTTCTCATATTGCAAATAACACAGAATGTCCCTGCCAAAAGACACAGTGGGCCTCATTACGAGTTTGGCGGCAGCCATGGAGCTATTAGCTCCATGGCTGCCGCCAAACCGGGCTCCTTTACCGGGTTCCCAGAATGGGGAATTACCAGGCCATTCTGAGTATGGAGGGCTCGGTAATTCCTCCCTCTGAGAACCCGGGCCCGGGCCTTCCCCATTACCATCTGAGCCCCCATAGGACTCAATGGGAATGGGAGAGGGAGCTAACAACGGCCCGATTACGAGCGGCCCATTGTTTGCTCCCTCTTCCCCTCGTGGGACCCGGTAACAAAGCCTGGTTTTGCCTGGCGTCCTTACCGGGTCCCGCGAGGGGACCTCGTGATTTCGTGGGACGGGTTTAACGGGTCCGCCTCCATTAGCGGAGCCGTTAACCTGTTCCGCGAACCTCGTAATGATTGGGTAACGCATGGGCAGGGACATGAATTTGCTGTTAAACATGTTCATGGGGAAAACAATGGAATTGCTAATTTCCTTTCCATGAACTCGATTAGTTATGATGAAGGAGATGCTGCAGAGACCATTCAGGATGTGTTCATGATGTGTGGGGACTCCATTCCACAGGAAGAGTTGAAAACAGCACTAAGGGAGGGCCATCAATTAGGCAAAGCCAAAATGATTGATCAGGATGGACTCCTGGCATGGGGTTGGGACTCTTTCATAGTGTAAAAGATGATCTAGGATTTGAGGATCTTCATGTTGTACGGGCTGGTCGCATTATTCCAACCCTTGGGTTACAAAAACAGTTACTTGAGCTAGCCCATACTGGTCATTTATGGATCTCTAAGACAAAGTGGATTCTGTGAGCTGATTACTGTTGGCCTGGGCATGACACAGCAGTTGAAGAAATGATTAAGGTGTGCTCATTATGCCTCTCATCTGATAAAGTTCTGAGGACCAATAGAATGTCCCAATATGCCATGGGAATATGTAGCTTTGGACATTCTAGGTCCAATGACGTCCAGGGGTGGTGTAGAACAATATTTGATTGTATAAGTAGATCTATATTCCAAGTTTGTGGAAGTAAAAAGTGCCTCTGAGGCCGATTCCAAGCCGTTGTACAGTTCCTTGATAACATAGTTCAAAGGGAAGGTATTTGCAATTTCTTTTTAAAAGACAATGGTGTACAGTTCACATCTAGATTGGTGAAGACATTCCCAGGAGGTATAGGCATTGAACATCACAAAACAGCATTATTCCACCCATAGAATTGTAAAGACGTTCAAGAGGACTTTGATGCAAGGAATACGCATGTCCATTCAAAGTGGTAAGTGCTGGAATGATGAGACAGAAAGATTAGTTTTGCCATAGAGATTAGCACCACATTCAATCAAAGCACTAATACCTTTTGAAGTACTGAGGAGAAGAAAACCAGCCACTGCAATGCATCCACCTTGGTTGGGGGGGATGTGCTGTGCAGACTGGGATGAAGAAACTGTGAGACAGAGAGAACAATTAAAAAAAAAAAAAACAGAGATGTTAAAAGAATACATGATAATAGTCCTCATCACGATTTGGGCGGTATCCTGATGGTAAATGCACTGGGATACCGCCCAATGCCAGATCTAGAGTTGTGGTGGCACTTTTAATCCCCATTTATTCTGATTCCATATGACTCTATGGGGCTTTTCAGCGCTTTTACCACTGGGCGCCAACGGTAGAGCGCGGGAAACAGGCACAAAGGGGAGTTTTTTTTACCTCCGCCCATCCCCTGATGAGGCCCAATATTTTTTATGCCAGGCTTACAAGATGAGAAAACAGTGACCAGGTTTGGGTTTAAAGACCCTGTGGTGTTTTAAAGGGCGAGAGCAAATGTCATGGATCATTATGGGTCAACAAGGTCTTAGATGATGTGGTGTTACCTAATGATGGCCAAACCTGGAATACAGGCAGATAGACATGAGGCCTTGGATGAAATAAAATCTTCTGGCTTTAGTATTTGATATAGAGAGGGAGGTGTGTTAAATATTTGTATATACATTTGTATTTAGTTATTAAAATTGTATTATTGACAATAGTGTTGTATCCACATTTGGCAGTTATGGGAAAGCAATTTACAATTGTAATAATGTCCACTGAAACAAACAAACACGTGCTGAGGATGTTAAACCGTATAGATAAACATGTTATCGTGCATGTCTCATTTAAAGTTGATTTGTTTACTTTGATAGCACACTGTTAGTCAGCATTAGAACAACATGGTATGGTGTTACTTGGGAAACACAGAATGTACAAAGTTCTGTCACACAGTGTATAGAAGGCTGCTAGTCTGTTCCAGTAGATATTAGAGATGAGTGCCTCCTTTATATCTACAATAAATTCTTAAAATAAACATAGCTGTCTGCTGTCACTTACTTCATAATGGTGATGAGCTGCGGCCTCTGGACGTCCTGCTGCTGCGTTCCTGCATCTTCCGTGCTGTTTTCCTTATTCCTCCCGTTCCTCACTTCCTGCCGACCACCTACTTTGCTGCAACCCCCCAAGCTGCCCTCTTTGCGGCTCGTGCGTCATGGCAGTGCCTCCTGCTACTGTTTCCCCCGAAACGTACCTGGCTGCTGGAAATCATTCACTTCACAACCTTATAGTAAATGGCTCAAAATCCAAAATAATAGTATACTTGAATAAGAGAAACAATGTCATGAAAGGTGGGGGATCACTGTTTAGGAAGAGTACCCTCTTTACGCTATTTGGGATTTATTATCTCAACTTTGGCATCAATTAAATTAAGGGATAGACCTAGGGACAGTCCCCAACCCTTGATAGCGCAACTCAAGAGAATATATGACAAAATGCAAACATGTTCTGTACTTCCAATTTAGCGTTTTATCTTGGCAAAATCGAACCATCTATTATGTTTGGTCTTAACATAACGTTGCTAGACGGGAACACCTATTTGAACTCATTTTAAGGCACCATTATGAAAAAAACCTTGAGACTTTCGTTGGTGATACCCAATGTTGTAATTCACCTTGCATTAGGGCTAATTTTCATCAATGCCAAGGTCAATTGGAGACAACTATGTATTTTTGCCAAGATGACCAATCCCCCCCTCTAACTCTCTATACCAAAATTTAAATTAGGCATTGGGGGTTAATAACATTGACTCCGTAATCAATTTTAGAGATACAATGTATGAGATTGCTGGCCATTGCTACAAAAGGTAATGCCCCCAGGGCCCATAGTTACCTTATGCGGTAATAGCCCGCACTCGAGGGGCTTATTGCCATTAGTACCCGGCCCATTAGAATGGGGTACTAATGGCGTTTTTTTTTTGCCTGTGAGACGCGTTGCATTTATCAACTGGAAAAGAGTACAAAAATGTCCACCACGGATAGGTAAACGTAGTCTGTTTTCTCTTTCTGTGGTGGCCATAGTAAACAAAGAAAATGGCCACAATGGAAGGGGAGAAGCGACTAGGCGTAGTCAAAAAAAAAAAAACAAGCAGCGCGACGGTCAGGCAAAAGTGTGAATACCATCAGGTAAGGGTCGCAAACTAACCAATCGGTTAGTTTGCAAGCGAAAAGAAAACCTGCGCCAGGTGCTAATTTCTAAATATGATTAAAATCTTGAGGAGTTGACAATGATCTTGCTTAAAACTTTAGCCAACTATATGAAGAAGTTTGGAGGAAAACCATTCAGTCATTGAAGTCATAACCACTACAAAGAATACACAATTTTTTGTTAGAAGACACCACCTATAAAAATACATGTGCTTGTTTCCATGTAAAAATATATGATATATTTATATGCGTTTTAAATTAAATCAGCTGTCTACTCTTGAGTGCTTGAATCCTAGGAAGAAAAGAAAGGGAGCCCGTTCAGACTGTATTGACTTTGTCAGAGATAAGATGAGAAAGAACTATTAAAACACATGGTCACTGATTGTGCGGCTGTCAAATCTCATTGAACTAATAATTTTGGTATATTTGTCAATTATTACTTTGAAGGGGCAAGGGACTCGTTATTGTCCTTTCTGATGCAAGGTAACAGTATTGCCAAGATTTTAGCACCTTTAGATTTATGCTCAAACTTTTTTAAGTATTACATGTTGACATTTAATGTACTGTAATTTAGCACTAAGCACTTTAGATATGTGATGGCTGCTTTTAGTCTGTGCAATGTATTTTAGTTTTGATGTATGTGGATTTTATCTTTTATTTATTTATTGTTTTCATTTGTTACACACCCAGACCCTGGGGTATCATTGCGTGGTTACAGACATCTTGATAATAAGTCATACATTTGAAGAACAAAAGAGCGTAGACATATTATTTACAGATAGTAAATCATACAAAGCAGTATTGAGCAATATTTACAGGAAGCAGAAGAGGATGTGCTAGTATCAGTTTTGCAATGTGCTAGTGTTGGTTAAACAACCATGTCTTTAGCTGCTTTTTGAAACTGGGAAAAGAGGTTTCTTTTTTGATGTTGATGGGGAGGGAGTTCCAATGTTTAGGGGCTAGGACATGGAAACTGCTGCCCCCTGCTCTGGTGTTGTTGTAGTGGGATGACACTAGGAATTGACTGTCATTAGATCACAATGTTCTGATGTTTCGTTTTTTTCTGAAGGGTGTTGTTCAGGTATAAAAGGGCTTTTGTGGCAAGACATTTATGCTCAATGCAGAGAGTTTTAAAGTTGATTCTGGCTTTGATGGGAAGCAAATGGGCATCCTTCCTAATCTTAGAGATGTGCTCCCTTTATCCCTAATGCTGCCCTTAAGGCTTTATTTTGCAAAAGTTGCAGTTTGCTGAGGTTGGTGTTAGAGGTCCCTAATAGCAATACATTGCAATAGTCAAGTTTGGATGATACCAAGGCTCTTGCCAAAGTGAGGCAGTTAGTCAGCGTCAAGAATTGTGAACTTAGTGCGATCAGTTTGCAGGTGTAAGCCATGGATGATGACACAGTGTTGATATGTTTGGTCATGGTGAGGTTAGCGTCTAGGTATACACCTAATGTTTTTACTTGTTTGAGGACTGGGATTAGAGTGCCGTCAATGTTGACCGAGTTGTAATCTGCATAAAGGTTTGCTATTTTGGTAGGTGAACTTCTTAACTTCTTAACTGCTTACTCTTTTAATTATATGTATTGTTGTATGTTTGTGAATTTATGTTTATGTTTGTGAAAGGTTTTATTTAGACATGTATCACAATACTTTTTTTACAAGATGTATATTTTTAGAAAACTACTTCCAGATATGCCATTTTCAGCTTGTGGTGTGGCGGTTTGATGGGGACCGGAAATCTGCAAAAACTATTCTGGTTCTCAGGGATGGAGTGGCCTACAGAGAGCTCTGCATATTTCACAGTAGGCCTCTGCACCCTGGGCCTCTGTTATGTGCTAACTTATTTTATTTCCAAATGTTCGCATAGGAAATTGGTTGGGCTTGCTAAACATGTGTAATAATGGATTACTTTGATCATTTTGTACAGTGCCTCTTTTGGTTCCCTATCCACCCCTGCTGGTGCTGTATACCCAGCAAGGTATGAGAGAACTTCTTGTGTGTCATGCTGAAGCATGGAATGGACCAGTATGCCACCACAGGCTATGCAGGTTGCAAGGCACTGGAAAGGTTGTTTACCTGCCTGAAGTCTAGGGCTAGCTGCCAGGGAATGAGTCGCTGCCTCCAACTGCACCCATGTATCATGCATGTCATTATCCCTAAAGGGTACACCATGAGAGGCTTGCATGAACTAAGTTACTTGCTGGAAAGTAGCATGCTCCTTCAGCAACCTATCCTCATTGCTGATATAAACGGCCAGGCAGTCCAGGTTGTACTCAGTACTTTGCCAGGTAGCCTCCATATTATATTATATGGCTGGGGTAATATACCGCCAACATTACTTGCCTTAACATTTTGGAATGCAAATTCACACTCTGTTCGAATTTTTGATTAAGGTTACATGATGGAATCTAATACAAGCGTTATGCTCTCAGGTATCGTCTGTGCATCCTGGGTCTGGTTCTAGGAGTGGAAAGGGAAACTACCCACCACGCTTGGCAGGGAGAGTTCAGATCTGGCATGACAAAGGGGCAGGACCGCAGACCTCAGCTGATAGACCTATGAGATATTAAGTTAGCAAAACTACAACCTAAAAAACTAGTGTCAGCTTTGAATACAAGATCCTCCACCGTATTAAGGGGTCATTTTGTATCCTTACTAAATGGGAAGGGAAATAGTGAGCACTGTATTTCCTGATACTCTATGCCACAGCTTCAAAACTCCCGGTTACGCAGGCAGATACTGTGAATTATCATTACAAAAGCATCACATATTATACATAGAAATAAAACTCTACATCAGGGACGTCATTCACCAAAATGCCTGGGGTAGTGGAAGTGACATCACACGGACCTTGCCCTCTGATGACATCACAGGATGTGATGTCAATTGACCCAACCGCAATGTGATATCACGGGAAACAATGCAGCAGGACCTTTCAACCCTTGACAAAATAGGAAGTTGCCCTAAAAGCATTTTTCCTAAGTACACTATGAAAAATAAGGTTACTATATCACTATAATGTGAAATACACTTCATACAATAATGTATCGCCATATATTTTGTTAAAAAAAAAAAGATCAGTGTGTATAAACCCATATTACCAAATTACTGTGAATTCAAGCAGACGTCCATGCCAAATAATGATGTGTTATTATATAGCACTTACGCTTAAGTGCTTTATATAGAACAAATATACATACAATGTCACCCAACCTGTGTTGGTACTCATTTATCAACCTCAGAAGAATGAAAGGCTGAGTTGAGGTGTTTAAGAATAGACTAAATCTGTGACTCAGTTCCTGAAGTGTGCCTGAAATAAACCTTTAATGAGTTTAGCAATTATTGTATAGAGTTCCAGAAAGACACATTATGTGTTATTACTATTATTTTTTATTTAGGGTCAGTGCTGAAAGTGTTACACTTGTGGAACCCCCCTTTTTTATGAGGCTTGCACAAGAAAGCCAGCCACTCCAGAAGCAAAAAGCCACATGGCGCTGTCCACAGCCCAGGAGCTTGCATAACAAAAAAAAAAAGAAAATGTCATTTGTAAGATGTTGTGACTCACACGACAGGCTCTTACTCACTACCTGCATGGAGTGATTCAAGGCAGTGCACTAATTTATTCTGCTCAAAAACAGTTCACTATTGAATATGTTATTTAGAATTCCACTCTTTGTGTTATTTAATCACAGTCATATTTGAAATTATAGATCATGAGGTACATCCACGCTTGAGAAAGGAGTGGCTCATGTCTCAGGATTTTATAATGCTGCCAGACATAGAGATTTCACACAGAAACTATGTTTCTATGTCGATTAAATGAAATGAGCTGTCATTGAAAATAATAACAGCTATGCACAATTATGAGAGGTATATTTGAAGAGAAGCCTACTAGAACCTAAGCTTGATCTTAATTATTAGCTCACATGGCATCTTTGGCATTAGACTGTAATAAAAGCTCAAAAAGATGCATTTCTATACTGTCATTCTGCGTAATGCATGTATCCTTTCAAGGATTGGCGTCAGCTTCTAAGGAACACGTGTTCCTTTTATTTTTTATGGATTTGACTGGCTGTGATGAATCAACCTCCTGGGTACCAGTGGTCAAGGGGTGAATATCTGTTTCCAAACCATCAATCAGCCCCACACCTCTAGTGCACTAGAAGGGATCCAAACAGATTGGAATAACAAGCAAATTATAAGGCTTTTTGTTCAATTTTGGTAACATGGACAAAATGGCAAGCTTATCTCCGAAAGGTTGTGGATCGTTGGTTTGGTGCAACACAGTGAAAATACAATTATTATCCAATGATAAAAAGGACTGTTCAGTCAGGTTGTTTAAAAAAAATCTACTTTTTTTAATTTTACAACAGACAGTTCTAACAACACTACGAAATACAACCCACCCTGTGTAGAAATGCAGAGGACAGGCGGTTTCAAAGAAGGAAAATGGATGCACTATGGATATGGACAGGAAGGTAGCCAGTATGATTAACAACCACAACAGTTTAAGGTTTCTTGACTTCAGCAGAAAGGGAGCAATGGGTCTTAAAAGGTGGCTATGGGCCTTCCGGGAAGGACCAGGGGGAAATAACCACAATGTACCTTTTGCTGTAGGTTTCTTTGGCGCTTGACAGGGTCGAATGTGCTTCAGGGTGCTTCACAGGCTTCTGTGACAGAGTTTGAGATGGACGCCAGTTGTGGGCATTAGTTGTCAAGATGGTTTGGTGAGCGAAGCAGGATAAATGGCTGCAGGGTGGCCTACACAGCGGCTCAGGGTAAGTTATTGTTTTCTGAGTGCTGATCTGCAGTTTTGAAGCACTGCTCGAGATGTCTCGGATGTCTTTAAGTAACGGTGGGTTGACACCATGTCGGACTAAAAAGTATAATCGTGCCTCCTATTGTAATAAATATATTAATATTGGCCTATGCCAAGCGCACGAAAGTCACTTGCGAGATCTGTGTTACAAGGTCCTGACCTTTAATCCATGTAGGCCGCCATGTTAGTTCAAACCGCCATTTTAGGATTTGTGTGGAAAAGTCACCCTGTGAGTTAAAATGGTGGACAATGTCATTGCAAAATACAACATGGCCGTCTTGACCGGTGTACATCGCTAATGTGCAATCTGCCTGCAGGCTACTTGTTGAGGTCATGAACTGAGACCGCGTCCTACATTGACCTATGTGTAAAAGGACTACTCGCGCAATGAAATCAATCCACGTGTATGTATTATGATAATGTATTTACACATTGAACAAAGAACATCTGTTTTACTACATTGTATTAATGTTTGAGAAAGTCTTGCAATACGAAACTTAGAATACACAGTTAATGCATACGCTTATTGTTACATGTAATAAAGAACAAACCAGTTAGATGCAGTTATTTGAGACTCGGCAACGAACCCTAGAATTGGTGATGTATAAAGTAGAATATTAACCCGAAGAGGGGTTGGACATAATGCTCACAAAATGTATAAAAAGCTAATGCATTCTAATGTACAGTCTCTCACTGAACACACTGAACCACGCTGGAGTTTGTTGTGTTGTACTGAGGGCCGATAGCTATCTGACTTTGCACTGTTTTGTAATTGAATTCGATAGAGAATAAAGTACTTTGTATGTTCCTTTGTAACCTGTGTTTGGTGTATTTCCTTTTGGGGTACTCAGCCTCGATATTTTGTTTCTGTTTTCACAGTTGGCGCCCGAATAGGGACCCTCAAGATTCATGCCGGATTGTTGAAGGTTGACACTTGCTATCGGACCGGGATCAGACGGTATGACAAAAAAGTAAGGGGCCCCTGGATGAGACGCGACACCTCAGCAGCGCTGCACGATCCGATCCCTGGATGACTAGCCTGTGGTCTGTGACGGCATCTTGACGAGGGTCCACTTATCGAGGCGGGCAGATTTGCCGAAATCACCATACACGAGGTAAGATTAGTTAGGTAAGATTCTTAGAAGTACCGTTCGGTCCTCCTTAGGTTTGGCCAGGTGAGTCGTGAGCTGACACTTAATTTAACCCTGGCAATTTGAATTTTGGCGCATTGTATCTGCAGACACAATTATTGACCAGGTAACATCAAGAATTTGAGATATGCCTGGGAAATTGTCTATCTGCTTTAGGGCATTATTCTGAAGTGATAGACAATCTTTGGAATTTAGCCGTCCCGCACCACAGGAGAGGTCACCGGCATGTACTATGTACTGTAAGCATGGCATTGAAAGTATAGTATTTAATGATATTTGGCACAGACAAATCAGACATGCCTCCGAACTTCAGTGGCCAATCAATGGTAGTTTTGAGATCCCTCGCATTGAATATTTGGAGTCACTATTGTTAAAGAAAAAGGCTAGACCTGCAGCATTTGATGTTTTACAGAATTGGAAAAAAGAAGCGTTACAACAGCTTAAGAGTAGAGAGTAACATGCGCGCCGTCATAAGACGGTTGCTGAAAAAGTGTTTTTATATGACCAGGATAAACAGTCTGAGTCGGCTAAAAATATGGAAAGGGCTTTTTCACTTGGTATCCAGAGAATCTATCCTTCCAAAGATCTTCGTGATTCTGATGAGTTTTTTGAGAAAATATTAAGGGGGTAATTCATAGAATCCAGCGCACAAGTGGCGCACGCGGCTGGCGCACAGTGTGCGTGTGCGAATCCCTGCACCAGCCGCGTGTGCTAAAATCCAATTCCGCGCACAGCGTATTCATGGATTCCAGCCACCAAAACCAGCCGTGGCGCACAGTGGCGCAGCGACCCTGCAGCAGCGCCAGTTACGCCCCCAAGAATGCCTCTCGCGCAGGGAAAAACCATCAATATACCCAATCCAGCGCAAAGGGCTGCGCTAACCCTGTACCAGCACAGCAAGCGGGCTACGTGTATCACTGGGGTGCGCGGGAAGTACCTCACGTGATTCCATCAGGGTACGTGTATTTTGGGGTGCGTGTGAAGTTCCACACGCGATATCAGCAGGGTACGTGTATTTCAGGGGTGCACGTGAAGTTCCACACGCGATATCAGCAGGGTACGTGTATTTCAGGGTGCAGGGGAAGTTACACACATGATTCCATCAGGGTACGTGTATTTCAGGGGTGCGCGGGAATTTCCACACGCAATTGGGCCCGTGCAAGCAGGGTACGCGTATCTCAGGGGTGCGCGGGAAGTTCCACACGCGATTCCATCAGGGTACGTGTATTCCAGGGGTGCGTGGGAAGTTCCACACGCGATATCAGCAGGGTACGTGTATTTCAGGGTGCAGGGGAAGTTACACACGTGATTACAGCAGGGTACGTGTATTCCAGGGGTGCGCGGGAAGTTCCACATGCGATTCCATCGGGGTACGTGTATTTCAGGGGTGCGTGGGAATTTCCACACGTGATTGGGCCCGTGCGAGCAGGGTACGCGTATGTCAGGGGTGCGCGGGAAGTTCCACACGCAATTCCATTAGGGTACGTGTATTACGGGGTGCGGGGGAAGTCTCACACGCAAAATCAGCAGGGTACGTGTATACCAGCGGTGCGCGGGAAGTTCCACACGCGATTCCATCAGGGTACGTGTATTTCAGGGGTGCGCGGGAATTTCCACACGCGATTGGGCCCGTGCAAGCAGGGTACGCGTATTTCAGGGGTGCGTGGGGAGCACCACACGTGAATTGCACGTGTGGGTCCTCCCAGGTGTTCCCTCTACACCCTCCACGGCCCCTGCAGGTGGCTCACACCACAGGGGCCTACCCTGCACATGTCCTGCAGGCACCCCATCCACCATGCCCATGCCCCCCAGCCAACCCACATGTCAACTTGCACTACTGCCCACCAACACATGTCCCCCTGCACCCCCAGCCACCAGGGGCACCCTCCACAGGCCCCCACCCATGTCTCCCAGCACCCCCACCCCCCAGCAGTGCAGGGGCACCCACCACCAGGCCCCCACCCATGTCTACCACCACCCCCACCCCCAGCCACCAGGGGCAGCCTCCACCAGGCCCCCCACCCATGTCTCCCAGCACCCCCACCCCCCAGCACTGTGGGGCACCTGCCAGCAGGCCCCCACCCATGTCTCCCAGCACCCCCACCCCCCCCAGCACTGTGGGGCACCTGCCAGCAGGCCCCCACCCATGTCTCCCAGCACCCCCACCCCCCAGCACTGTGGGGCACCTGCCAGCAGGCCCCCACCCATGTCCAACTCATGTTCCCCACCCCCCCACCCACCAGCACTGTGGGGCACCTGCCAGCAGGCCCCCACCCATGTCCAACTCATGTTCCCCACCCCCCCTCACCCCCTAGCACTGTGGGGCACCTGCCACCAGGCCCCCACCCATGTCTCCCACCACCCCCACCTCCCCAGTCACCAGGGGCAGCCTCCACCAGGCCCCCACTCATGTCCCCCTGCACCCAGGTCCTCACAATCCCCAATCATGTGCGTTATTTTCAGCCTCCACAGCCAAAAGGCCCTACCAAGTAACCCATTCACCCACATGGAAATGGAAATTACATGTTACACCCCCAATGTTCATAAAGCAAATGAACCCATGTCCGTCACACACAATGGTTGCAAATGAATGGGAAAACACCCAACATGACATGCATGAAACCAATGAGATGATACCACACAGTGAAGTATGAAAACAAAATTGTATTAAAAAAAATTGAATGCAAATGAAATGAAACAAACTAAAATGGCAATGAAAAAAAGATAAGCTGCATGTCCGTCCAAAAAAATCAAAACTACAAATCCAAATCCAAAAAAAAGTTGTTCAAAGTCACATTAAAAATAAAATCAATCCAATGAAAAACTATGTACAAAACATCCAAGGGTCCATGAGCCCAACTGAACAAAGGAAACCTACAAAAAACCCTAACTAAAATGCAACTATATACAAAAAGTGGAGCTGTGTCCGTCGACTCAAAATCATAAGAAGAAACAAATGAAACCTAAAACTAAAGAACTATATACAAAGGCGGCGGGCAAGTCCAGCGGCTCACTCTGTGGTGTTCCGGGCCAGGGCATCATCAAACTCCTTGTCTATGTCCCGGAGGCGGTCCTGTTCCATGGCCCCGAGGGTCCGCAGGGACGACGCCATCTGCTCCTCCAACCCCCTGCGGATTGCCTCGAGGCACTCGGCCCGCCTCAGGGCCCTCCGCATGGAGTTCTCCGCCCTGACCATTGTCAGCCGCGCCTCTTCCGCCCGCCGCCGCTCCGCACCTATATGCTGGCCCAACCGCTGCCACACGGAAGACACTTCCCGTCCTGGGTCCTCCTGCCCTCTGGCCGATGCCTGCCCCTCTGATGTTGATGGCCCCGAGCCATGATGCCTCCCACGTTGACTCCGCTGCTGCCTCCGACGCCACTGCCTCTGCCCGCACGACGGCATCCAGGCTGATGGAGTCCACCGACGCCGTTGTGCACGTGCCCTGCCTGATGATGCCGGCACATCCTCCATCTGCTGGGGTACAGTTGCTGTGGTGTCCACCCCTGCTGGACCTCTGACTCCCGACTGTGGCAGGGATGGGATCCCCACCGAGCTGGCTGCATTGGTCAGGGCAGGTCCACAGGGGGCCCTGGTGGCATCTGGGCCGGAAGACGGCAAGGAGAACGACTGGCGTATAGTCTCCACAGAGGAGGAGAGGGCTGCCAGATTGGCCGACACATGCAGGAAACCCCCGAACATGGACGATCCCAATTGGGCCACGTCGGCACGGTGCTCTTCGTGATGACGTGCGTGCTCCTCCTGGGAAGCACGCACGGCATCACGAATCACAGCCGGGCGCATCGCGACCCCAATCAGGACCTTCTCCATACGGCCAGGGGTCCCCTCGTCCGCAGGTGGAGGGGAGTCAGATGACATGGACATCCCCTCTACCTGCGGACGGGCCTGGGACGGGGCATCCCTGCTGGTGCATGGTGGTGCACCCACAGGGTCAGGGACAGCGACATGCACAGGCCCCTCCACGGTGACCTGTGCTGCCTCCTGCCCCTGCCCCTGGACTGCACCACTTGCACCAGCAGGGATGCCCCCACCAGGCCCCATGTGCGCCTCAGTGGCGGCCTCCTCCTCCTCTGTGGAAACAACCAACCTGGATGGCTCCTCACCGTCTTCCGCCGTAGCAGGCCCCTGTGGGGGCTCACCCACCCCTTCCGCTGCAGCCGTGGGGGCATCCCCGCCGCCTTGCTCCACAGCGCCCTCTCCGCCCTCTTCTTCACTAGCCGCTGCGTAGCGGGAGACATAGAACACAAGCATCAGGGTACTGTACAATGGTCCCCTAGACAGGAAGCAATAGCAGATGAGTGCCACTGTCAAAGTACACTTCCATCATGTCCCTCCACAACACATGTGTCGGTCAACACACACAGTGACAGTCATGGTGCATGCCATGGACATTTCCATACATGTCCAATGGACTCTCGAAACAAACAATGTAATGGAACTTACATGCATCATGGGTCATGCCTGTCACATGCACACACTTTACCTCAGTCACATCCATCTGGCCCCGTACACCCCATTCACAGTGGATACAAGGATGACTAGGCTGCATCAGTGAATCTGTACATTGTCACAGACATGTGTCATGCATCCATGGCATCCACAAGTCACAGACACGCAGGTCAGGCACACAGACATGGACACCATATATGTACCTGGCATCAGCACCCATCCCTCACCCCCACCCATGTCCAGGAACAGAGACTGCCATGCTCTCATGTGTACAATCTGCATAGGGCTCCCCATGTCACATTTAAACACATGCAACAACCGTGCGGTTCACACATTACTGGTCGCACATGCATTACCATGATGTCCCTGCACACATACATGCGTACATGGCCTATGTCACACATACAGGCATGTATCAGACAACCAGCACACTGCAACATGCCCTGTCTCACACAGCAATACTTGGCCACTTACCGCTCAACTCCAGACGGGTCTCCCTCTCAAGGACCTGGGCGTGGAGTGCTGGGTGTACGCGTTCCAGGACCCCCATCTGGATGGAACTCATGCGGCCCCGGCCCCCCTCCACGAGGCGCCGGGCCTTCATGAGGGTCCTGGACCTCATGTCTTCCCAGCGCTTCTTAACCTTCTGGATGGTGCGGGTTGCCACCCCCTCCGCGTTGATGGCAACCACACAGTCGGCCCAGATCCTCTCCCATCCTTCCTTGTTGGCGCGGGACGATCCGAAGAGGGCATCATACTGCCCCAGGACTTGCTCCACCAGGACACCAACTTCGGTGGCAGTGAAGCTGGTGCCCCTCTGCCCCTCTGGCCGGGGGTTGCCACTGGTGCCAGATGTGGATGTGCCCGACATGGCAACCCCAGGGGCAGGAGTGGGTGGGCAACTGGGTCCTGGGGCTGGGCTGTGGACCGATGTTATCTAAGTCGGGAGTCTTCTGTTCCAGCAGGGGTGGACACAGCAACTGGACCCCTGCAGATGGCTGATGTGCAGGCACCAAATGGCAGGGCACGGTGGCAGCAGGCAGGCAGGCAGGCAGCAGCAGATGGCATGTGGGAGGCTGCTCGGGGCAATGGGGGGCAGTAATTCGGCCTTCTGGGCAGAAGCGTGGTCTTCCGTGTGTTTTCGCGTGGCCAGCTTGATACAGAGTGATTCGGCACGTGAATATCCTGCACGTCAGTGTGAAAATCGAGGAAAGGCCCTTAGCGCGTAAGCGCGTCAGCACACGTACGCGATTTCATTGGACCAAAGGCCCTTACAGCGTAAGCGCGTCTGTGACGTTTTGCGCACGGGCATTGCCCTGGCAGGGCTTGGAGATCCCGCGTGCCTTTACACTGTTCTGTACGTGCTTTTCGTGCGGTGCGTGTGTTTTTCATCCGTTGGGGTTCACACGCTATTACTTCACAGCGGGTGTTGGCTACGCGTTCTTCTACACGCAAGGCAGACGGTGAGTGGTACCCCGCTCCCCCAGGCCCGATCGCGTGAAAAAGTTCACGCGAACCCCTGAAATACACGTAGCCCACTCGCACAGGCCCAATTGCTGTATGTTGCCACTTTTGTAATGCGCAGGGACGCTACCGCCTGCCTTCGTGTGGCGGACGTGTTTCGGCTTGTGCGTGTCTTTGGCTGTGCGTGGCTTTGCCCTATTCGATTCCATGAATACGTGTGGTTCGAATGCGTGTGGGCGTTCCGTATGCTTCCCTGCAGTACATCCCCAGTTACGCCCTTATTTTCGTGCGTTGTTCCCCATTCCGCGCATTACGCCCCGTGTCCCGCCCACTTTCTGGTGTATGCGCCGAGGTTGTGCGCTTTCACTGTGCACGTCGCGCACGCCTTTCGGGATGTTGCAGTGACTTGTGCGCCATGCACGGGTTTGGCGCACATCCCGGGGTGTACACGCGCAGGGACTTCCATAAACCGCACGTGTGCGCGTGCGCCTGTTTTTTTCCGCTTGCGCCTGCTTGCGTGTAGATTTTCGGCGCACGTTTGTTGCATGAATCGGCCCCTTAATGAACGAAGGCCTGGTGCCTCTGACGCCACCTTCGTATGTTCCTCTTCCCGCTGTTGTACCTTTCCTGCTGTTATTCCTACCCTCCCTGCTCAACCTATGGTTCCTAATCCTCCGACTGTTGTCCCTCCACCTGCTCCTCCGCCTCTCCTTGTCGCACCAGTTATAGCTCCTCCATAGAATTTACCTACCCCCTCTCTTCCAAGTGGTCTTGGGTCACTTGTAATCGATCATGGTGCAGGTTCGAAGTTTGTCACTCGCAGTACTGTACCAACGGAGAAGAAACGTGAGTTAACTGCATGGTCTAAACATTGTATGAAGAAGGATGATCAGGCTAGTATTTTTTCCACACTTTTTAATTCAGATAATTTTCCTGAGAAAAATGTTTTTATTGAAGGTTTGGGGATTCAGTTGTGTAAAATGTGGGGAAGATTAAATAATGAGGATGTTCCGCAAGGGTTAAGGGATCTAAATACTTTAGCACTTTCCAGAGATACTGTGGTGAAGGTAAATGAGCATGTTGGGAGGTTATTTGAGTATAGAAAGGAGTTAGAAAGCATATGGAATCAGGATGATGAAAAGGAAAGTATGTATGTACAGAAATGGTACCTTCCGTGTCGTCAACCGATATCGGAGGAAATGCAAATTTGTAAGAAAGATGCGATTAGATGGATTTCAGACATATCGATAACAGTTGAGGTATATGACACATATAGTCAATATACGTTGGAAATTCAGATGAAAAAGTGATACAGGTAATGGTAGAGTACCTGCAAGATGAATGTGTAAAGAGGAAGATTAGTTGTCCCACAGAGTTATTGAATATTTATAAGAGAGCTTTTTCACTTGACACTTCTTCGACTGCTTCTGCGCTCGATTTGGCTCTGTTGCTTAGTAAGCGTTCGGAGTTGCCTACGTCTCAGTTGCCTATGAGAGAGGTTCCTCCGACATTTGTCCCGAAGGTTGAGGTTGCGGCCGATGCTGCACGAGGTGTAGTCACTGTGGACATTCCCTCACATTGTGTATCGCAGTTTGTTCACGTCCCGTTTTCACGACAGGAAGTGAACACCATTAGACAGTCCATTCCCGACATAAGAAAAATCCGACAGGGTTCTATAAAGAGATGGAATCTGTTTTGCAATCCTCAGTGTTCATTTTAGGTGACATTGATTTATTGTTTCCAGTACTCCTGCCCGTAGATTTATGGAAACAAGTTAGAACTAATGACGATGTACCCGGGTTGGGAAATACATGGGCGAATTTAACTAGACTCGATGGGGTAAGGCCAGCTGGCGAAAGACCACAACAGGTGATATTAACCTTGCCTGATAGAATTATTGCTAAATTAAAAACCATAATTCCTGAAAAAATAATTATTTGGGACAGGCTTACGGCCTGTGTCCAAGGAAAGTCTGAGTGTGCTACCGAGTTCTTTAATCGGTTCGAACAGGTATTTTCGGATTTCAGTGGACAAGAATTAGGCACAGAGTCTGGGAAAAGGTTATTTGTGGACAAATTTGTACGTGGATTGCTGCCTGACATCAAGTCACAGATTATGTCCTCTGAGAGCGCTTGGCAAGCGAAATCGCATTCAGAAGTACTGCATATGGCTCAGTACTATGAGTACTATGAGAATTGTGTCAATAATGAAAAAGATAGGATTGAAAAATGGAAAGGTGATTTAAAAACAAAGGTGCTATTGCAGCAAATTGTTAGAAGCCCCAGAGGGGCTGAATTTGAAGCTGTACTGTACACGGTGCCATATCAGAGCATCTTGGATCGTATTTGCGCATCAATGCCCCAACAATATTTGAGAAGTTGGTTGATTCGGAAGCATGAGTACGACCCAGAGGTGCAATCAAAAAATAGGGAATTACATAGGAAAAGGGGCTAAATGAACAGGAGTGTAGGAGAGCAAAATCTGCATACAGACAACGGTTGAGCGGCCATCGATATTCAATGCTGTTGAGAGAATCCTGTAAAATGTTGACTCAGATTGCCTTACGGGACGTAGGTCGTTTCTGGAGACTGGTTAACAATGCCACTATGTTGCCGTCTCATGCATAATATTAATCAAATTTCTGGGCATGGATAGATTGACCACTTCAGTAGGGTCTACAAAGGGAGCTGGGGCAAGTTGAATCGCTAGTGGGATTGTGGCATTTGAACTTTGCTGAGGAGGATATTATGTCTATAATTGCCCGCAATAAGAACATGCGAATGCCATTTCCTGACAGTTTATCTAATGCGGTTCTGAGATTGGACCCAAGTTTATGAGCCTGTGTCCTGGGAACTATCTTTAGTGTTAATTATATCGACTCAACAACTTCCTAAATCTTGGTTTAAGTCAATATGGGATCCTATCCATAAAAGGGACCGAGAACAATCCCAAGCAATTACAGACCAATTTCTTTGCTGGATACTCTATCAAAGATCTTTGCCTCTCTGATTTTGAGCATTTTGTCTTCTTGTCTAAGAGTGCGGGCAGGTAGGATCTATTCGAGATAGGCTTTTGAAGGGAAACTGGAACACAAGCTAATGGTTATCTTGTGGGAATACTAAAGCAGGAGACTATGGTGAGGTCAAAACCTGTTGATAAAGCTTTTATTGACTTCACCATGTCATTTGACAGTGTGAACAGGCACTTTCTGTGGAAAGAAATGCAAGTATGGGGTTGACCAGAGAGTTTACTGCAGATGATAATGGCATTACATTCAAATACATCAGTGAGAGTTGGGCTGAACACTCAGGGTAAGCTATCTAGTCCCATAGAGGCCAATCAAAGCCTTAAACAAGGCTGCGTTTTGGCCTCTCTCCTTTTCAGCCTGTTTATCTTGGGCATTAATGAAAGATTCAGGAATGTACTATGCTTCTCTGCGCACTTTACTAATTCATGGTTGGACTATATCCTGTACACAGATGATATTGCTTTGTTTGTTTTTACCCTGATTGGTCTGCTGCACAAATTGGAGCCATTAGGCACGTATGCTAGTTAGAACAGACTGTTCATGAAGACATCTAAATCAAAGGTGCTTCTCCTGTGGCCTGGTATGAAGCAGAGGTACAAGAATTGTTGTTGTTCCCTTGGAGAGGCAGCCTTAGAGATTGTTCACAATTTGTCATACTTGGGGATTTATTTATTTAGCTCTGATAAAAAAATCGAGCTGTATGGTTATTATCGTTCAAAAATGGCAGTTTTGGCTATGCAAGCCTCCATACTAAATCACAAGTTTGGTCTATACTCTTTGGTACAGGTTTCAGACTTTTATGAAATGAAGGCGCTGCCTATAATAATGTTTGGGGTAGAAAACCTCAGTCTACCGATACAGCAGGACTCTGCTGTTCCGGAGGGCCTATTTTGGCATATTTTGGCATAAGGTTTTGAAGCTTTCTAGCAGAGCGCCTGCAGCTGTTATTCGATATGAGTTGGGTTTACTCTCCATTATGTTTTGCATGCTGTGGAAAAACTTTTCTTTACTAAATAAGAAATGGAGGTTTCGATTTGGTGGCAAGTGAACGATTTGCTGGTGAAGAAATACTCATATTCCTTAAATGAATGTGAAAGCATGTGTGGAGACTTTTGCATATCTAAAGAGCTCGTTTTAAAATGTCCATTGAATGCGAAGAGAAAACGGAGAGAAATGGATTCGATCCGAACCATTGAAAAAGTTAGAACTTGTATGTTGGTCTTCTACTTGATGCGAGACCTGTAGGAGTCTGTCCAGCCTACTTGATCTAGTCTCCGAGTACATTCTGGCATACCCAGTTGATGCGATTAAGACTAAGGGCCTCATTACGAGTTTGGAGTTCCTTGAATGAGGAATTACTGCGCCATTCCAACCTTGGAGGACCCGGTAATTCCTCATTCAATGTACCCATCACCCTATAGGCCTCAATGGGAATGGGGAGGGAGCTAACAACGGGCCCGTTAATAACAGGCCCGTTGTTAGCTCCCTGGTCCCCTCGCGGGACCCGCAAAGGACGTCTGGTCTGAAAAGACGTCCAGAGCGGGTCCCGCAAGGGGACCTCGTAATAGGGCAGAATGGGTTTAATGGCGCTGGCACCTTTACCAGCGCCGTTAAACCCATTCCGCTTGGGTCGTAATGAGGCCCTAAATCTACTAGCAACTCGAGAAATGATGGCCACCAGAAATAAGATGCATAGAGATCAAAGAATATGTAGATTTTGTCTTTCGGCTAATCAAGTGGAATCTTTGCGACATATCCTATTATATTGTCAGGCCCTGACGGATCGACGACATCATTATTCTGGTCATCTATTGCAGCAATACAAACTCTTATCTGGTGAAGCGGAATGGCAATGTATTATGTTGTCTTATGGTAGGAATCAATGGATGGTTGCAGCAATGGATTTATTTAAAGAAGTTTTAACATTGTGAAGTTCATTTTAATCCTTTTGAATTAGGTACCTTATGAAATTAGAGGCGTGGTGATTTCTCTTTTCTTTACTTTCTTTTTTTTCTCTTTTCTCGTTTTCTTTTTTCTTTTCTTGCGTTAATGTTGACTAGTACTGTATTTGTTAAAGGTTATTTTACCCATATAACAATAAAGCAACAACAACAATAAAATGACAACCTGGAGCATGTTTTTTCTCCAAACCATGCCATATACTTCAAGAATATAACACTGTGGCATGATTAGTTTGAATATAAGATTCCTGTGCATGTGGCACGTGGCATCATGTGGAAATGGTAGATTGGTTGGGTGGAGACTACAATGAAAGCACTCTAACTTGTAGGCAACACTCTTCCTGGCTTTAAGAACATGACACAGGGCTGAATGTGTTCCTGACTCAAAAGACTGGTGGTTATAGGGGTAGGCCCGATACCAATGTCATCCTGACAATGCATCTCCCTTTAGGCACACACTGAAAATACACTGGCAATTTCACATTAATATTTCCATCACTGCTTAGCACTTTCTTGTACACACAGGGCTTTAGAGAATTGTGGATAGCAGTTCACAGGCTGGGCTATCTCAGCCCTCACGTCCAACACCTTTTCAAATTCCTCTTTGCCACCACTTCCGTGCTGTTAAAGACTCGAGTAGGAGTCTGTGACACCCACTGGAAATCATGCAAACCACTGATTTATAAAGCACACACCTACATGAGAAGCAACACAGTGCTGAACACAGAGGATGCACCCAGGGTTACAGGTACGGGCTGAGTGAAGAAGAGTTTGCTGGGATGTGTAAGGGGAATAGCAATGAAGGTTGAATCTAGCAATCGGCTATTTTCGAGATGATCTTTGGACAGTAAAGTTTTCAGATCCGAATGGGAAGGGCCATTCATATCTGTTTTGGAAATGTGTACCAGAGATAAGGCCAATAGCTGGAAAGGTGTGTTTCCTAGGTGTTTCTCATTTGCACATGTATGCTTCTAGTTTGGCAATATCATATCTTCTGGTAGTATGATATTCTCTGGAGATGGTGACTTTCTGAGCCAGTTAGTTTGCTTTTTTGGTTGAAGGTCTTGATTATGATGCTGGCTTGAATGAGTATCCAGGGTAGTTTGATTGAGATGATGTAGTCAAATTGACTTATTCCTGTGATGAGGCGTACTGAGACCTGCTAAATGGATTTAGAAGGGCTACAGCAAGATCTAGGCCTCTTAGGAGTAGGGCCTGGCAACTGTCTAGGTGGGTGACCACGGCTTGGACGACTTTTCTGAAACTCAGGGGTGGGCTTAAGGGCATGAAATATGATAAGGGTGCAATCTGGTACCATGATGTTTGTTTCTTGTTGCTGTTATGTGCTTTGAATGTATTTTTACAATCCAGATGTCGAAAAAGAGAAATATGTGCTATGCAAATTCCTGCCACTCTCTTTTGTGATGAGGTCATTGGCATATCACTGTGCAGCAGCTGGCTAGGGCTTGAACACCTGGTTAAAGTTGCACAGAGCAAAGGACAAAGCTAAAGTTCTCTTTTAAAAATGTCCCAAACAGTACAGAAGATGGTTCTACCAGTCAAGGAGTTCCTAGCAAATACATTTCCACGCCAACATATATGTGCAGGTTAGCGTTCCCCACCATTTCTTGAACAAAAGACATAACAATATTGCTGGATGTTTCTTTTCTTAATGTGATATTGTACAAAGCCTAAATTGCACACATTGTTAGGTTTTGAAAAGTATGTAGGCCCTACTTAAGTGGTATTTTTAAATGTGTAGCATACTTCTGTTTAGGTCAAAAATACTGCTAGGATTAGATTGCTTCATTTTTGCCGCAGCACAAAAATACGTATGGAATATGAATTGAGACAATGGCTGTTTGTTGCGTGCTGTACTACAGAAGAAAAAACATTGGTGCTAAGTACATTTACTCAATTATTAGCACAACTGCAAATATTACATTATCTGATGCCAGGGTGTGTATCCCTCTCTTTGGATTCTGGAAAACAGATCCTTTTGACTGACACCGAAGTCTCTCAGGAAGTAGTGTACATTGCTAAAATATTAAATAGCTTTCATCATCAGTGCCCCTGTTTCGTTTATAATTGTACCATTTGTAGTTGCTCAAAGCTGTGTTCTTCTGTGAAAGCTCACCTAGTAAGGGATGTTTTGTTGTCGTTTTTCAAGTGTTTGATTCATTCATTGGGAAGACTATAAACAAATGTTTCCTCTATGGAAAAGAACGATGGCACAGTACACGTTCATGGTTAAGGAATTAACTATGTTTGATGACAATGGGCAAAAACCTGATGTCCTTAAAAATGCAAAGTACCACAGATGCACTCATTACTGTTTCGGTTCAGACTTACTTGTCTCTTTTTTTTCCGCCTTGGGTCTGAGAGGGTCTCATTAACACCTAAGAGCCAAGACAGCCATGATCCCTGTATTCCTCACTACCAAACTGCTGCAAGCCGTGATTCGAGCCCACTCGACCCTGTCAAACTTTCAGGACCCTTCCGAGCTGCCTTTGGCTCTCACCCACTCTTCAGACTGCTGAACAGCATGTTTGAACCTGTTTGCGGTCACACTGTGTTAGCTGAGCACATCGTTTCCTTGCCTGGAAATCAAAGCTCTGTGTTGCATCAGCCACATGCGAACCACTGGTCAACATGCCCTGACCATCGGATGTCACATCAAACAACTTGACTCCAACTGTGCATCCAGTAACCAGCATCTTCACTGTCAAACAAGCTGCCAAACTCACTCTGTTTGCCCTCCCAAGCTGCACTTCCTCGAGTGTCCCATCAAAATGATCACATAGAACAGTGCATCCAGTCACAAGCATTGTCACATTGAAGTCAACCTTCAAACTGAACCTGGCGGTCCTCACAGCCACCCTTCTTCAAACATCGCTTTGAACTGCAAACAAGCTTCAGTGAAAGCCATGGTCAGTGACATGGTAGGTATTAGAGAGTCTTTTTTATTTTGGATGTGTGTTTTCAGACATTTGAGCATGCAAGACTTTGGAGAACAATAGAAGAAAATATTTTAACACAATATAAAAGGGAGCAATTGTAGTCTAGTTTTGGATTCTCCATACAATGTATTTTAGGTTCTGTATTCTCACTTATGGTATTATGTTGTGTGGGTGTGCAATGTTTGCCTATCTAGATTACTGTTACACATTTTTCTATGGTTTCTTATTTTTCAGTTACTTTACATAATTTCATGATTAGTGTTATTCTGTATTGATCATTTAAGTTGGAATGCAGTATAAAACTTGAAGTCAGTCCCTTGTGAAATGACTTTTTGTAACCGCGGTTATGATACAGGTCAATGAACTGTAGCTGCGGTTATAAAAAAAAAATGAATTTTGTTATTTATCGTATTTGTGTATTTTTATATAAGTAGTCCTTAAAAGGACTTTTTTGGTGTACACTGAGTGTAGGACATTAGCACATTAGGAGTATTGTTTTGATGTTATGAAGGAACACTGCATTTCCTTCATCGGCTAGTACATGCCAGAATTTTTGCTTATGGTCTGCTTTGCCAGTCAAACCCTGACCGTCGGATATCACATCAAACAACCTGACTCCAACTGTGCATCCAGTAACCAGCATCTTCACTGTCAAACAAGCTGCCAAACTCACTCTGTTTGCCCTCACAAGCTGCACTTCCTCGAGTGTCCCATCAAAATGATCACATAGAACAGTGCATCCAGTCACAAGCATCGTCACATTGAAGTCAACCTTCAAACTGAACCTGGCGGTCCTCACAGCCACCCTTCTTCAAACATCGCTTTGAACTGCAAACAAGCTTCAGTGAAAGCCATGGTCAGTGGCATGGTAGGTATTAGAGAGTATTTTTTATTTTGGATGTGTGTTTAGACATTTGAGCATGCAAGACTTTGGAGAACAATAGAAGAAAATATTTTAACACAATATAAAAGGGAGCAATTGTAGTCTAGTTTTGGATTCTCCATACAATGTATTTTAGGTTCTGTATTCTCACTTATGGTATTATGTTGTGTGGGTGTGCAATGTTTGCCTATCTAGATTACTGTTACACATTTTTCTATGGTTTCTTATTTTTCAGTTACTTTACATAATTTCATGAGTAGTGTTATTCTGTATTGATCATTTAAGTTGGAATGCAGTATAAAACTTGAAGTCAGTCCCTTGTGAAATGACTTTTTGTAACCGCGGTTATGATACAGGTCAATGAACTGTAGCTGCGGTTATAAAAAAAAATGAATTTTGTTATTTATCGTATTTGTGTATTTTTATATAAGTAGTCCTTAAAAGGACTTTTTTGGTGTACACTGAGTGTAGGACATTAGCACATTAGGAGTATTGTTTTGATGTTATGAAGGAACACTGCATTTCCTTCATCGGCTAGTACATGCCAGCATTTTTGCTTATGGTCTGCTTTGCCAGTCAAACCCTGACCGTCGGATGTCACATCAAACAACCTGACTCCAACTGTGCATCCAGTAACCAGCATCTTCACTGTCAAACAAGCTGCCAAACTCACTCTGTTTGCCCTCCCAAGCTGCACTTCCTCGAGTGTCCCATCAAAATGATCACATAGAACAGTGCATCCAGTCACAAGCATCGTCACATTGAAGCCAACCTTCAAACTGAACCTAGCGGTCCTCACAGCCACCCTTCTTCAAACATCGCTTTGAACTGCAAACAAGCTTCAGTGAAAGCCATGGTCAGTGACATGGTAGGTATTAGAGAGTCTTTTTTATTTTGGATGTGTGTTTAGACATTTGAGCATGCAAGACTTTGGAGAACAATAGAAGAAAATATTTGAACACAATATAAAAGGGAGCAATTGTAGTCTAGTTTTGGATTCTCCATACAATGTATTTTAGGTTCTGTATTCTCACTTATGGTATTATGTTCTGTGGGTGTGGAATGTTTGCCTATCAAGATTACTGTTACACATTTTTCTATGGTTTCTTATTTTTCAGTTACTTTACATAATTACATGAGTAGTGTTATTCTGTATTGATCATTTAAGTTGGAATGCAGTATAAAACTTGAAGTCAGTCCCTTGTGAAATTACTTTTTATAACCGCGGTTATGATAAAGGTCAATGAACTGTAGCTGCGGTTATAAAAAAAAAATGAATTTTGTTATTTATCGTATTTGTGTATTTTTATATAAGTAGTCCTTAAAAGGACTTTTTTGGTGTACACTGACTGTAGGACATTAGCACATTAGGACTATTGTTTTGATGTTATGAAGGAACACTTCATTTCCTTCATCGGTTAGGTGTACTCTGTCATGTCGATAGAAATTGGCCATGTTGAACTATATGTTGTTGATCACAATCCGTAATTGACTGTGGTCTGTCATGAATGCTGAAACTGCTTTATTAATATTTCTCTGGGATTTCTCAATTTTACCATTAAATCTGATAGTCCATCTCCAATTTTGCCTCTGAGTGAGATCGGAAAAAATAAAGATGGTGTGAGGAAATAGTTCCATTATTTTTCCCATGTGTTGTTTCATCATTAAAGTAAGGGACACTTCTTGTACATTCCCCAAATCATTACCTCCACAATGAATTAGTATCACATCTGTGTGCCCTATATTTCTCAGGCTTAACAATTTTGGAAAAACCTGAAAACAACACATTCCCTGCAATCCAGACCGTTTAATTGTAAAATCTCTCAAACCTAGGTACATCCTAGGTACATGTTAATATTTAGTTTCTCACAAAAATCCAGCAACCAAAACAGCAAACTGTCTCCAATCAGCCACACAGTTTTCAAACCAGCCATGATATCTGTAGTCTTTCTCTGTTTCCAGAAAAATGATCCCTAGTTTTAGTTTATAGTAGTTTATATGAGATGGGTTCGTATGATGTGTGTTTTGTAGTTTCTAAAGTGACACGTCGTGTGTTTGTGGACGTGTGGTAGCCGCGGCTATCTGAAATTTTGGGTGAGGTGGCATCTTATATGCATTGGTTGTTTTGGGGGATTGTAAGAGACTAGGGGAGTGGATGAGGACTATGAGGAGTGGAGGGGGGCTGGTCTGCATGTTGTGGACACATTTTGGAGTTTGGTGGTGTGGAAATGCAATATTGAATTCATAGTTTTTGCGAATAGCCACGGTTATCACCAAACGTCTAGAAAGGCCACATCCATAAAATGCATGTGCGTAGGCACGTAAAATACTATTTTGCCTTTCATTAGCTGTGGTTGGAACCACGGGCATATATAAAGTTGCGTCTATAAATATATATTTTCTCTGCAAAAATCACATGTTCATGTGTATGACACAGTACATCATTTTTGTGTGTGTGTGTTATTTTATGTACTTAGTTGCTCACTTATTTCATTTGGCCTACCTGCGAGTTTCCCTGCTGGCATAATATATGATATGATATATTTATAGTGTTGGCCATATGTACTAAACTACATCTGGATTGGAACAACCTAATCACTAGGGTGCTAGCCAATCCAGGAGCTTGGAATGTGGGCTTTATTTCCTGGTATAAGCCCTCATTCTGGGATCCCCCACTTCTGCGTGCCCCTCGACTAGTGCCTCCCTTGCTCCCCCATCCTCCCTCATGCTGCCTTTTACACCTGCGAGTAAGAACATACAGATAGTAAAGGCTACAGAAAAATATCCAAACAAGAAAAAAATCGCACAGTCAATCAGTCCTGTGATGGCACTGATTGCTTCGCTCCAGCACTTAACTTGGGCAGTAGCCATTATCAGTAGTGTCAACACACCACCGACAGTCATACTGCCTCATTAAAGCCAATGTCTGCAAAATAGGTACGTTTTTAGGTCTTTGTAAAACGACATCAAAGAATCACAAATGGATAAGAAGGGAGAATGGGCTTCATTATAAGTTGGGCGGTGCTGTACAAATGTGGTGGTAACAGTGTTAGTGCCACTTTACTGCACCACTCAACTTTAAGTTTGGGGGTAAGGTGGAGGAAAAACCTCCAGCAAGAAGCCGGAGGTTATTCTTCCAACGTACTGCCCAAAATCTGCCAATTTGGCAGTATTACCGCTGTAAGTAATACCACCAAATCCCCCATGGATTCCTATGGACTCCAATTAATGTACACTAACACTGTCTACCGCAACTTGTAATCGGGTGGTAAATCTGCTAGACCAAGTGGCGGTAACGGTAATACAGTTTGGTCGTATCTCTGCGGATTTACTGCCGAGATAGCACCAAACTAATAATGAGGCCCAGTCTTTTCCAAAGGTGAGGACCACAGGCTGAGAAGCCTCTTTCGCTTCTGGTACTGCAATCTGCTTGTGGAACCACAAATAGATAACCGGATTGAGATTGCAGTGACCTTGTGGGGGAGATAGGGGAACCCACAAATCGGGGTTATTCTAGATGTTAACTGTGGATTTCACCCTGGCATTCTGATAATGTGCTTGGCTCTATAACATATAGGGTTCGTCTCCCTCTCATCAAGAGGCCCTTCATGGCTCTCATGGGTAGTTGGGCCATGGGAACGCAAAGGTAGATATACTTGTCAAATAAGGGAATCCTCATCTACAGGCGGCATGAGTCTTCTCCAGAAAAGGAGACATGGGCTCTGAAGGGGGGCTCTGTGAATAACACACTGAAAATCCTCCAGGTACCTTGTGGTTCTGGCAGGAATGCCCTGGCAGGCATGACTTTCCAGAGTCTCCCCACATAAGTTTTGAAATGTTGGTCATAATGTTTGAGTTGCAACAATATGTATGAAACAGTTCTGAATTTATTTTTGGGCAACACATTCAATTATATTTGATTAGCAATTATTTGGAGTAATAGATTATCTTTTTCTCAGTCTAAAACATTGCATTTTAACGCATTTCTTGTTATTGTATTGTACATTTAAATGAACTATGTAACAGTGGAATCTGTATGGGGTTTAATCCCAGGGACTTTGCAGCATTGTTCACACATGTCTATTGTGTGACCTTGGCGATACTCATTTATTTTGATACTATAGCTGAAGGCCCACAAGTGCATGCACCAATACTTACAAGATATACTTTTTTAAGACTATAATTTATTTTTATTTTTATTTTTTTATTTTTTTGGTTGACTGTATATACAACCTTTCAAAAATGTAAAATTTACAACAAGAATAAACAATAAAAAAAATCATCAATTCAATCACAATCTTTTTTTTTTTTAAGAATAAGAGAAACTTAACCCACACAAAATTTCAACATTCAACATTCCCTCCAACGTATGAAAAATTGACCACTTCAAAGCCCAACCATCATGCTGAACCTCAAAACAACATGAGTATTAAACACTTAGCGCCAAAAAGGTAGTTTGGCTGGAATTACAATATTACAATTAGGTCAATAAAAATTACAATAATACAGTATTGGCAAATTGAACCAGCGCGATTTGTGAGAACGCTCTCTCATTGGATATGATGTAAGCCCAAATTTCCTCACAGGTTCGAGATGTAAAAAAATAACAGCATTTATTGAACAGTTGGTTCCGAATTGTACCGAGGGCAGGACACTCAACAACCAAATGGCACATTGTTTCCAGTTGTGAGGAATCCTTACAAGACTATTATATTGTTTAAAGATCTAGGATTGTGTTCCATGTTTGCACTTTTTGCATTTTCCCTACATGAACAGTTGGGTTGTGGGTTACTTGTCACTAAGAAAATTCTCATCTTCATGGGGTCTGGATCTTTTGCAGAAATCAGGGCATGGACTCTGAGGGGGGCTTTGTGACTCCCACCCTAAAACGTCTGTGGCTAGTGTGTGGCTCTGGCCCAAATGCTCTACTATGCAATTTTTCTACGGTCTCATACGCCCCTCCATATCCCTGCACTGCAGCCTTATGATTCATAGCTTACCAAGCAAATTGACTAGTTTTTCATTTGAAGGCCAGTTCCAGATGAGGTGTCTATGAATATGTTACCTGGAAACACATAAACCGGAGTGTAGCATGGCCCATGTTTACAATGATTCCAAGATGCTATTACATGCATGGATGCAAAAGGCGAGATTGATGTTGAGCTCTACTTCTTCTATGACTCAAGTCTAGTTTCTAGGTTTGCTGGCAATTTTTAGATGCACAGGTGCTCCTTCTTCATAATCTGTATGACGTAAGCCCCTGAGGATTTCAGGAATTCTTGGTGAAGGCCAAGCATTTGGGACATGCTGCAACGTTTATCAATAAGTAGAGGGTTCCAGGTACAGCAAAGTGTGACAGGTTAGCGTTGGTAGCTTAGCATACCTGGTGCCTGGGACAGCATCTACATTCTGTGGTGATTATTTGCAGCTACAGATTGCCGCGCCGTCTGATTGGACAGTCTCGAATGCATGGATGTTGTCAAACGGCATGAGCGTAGCCGCGCTGGTATAGCTCAACATGTGATTGGATAGTTTGTTGATGGGTATAAAAGTCATGTGTAGGCGTGGAGCCGCAGCGTGTGTTATGGTTGGCTGAATCATTATGCACGAAGTGACGTAGCCGCACTATACAAGTGCGACATTCCATTGGTTTATTTAGCACGCTCAAGTTACGTCAAACGGCATGGACGTACTCTCGTCAATACTTCACAATGTGTGATTGGATCGTTTGTTTACGTGCATAATGTGTAGGTGTGGAACTGCCGCACATGATACCATTGGCTGGCACATTAGACGTGAAGATGTGTAGCTGCGTTGAATGATGTCAAAGTTCTATTGGCTCATTTCACACAAATGGGTTACCCCCTCCCCAGTCATTGCTGTATGTAGCTGGGCATGTATCCTTGGTAGACGTGGCTATACATCCTTTTTTAAATATATATATATATATATATATTTTAAAATACATATTTACAAGACTACTGCCCATATATATATATATAGGGACGTTATGGTTAAGTTGCACTTCGAAAAACCTATGAAATTCAGTAAAAAATGTTGTTAAAGGGACGTTATGGTTCAAAGTAAAACCGAAAACCCCCTGAAATTCGGCAGTTATGGTAAGATAAGCAACCATAACTCGCGCCACCGTGCACTGTTATGTTCATCCTCCGTTTCTGATCCTGTCACCACAAGGAACACCTCTGTGGGACAGCATCTTCCTCAAGCTGCCTCACAGGCCATACAGAATTCTGATGATCCTTACCTTTCGAGGGTCACAGTTGTATGTATGTACTGTGACACAGTACTTTGCAGGGGGGAGCGACTTCGGAGTGCTTTTGAGACTATCGTCTCAGAGCACGAGAAGACCTGCTCACTACCCAAATAAAACCCACTCTACATCTTCCTCTCTCAGCTCGCCCATTCTTATCCCTGTGGTTGGTGTCCCCCCCTTTACACTCCTTTCCCCTCCTCTCGTAGTGTGTTGTGTGTAAAAAACCCAAAAATTACAAAATAACAAAAAAAAAAAACAAATAAGGCTCTTTTCAGAGCCGCCTTTCACAGCTAAAAAATAGAAGTAACGATAAAGAATGCAGGGCCCTTTCTATTTCTTGAAAGTCTGCGGACAGTTCGCGAAAATAAAAAAAATTGGGGTGCTGCCCTATTGTAACCATTGCTTTTTTCTCTGGGAGGAAGTGGTGGCTCTGAAAAGAGCCTTTGGGAGGTGTTTGTATGTCAAAAATTATAAATACTTAACACCTACTCCAAAATAGATGCTACATTTCTAAAAAAAGGTCGCAATGCATTTTGTACATTTCTCAGAAAAATCTGATTGCCAGCATAAGTAAGATGGACTCCATCTCTGCGAAAAATGTGTGTACTACGAAACATAATATTTTCATTGTGAAAAGAGAACATGCCAAAATCTCTTAGGAAAGCACAAACCGCCTTATTGACATTACGCCTTGCTTTCTCCATTTGTGGACCACACGAGAAAGAACGAAGCCACATTTGTCTCTGCGCAATCCGTGAAAAAATTACTTTGGAGTTTGGAAACGTATCCATGATCTTCTGAAATCCTTCTTTCATTGCAAATTGCAAAGAAATTCCAGACACATGTCCTAAACTGTTCCCTCCACAATGAATTACAATTATGTCTGATTGTTCCTCTATCTTCAAAGAGGCACAGAGAGGTAGCAAGTCCAGCCACTTCATTCCACGCACTCCATGCCAGTGCACTTCCAGATGTGGGAATCCAAGATCTATAGATACTCCACAGCTTTCTGCATGCACCTTCAACCAATGTATCCACGAGTCTCCCAAAATCCACACAATCTGTTTTTTGAAACACTCAGCCATAGCTACCTGTTCTTCTCTCACCAAAAAGAATATCAGAGAAAACCTCTCCTAGCACAACACACTCACTAAACTTTACTGACCATTCCCTTGCTACATTCAATCTCATTTGCATGCCTCCCCATGTCCGTTAACGTATCGTGACATGGACAGCCCTTCTACCATTTCCACTTCACTCTCTGTGCCATTCCCTCATTGAATGTAGATAAGAAATCACATGGCCATCCACCAATCAAATCCACGACCTCTACATGTAACTGCATCATCATAGATCAGCACTGCAAATGTACGTTGAATCTCTGAGACTACAAGTCTCATACCATTGGCAAGCACGATCTATGGGAAATACTAGACAAATCTCCAAGATTTCTACTTGCAGCTTCGTCCATGTCCATATGCATGAACACAAACTACAGGTATGCATATTTTCCATACAGTACATGAACACATTTTCTAACCGACTTTTACCTGTAAAATGAATCTACAATCATTTTTTCATTATCCTAAAATGAACTGTGACTTACAAACCTTTATACCGTTTAATTTCTTTGTACACACACACACACACGCAAATAATGTTAAACTAATCTTTTTCAAATAAAATATATAGACTACATATAATCAAACAAAATTACATGCACACTCTATGATCACATCTCAAAGAATAATATTTGTACAAACAAATATTTGGTTTTACTTTTTTTAGTTTATATAATTACTTACATTTATATAGGACAAGCAGACTATGACATTCACTCACTATTACGTGGAAAAGCAGGCTATGACATGGACTCACTATTACGTGGAAAAGCTTAGTTGCAGGAATAGTGGTATACAGTGGTACATTATGAATTTAACAAGCCATAGTGAAGATATTTTCTTTCCTACAGTTAGTCATAAAATAGTTTTAATGGTTTTAAGGAAGGCGCTGAGCATTTCAATTTAAAAAATCTATGTCTGAATTAAAAAGAGTGCTATATACAAACCAAATAACTAATTTCTTTCTTTTAAAATTGCAGTGAAGACCATTCTCCTGAAAAGAAGCAGCCGAATTGGAACTACAAAGAACAACTAAGAAGCAAACTGCTCATTTTAGAAAAAAAGTAAGTAGAATGTTACCATAATATTTGAATTATTACTCACACTGTAAACTTAATTCATGCTATTTCTGTGCCTAAAAATAGAGATTCTGCACCAGTCTGACCAAAAAACCCCCGTCTTAAACAGTGATTTACTGGCAGAATGGCCCACAAATTCCTATTTTTCGACACACAAATTACCCAACTCAGCCGCTAGAATTTAGATGTTGTAGAAAAAACAACGGTTTTAATTGTATAGCTTTAGATATACTATTTATACTTCTCCACACCACTAGCTTACTTTTTTCTGTCATCTGAACCCCAGTTTAGTAACACATTAATTCAAGAATAGCCATCCCTACTAGTTGTACTTCCCAATGCACAATCACACACCATTACATACATCTTTATCACCTTACTCAAGCACTCATGCACACACCACACATGCATTGCAGAACACCCCAACACATACCTTCTGTATTTTTTTCAACAGACCCTAAATAATGCCTACCAAAAAGCAACTCTGTAGAAAGGGACGCAGAAGTAGAGCAAATGAAAACAAAAGTCTCCAACATAAACATCCATCTATAGCAGAATTTGTAAAAAAAGTTGATACACAACAGCTAATACAGTCATGTAGTGAAACAGAAGAAGTTTCTAGTACAAAAACGTTCCCTCCTCTATCAAAAAGTAAAACAACCAAAAAACAATTAACAGAAAATCAACTATCACTACAAATAAAACTTCTTCTATAAATCTTGATATAGTACAAAGTAAGCATAACAAGAAAAGTATTTTAGCCAAAATGTTCCGTCACAAAGTCCTTCAAAATCTTATGAAAACAGGAGAGAAACCAGCTTCAAGACTTCAAACCTATCGTATCAAAGTAATCTTAGAAGCGTTGATAGACAATGCACTTCTTCTCAAAACAAGTTATTTATTTTAGTGTTAAACAGAATGAAACCACTAACAAAACTAATAACTAAATTACAAAAAAGACTTCTCAATAAACTAAATGTCAACAGAAATAACTTCTTAAATATCTGTGGAGGTGAATGGAGTCACACTACAACCACAGAACCATACTTTAATGAAGAAGCCTACAAACAAAAGCAAACAAATACAATTGCCATACAGAGCAGTGGTCGAGGTTATGAAAAAGTTAATAATACCATAATGGAACAAGAAGAACTCCTTACAAAAATATGCCCTGAAAACTTAGATTTACCCCTCCATTCAACTGAATCAGAACATCTAGTGTACAAATGGCCATGCACGTCAATGTGTAACATTACCAAAAAAAGTTCAAGTGTTTACTCCAATTCCTCAATCAATATGTGAAAAGCAAACACAAAATCAAAATTAAACTACTGCAAAATATGGATGCTTGTCCAATACGCAAGTACACAGGACTACAAGGACATTCCTTGGCCTGCATTACAGGACCTACTTGCAAAACACCCTTCCATGATATCAAAAAAAGTCCTGCTTTAGTACTAGCCAATTTAAATAACATTCTTCTACATGGTACAGCAAAAGACCTCCGAGAAGAAATCAACTATATCCAGACAAAATATTTTGGAAGTGAAACCCACTTACAAGATAAATTAGCTGTCAACCAACTTTGTAACAATTCTGCACATGGCAACCTTTCACTACAGACTTACAAAAAAAAGAAATACTAAAATTTGAAAGTACTTCAGCTGAAGTACCAAACCACGTGTGTGTATGTTGCCGCAGAACTTTATATAAAAGTAGCACAAAAACTATAGACCTATCATACAAAATAGAAGACAATGAAGATTCTAAATGGTTTGAATTAGCTCTCTACCTTATAGCAGAAAACAAATATGAAATAACTGACCCCATAATACTTTGCAGTTACTGCACTACAAAACTTGACAACAACCAAACTCCTTCACGTGCTATCACAAATAACTTGGAATTGTATCCACTACCAAAACCCCTTCAACAACTTAATTTATATGAGAGCATCATAATTCAAACAGTGCACCCATTTCAAACAATAATACACCTTCAACCAAAAACTGCAAAATTACCTCCCTCTGAATTAGTGAAAGGTATTCGTGGAAAAGTAGCGTATTTACCATTAGATCTAAAAGATCGGAGTGCAACGTCCAATGCAACAATCTTTAATTATCTTGGTAAATGGAGTACCTACAAAAGACAAAAAAAATTGGCAACAACTGGTAGATTTACATAAAGTTAGAGAAGCCCTACAATATCTTAAAGAGAACAATGAATATTACAAGAAGTTAATATTGAAGAAAACTTGCAAGATACAAGTGAAATAATTGAACAGACACAAGAAGCTGGTCAATTTGAGCTCCTAGATCCTGCTACAATATCAAACATTTTAGACCATTATACAATTCATCCATTGCACTCTAATGACACCATAGAAGATGCACTGGAAACATGCCAAATGCGTCAAACAAAAGGATCACCAATCAGCATATGGGAAAAAAGTATAGAAGCACATGCTTTTCCTCTACTCTTTCCTACTGGCGAAGGAGGAAGATACGATGATAGACCTATTCAAATATCAGCATCAGAATATCGCTCATTACGAATGTATTCTGAAGATCCCAGATTTCGACAAAATGTGGAATACATATTCCACCTACTCTTTGAAAGTGAACTAGCAACTTTATGTTACGGAGTTGCACACATATTAAAATCAGGATCACACTTTCAAAATATGACAGCTACACAATTATTACAAAAAGTTCAACAAAAAGATGAGGTTTTACAAGCAAATCTTACAAATCTATTAGCAAATATGCGTGGTACTAAAGAGTACTGGTTTCGACATCATGGAGATGTACGTTGTATGATCAGAAACCTTGGCCCACCCACTTGGTTTGTTACATTAAGTTGCGCAGAATATGCATGGGAAGATTTACATGCTTTCCTACACATATCAAACGAAAACAAAACAAACATAGATATACTAACACCTGGAGAACTTTGTTCACAGGATCCTGTTAATGTTTCACAATATTTTCACCATCGCTTCATTGCTATGCTACATTTTATTTGTAACAAAACTGTTCCTCCCCTTGGAGAAGTGCAACACTTCTTTTGGAGAAAAGAATACCAAGCCAGAGGAGCACCACATATCCACATGCATTTATGGATTAAAGATGCTCCTAAATTTGGTCAAGACAGTGATGCCACGGTTTTACAGTTTATTGAAAAATATGTCACTTGTGAAATTCCATCAGAATCCACAAATAGTGATCTTCATGCAAAAATTCTACAATTCCAAAGACACAAATGTGGCAAATATTGTTGTTGCAAATACAAAAACAAAGGGAAATACTACACCAAATGCCGATTTGGTGTCCCTAGACCAGTCACAATTACAGGTCAAGTGAACAACCTCATGTCTTCAGTTAGACATAGTGTTAAAGGTAAGTCACCTAAAAATACATATTGCATAAAAAGAAAAGAAGAAGAAAAATATATCAATGATTACAATGCAAACATTGCCTACTTATGGAATGCAAACATAGATGTGCAGTACATTGCAGGCAATTCTACTGCAGTTGCACGATATGTCACAGCATACTTAATCAAATCAGAAAAGACAGAGCTCCAAGACCTCTGGAATGACCTGTCATCAGATAAAACAGTGTCTCAGAAATTATACAGCTTGGGCATAACAATGCTGTCCCATAGAGAATGTGGATCCTATGAAGCAGCTGATCGATTAACTGGTACTGCATTGTATGGTAAATCTGCAAATATAGTATGGTTACGTCTTGGTCCAGCTAACTCTAGAAAAAGAGTTCTAAAATCATACGACAATATAGAAACAATAGCCAAACATGATCCCAAAAGCCAAGACATTTTAAAAGATAATTTATTGGACACATACTACCCAAACAGGAGTACCACTTTGGAAACCATGAGTCTATAGCCCAAAACTACACATACAAAAATAATGTAAAACCTGATGAACAAAACCGTAAATACAAAGTGACATACTGTGAAGGCAGCTTAGTAAAACTCACTAAACCAAATTTAATTAATCATATCAAATTGTCATTAAAGACCCCTCAACATAAAGAAGTATATTACATGTCCCTGCTACAACTCTTTAAACCATGGAGAAAAGAAGAAGACATACTAGATAACTATGACTCATATGAAGACACTTTCAAAGCAAAGCAAAGCAGTATAACTGATGTAAACTTTGCACAGTACAAAACAATGTTGCACAATGAACAGCAACACGAAGAAGAACTCCAGGCCCAACTAGCTAAGGACACTCCTGACAGTAATCAACCATCTGTCAGACCCACTAATAACACATGAGGCAGAATTAGCTATGATAGAAGTACAAAACACCATGTGTCAGTATGAAGATAAAGAAGACTTATCTATACTAGAATCAAAGCTAAACAATGAGCAACGTAGCATTTTTCAAGAAGTAACAAAAGAAATTGCACATGGTGTACAACATGAAAACAAAGAATGCACCTGTCAAAATACAAACCTATACTATTGTATGACAGTGGTGAAACTGGTTCTGGCAAAACATTCCTAATCAAAATCATCAGTAAGTTCCTTCAACAATTCACAAACAACAAACTGTCAGCTATTGTCACTGCCCCCACAGGTTTAGCTGCCTACAACATAGGTGGTGTCACTTTGCACTGATTACTACTCCTGCCAGCAGAACACCAAAACAAATTAGATTATTACAAACTTTCTGCAGAATCTGCAATGGAACTACGCAGAGTATTAAAACAAATGAAAATGCTACTAATAGATGAAGTGAGCATGGTGTCCAACCTAATGTTGGCTTTGATTCACCTCAGATTACAGGAAGTACTCAAAACAAACCATGAAGAGCTCTTTGCAGGAAAACACATTATTGTTTTCGGAGATCTTCTTCAATTGACACCTGTAAAAGGTGAGCCTATTTTTAAAACATTAGGACACAAACTCTGTCGTAAAACTGTTGGCAGCATTGGAAATGTCAACCTTTGCCAACATTTCCAATAAAGAGAATTAACACAAAACATGCGCCAATTTGCAGATCTCACTTATGCCGACATCTTAAAAAGTATCAGAGTTGGTATACTTTCTAGAGAAGCAGAAGCAATATTGAAAACCCGGCACATTCATGCACTTTATGGTGATAATACATGTGCTACAGATGTTATGGAACAATTAGCCCACAACAATGTCAATTGTATGGCCTTAATGCCAATTCTTGCAAGCTGTTTCAAATTCAATGAAATCATGTTAAGTAAAGAAATGCAACCAATAATGGAAATTAGCGCCAAAGACAAACTAGATGTACATGGAATGACACTACCCATGTGTGACCAAGCCACAGCAAGACTAAACAGTTTAGAAAAATCAATCTCAAACACAGCAGGCTTGGAAAAGATATTAAAATTATCCTTAAACTGCAGAGTACTGCTGAAACTTAACCTTGACGTAGACCAAGGACTAGTTAATTTAACACTGGGTACAGTTGTTGGCTTTCAAACATACCCACGTGACAACAAAATTCAGTTTGTCAATATTCTCTTTGACAAACTTTCAGAAGTTAAAAGATTAGGACGCTCAACCGCTCGATTCCTTCTCTTCAAAGACATGTATGTACGCAGAGAACAATTTTCTCTAACTCTTGCATACGCAGTCACCATTAATAAATCACAAGGTCTTACCTTAGACAAAGCAATGATAGACATTGGTAACACAGTCTTTAAAGAAGGCATGAGCTACGTAGCACTATCACGCTTACGTACACTTGACAGTCTATTTCTAATCAACTTTGATGCAACTAAAATAAACGCTGATATTCCTTGCAATTTAGAATACAATAGACTTTGTTCACTATACACCACCCATCTACAAACATATCCTGTTCCACAAAAAGGAAAATGTTTTAAAAGAAAACTAAATCAAACAGAAATGCAACAGGATGTCACTGCAAATCCTCCAAAAAAAGTAAAAGAAACTAAAATGTCATCAAGTACCACAATCAAAAAAGAATCAATTAGGGAAAGTAAACCAGGTACTTCTTCAAAGAAGGAAGACAAACTCCAAAAAAAGCAGTCAGATACAGAACTACATGGTCCATTTAAACTCTTAAATATAGCTGGTGTAAGTTGCTACGCAAATGTAGCAATGAATATTCTATTGCAATTACCACCAATTGTTGAGAACATTTACTTACACAGTGCAGACCCATTGTGTTTGCAAATGTTAGTACTTCACAGAAATGCAGCAAACAATCCTGACAACACGTATAGTGTTTATGGAATAAGACAACAATTGGACTACTGTGCTGGAATGGTGAAATTCACTATAAACTCACAGGAAGATCCACAAGAATGTTTAATGTACTTTCTACAAGTACTGGAAAACAAAAACATACCTATAAATGAAATCTTCCAGATTTCATACATGTGGAAACATACATGCACTCTCTGCAACAATGTGACACAAGAACAAATCCCCAATGAGCGCTTTGTGCATATATCAATACCTAATTGTGAATCCGTTCCATTTCAGCAACTTGTACAAAATGCAAACCACGGTAGATTATGTTCCACCCGCAATTCAGATAATCGCTCCACGTTAGTAATACAAACACATAGTAAATATGTAATACTAATGCTTCTACGTTACAATGCAGATGGTACCAAAAACTGCAAGCTGACTGGATTCACACATGGTCAAATATCACTTGGTAGGAAAACCTTCACAACAATAGGTATCATCTACCACGCAGGAGCCACAACCAACTCAGGACACTACACTGCATATATAAAAAAGAAATGTGGATGGTTTGAATGTAATGATAGTCCATTACTCTAAAGCAGAGATTACCAGCAAATCTTACAAACGCTTATTTAATGTTCTTAAAACCAAAATTTGATAACTAAACTGTACTTAAACCTTAAGTACACTTGTAGTGAACAAATATAAACTGTGACAATATTCCAAAAGCTATCTAACTGCCCAAAGATGCTACAACAACTAAACAGATAAATTAGGACTACTCAAATAAATAAAAAAAATAGACAGTTGGAATATGCCAATTGGTATCTAACTGTCCCAAAATTTAGAAATATTCAAACAGATAAATCAATACCACGAAATTATATAAAAAAAATAAACAGTTAGAATACGCCTACTGGTATCTAACTGCTCCAAAACTGTACAATATCCAAACAAATACCTAATATCTTACTGCTCCCAAAAACTGGAACAATCCAATGTATAAAGCATTAGCCAGAAACAACAAGAAAACACTGAAAACAAACAAACAAATAAACTGTAGCATAACATAAAAAGTTATTTTTTTAATCCAACATGGATTTTATTTCTCCCACAGACCCAATGATTTTAGCAACAAACACAGAAACTGAGCAAATTGCACAGTACTCTCGTTTGTCATCGACTAAATATGAGGGTAAAAAAAAGAAAAAAATGTTGATTGTACAATGTAATAACTCTTTATAAAATACTAATAGTAAATGGCCATACACCCAACATTATATACCCTGGCCACAACCACCGCAGCATATCACACCCATAGATTCAAGCATTGCAACCATTTTAATGTCCTCGGACACAAGGAAGGTCCTAGAACACATTCAACTTGCCAGAGGACAATACGGACAGCGTCCTCAAGACAGCCCCATTTTCTTTGTGTACGAACATTTCAGGACACCGCGAGTGTTCTTAGAACACTTTCAGCTTGCCAACGAACAATACACACAACGTCTCCAGGACACCCCCTGCTAACATTCCAAGACCCCACAAGTGTTCTTAGAACACTTTTAACTTGACACCGAGTCCATTCTGTTAATTTACGAACATTCCAGAACAGCCGTGTTGTCCGCAGACAAATCGAACACAACAAAAGCGTCTAGCACATAAACAAAATACAACATTGAACCTATCTCATACTCCCCCACCCTCCCCAAACACTCTTACACACCAACACGCCACTAAATACAATTTTAAATTCAAGTTTCACCGCGCTGTCCGAGGTCGGCGGCGAATGCAAGATGGCGGGCGCGACAGAAAATCTGACGCGCATCATGCACCACAGCGCCCAATCAGCGAACATGTTGCATGTCCGCAGACATGACGCAAGCCCATGGGCCAATCGGGGTGCTGTCCGCAGAGCGAACAGGGAAGTCCGCCCACGAAGCGAACACAGATATCACTAATTTTTTTGCCTTACATTTTGGTCATTTTAAAAAGAAACTACTGGACGGATTTACACCAAATTTGCAAAAGCACACTTTCTGGACCAAGCCACCGCTCCTGCCGCAAATTCGGTGTAAATCTGTCCAGCGGTTCGGGCCACGTCCATGTACTATATATATATATATTCAGTAAAAAAACTTAGTTAAAGGGACGTTATGGTTAAGTTGTGCTACTAAAAACCTATGAAATTCAGTGAAAAAACTTTGTTAAAGGGACGTTATGGTTCAAAGTAAAACCGGAAAACCCCTGAAATTCAGCAGTTATGGTAACATAAGCAACCATAACTCGCGCCACCGTGCACTGCTAACACTAACACCCAGGACATCAAAGATGACATCACAAATGATAACTTTGCCCCCCCTAGACCAAACCTCTCCAAACTTTGCAAGTGGGCCATATACTTTTTTTGCAAAGTTTGGTGAGGATTCGTCCAGAGGGAGCGAAGCTATAAGCCACCCAAAAAATGCTCTTCCTATGGAAACACAAACTTAACCATAACTACATGGACGCTACCGTGTCCATGTAATATATATATATATATATATATATATATATATATATATATATAGGCAGTAGTCTTGTAAATATGTATTTTATAATATATGGACAGTTACAGTAACACTTCAATAAAACAGTTATGTGCATATAATTTCTAGACGTAATACAGTGTTTTGATTAGCTGAATTGTCTGTGTTATTAATGTTGATTTTGTATGGAATAACACAACTCTTGAAATTCAAGGCAACAACTTTAGTTACAGGGTCGTTAATGTGAGTATTCCTTCATAAAAGAACCTTTGGAATTCAGGAACAAATTTAGTTGCAGGGACGTTAAGGTGAGAACTTAATGCAACAAAACCCTGGAAATTCTGCTAAAGCCACCTTAGCTGTGTGCCCCCTGTTGCGCAGACTATGACCACAATGATGACATCACATATCACATGACTGATGACATCACTAATGACTTTACAACAGTAAATGCCATTAAGCATTGGCTTCATTCATGGTCAGTGTGCATGGCCTAATATGTTTCAACACATGAATGGTATTCGCCATGGCCTTCAGTTATGGACATTGGTCAAAACCTTCACTCATATGCACTGAATATTTCAAAACACTAACAAGCTATCAACCATAGATTGTGACTTTTACCAGTGGATGCAGCTTTCAGCAGTGTCCACTGTATATTATATACACTGAACAGGCACTAGCCATGGACTTTAACACAATAGGGGCCAGCGACCACAATGTTTAACTATGTCCACTACATATTCTAACATATATATAGGCAACTAGACATTGAGTTTGACCATGAGCAGTTTGTACATCTTTTGACCATGTGTACTGTATATTTTAAAATACTAACATAGCATAAGCAATGGACTTTGTATGTGCACACTGTGTAGTATACAACACTAACCAGCCCCTATGTATGGCCTTTAGCCATGGCCACTGTATATTATATACACTAACGAAGCTCTAGCCATGGACTTCAGCACAATATTGCTCAGTGACCTCAATCTTTGACTGTGACTACCAGATATTCTAACAAAAAAATGAGCTAACTATCCATGGCCTTTGACCTTGAGCAGTTTTCACATCATTTGGCCATGTCCACTGTACATTTTAAAATAACAAAATGCAAAAAACAATGGCCTTCGGCCGTGCCCACTATGTATTTTATACACTAACCAGCCACTAGTCATGGTTTTCAACACAATACTAGCCAGTTGCCACAGCCTTTTGTTGAGTGACACTTGGCACTTATTTCAAAAGAGGTTCTTACAAAATAGTAAGCACACTGCATTAATTTCTCTATTATTACTATTTGTTATATATACATATATTATAAGGAAACATCATTTTTTATGTTATTTTAGCAGAAATGGCAAGCACACTGGAATGGTTTGGGGAACATTCCCCTAGAGAAGAAATGGCCGATGAAAACATCTCCAATGGTATGCAGCACATTTTTTAAAACAAATAGCTAATGTAATTTGTTGAAATTTCACTATAACATTCTTTTCTTTTTAACCGTACACACTTGCAATGAAGAAACCACACAATCATTAAACAGACAGCCTCTAACCCCAAATGTACATAATGATGTAATTAAATTATCAGCAAAAATGGATCAACTAAATAATCATTGTATTCAAATCCTAACTTTTCTTAAAAATCATGTCGAGGAAAATGTTTGCTATCACTGTTCTACTTGTACCTGTACCTGTTCACCTTCACCCAATCAATCACCCCCAACAAATTCCCTCAATTTAAATATAAGTCGCTATGATGAAACCTCACTCCCTTCTTCCCCTCATGAACATTGTACATAAATTCCCAATTCTCCCATACATGTTTTCCATTCCGATTCCCCATGGCTTTGTTAAATTAATGTATGTTTTTTAACATTTAAAAAAGCTAATTATGGGTCAGTGGACAGCGCGACTGTCCGGGGTGTCTGCACCTGAAATGGAGGTGCCCCCGGACACGAGAGATGTCTGCAAATGTCCGTTTTTGCATGATGCACCTTTAAGTAGCCCCCAGACACTGCATCTGTCTGGACATGACCGCACCCAAAATGGATGCACCCCCTTGGACACAGCGACTGTCCGGACAGGTCCACTTTTGACTGGCGCACTTTTAATTATTCCGGGGACACCACCCTTGTCCTGTGAACACAGGCGCGCATACGCGCACATCATTGCCTGACCTATCAGTGTCCGGGGTTATCATCATGTGACCGCACCCATGTCGTATGGAAGTGTTGCAGGTGGTCTCTGTACCCCCAGACAGTTTAAAACTGCATTTCTGGCCAATCTAGGGTGTTTCAAGCTGAAACGTTACCCTTGCAGAGCTCCTAGACCGTGTCTTATTTGAACGGACATCTTTTTATAACTTTGTAAGCCCTGTTTGTGGGTTGATAGTCCACTGACAGTCACTCTGTCCCTGGACAGCCTCTCTAAAGCACCCACCCATTGCATTTCCTCTTTCTCAATCTGGCTGTCCAGAAGAGAGTATTTCTAAAGCACCTTCTCTATAGAACTTTAAAATCTTTAAAGGCACCCTGGGCATCTGTGCTCCTCAACCTCCCCCACCACCACCACTACCATGTGGAAGGCCGGGGGAGGGGACTAGGCACAGAGTTATGGAAGAGGAACAAGAGGAAAATTAAGATGAGGTACAGGAAGTCCCTCTCTCCAGCTCCCATCATGAGTCGTAGGTGTGGCAACTTTTCACCACCTTGGGAGGTGTACCAAAGGCTCAGGCACACAAGGTGCAATTCACTGAGTGCAAGCTTGTACTCAGTCATGGAAAACTGTGTTTGTAATCCTACAGGACCAGTTCCATGGGGCACCACACCAAGTCAAACCACAAGGGGGCAGTGAGAAAAGTAGTACCTTTCGAAAGGGAGGAGTAGGATGATGCCCTCTAAACCATCTTCATCATCTGCTCCTGTCAACACAAGAGATACTCCTGTGGGGCAGAGGATCCCATCAGCCACCTCGCAGGCCATACAAAACACTGTTGACACCGCTCTGTATGGGCGAGAACATTTGGAGTGCTTTCGAGGCCGTGGTCAAGGAGCATAAGAAACACTGCCCCCTACCTGATTAAGGCCTGCTTAACATCTTCCCCTCTACACTTGCCCCTCCATCACAATGGTTGGTGCCCATCCTCTCTCTACCATCCCCATACCTTGCCTCTCCTGAAAACCCCAAAGAAATACTAAATCACAAGAACACAACAAAAACTGTTCATTTAGTAGCCACCTTTTACAGTTGAAAAAAAAGACTAACAAAAAAATTCAGAGGCCCCTGTGCAGCCTGCATAGTCTGCGGACAGCACAGTAGTCTGCGGACATCTACACATTTCAAGGGGTGGGACAATTGAAATCAATTTATTTGTTTTGTGTTAAAAATGAATAGCTCTTAAAATAACCTTTTTTGTGTTTTTGGCATTTACATTTTTTTTTTATTTTGGTTTTACAAAATGAACTAAGAAAACATTTCAATAATTGTCATTATTTCTTCCCACTTTCACAAAAATCTGATTACCCACATCATTTAGGTGGACTCCATCTTGGCGAAAAATGTTGCTCCTGTCAAATTTAATGTTCTCATTGTGAAACAATGTCATGCCAACATAACAAACAAAAGCACACACAGCTTAATTGATGTTGCGACTCACTTTTTTCCTTTTGCGGACAAATGAACTGGAACACATCCACATCAGTCTCTTTCCCAATCTCTCCTTCATTGCAAACTGCAATGATATTCCAGTCACATTCCCCAAACTGTTCCCACCACAAAGAATGATAATGGATGCTTCAAGTGAACAATATTTGCACAAAATGAGAGCAAGTCCACCCACTTCATGTCACGCACACCGTACCAGAACACTTTCATGTCAGGGAATCCGAGATTTTTGGCTATTCCACAATGCTCAGCATACACCTTCAACCAGTGGACCCAAGAGTCCCCCAAAATCCAAACACTCTGCCTGCTGAAAGACATTGCCATGGCCATTTTTAATCCTCTCACAACTACTACTAACAAAACTCCTGCTACCCTCGCTTCCTGTACACCACACCCACACCACACCCAGGAAACCTGATTGGCTGCTTCTCCGATGTCCACAGACACCTCGATTGTCCACGGCCTCCGCATGCCCCTTTCCTTGCCAGGCAACCTCAAAAGACGCTGATGTGGCACGTGCTGTCCGCAGACTACCAAGGCTACCGCGGACAGATCGTCCAATTGAACGGGGTGTGGAGGGAAACTAAACACAATGGGCCTTATTACAAGTATGGAGGTAGCCATGCCCTTAATAAGGGCATGGCTGCCTCCATGCCGGGTTCCAGTAATGGGTTCCTCCAATGAGCACTTACTGGGCTATTCCAAACATGGAGGTCCCGGTAATTCCTCATTGGAAAAACCCATCCCCATTTGAGCCCCCATCTCAGGACCCGCTAAGGACGCCTGTTTTTACCAGGCGTCCTTATCGGGTCCCGCAAGGGAACCTCGTGATAGGGTGTCCCATAATGAAGGGTACCGGTCCCGTACCGGCACCCTTCATTACGGGAGCGCCATGGCCATAATGAGGCCCAATGTAATTAAATTAATCTTTACTGGTGGCTTTGAAAAGAACCTTTTTGGGATGGGTGGGGGCATGTAAACAAACACCCTTTTTGCTTTTATGTTGTTTTTTTCCTTACAAGAACACTTTCAATGAATTCCTTACATTATAAAGGAAAATTGCATTTTTCTATTCCTTACGCAGAGGCACTTAACGCAGCAATGCCTATTATTCTTGCTTATGAGTAATTGGTCTCCAAAATTACCAATTTTGCACAGAATACCAGAAACCATGGAATATATAATTACCTTTGCATGGTATTCATTGTAAACTATTCGACCACAAAGAGCAAGTAGCAAAACTTGAATTTAAACTGATCTCCGTAAATTACGCAGTGATATTTCTCACCCCAGATTATTGGCAACTGCAATCAAAAAAAGGAAATCTCTCTATTGTATCTGTTCCAGGGCGCTTTGTAGAACTCTGATACTGGAATGATGGGGCATGCTGGTTCACATTGTTGGTACGAATGATTCAAAAGCCTTTTGGAAATTACTTAATGATACTAAAAAATAAGACTAACAGAAGGAGCAGGCAGATTGGGAAATCTATATTGCTAACTCAATGGGAGTCAAACCCGTAAATTAGCACAGCAGAGTCATAATACAGGAGAAATTGAATTATAGCCCTAAACCTAACAACCTCATAAAAATGATCACTTCCGCAAAAAACTCAGGATCTCCAAGGCCCGATGGATTACGTAGCTCTCTCCTAAAAATTAGTATTAAGATATTGGCCTCTATTTTAATACACCTTTTTTTTGTCCTCATTGCTTCGGGCTGCCTACATATGTAAATCTGTTACCTGATAAAACCAAACTGTATTATTGTTACTGCCACTTGGTCTGGCAGTATTACCACTGGATTACAAGTGTTGGTGGTGGTGTAGGTCCATGTTTCTTTGAGTCCATGGAACTCAATCGGGCATTTTCAGCAGAATTACTGTGGCGGCCATTCCACACCAGTAATTTCAATGAAAATTTGCTGAAAGTTGGCAGATGTACCTACAGCTTGCAGCTATAGCTAATGCGGCTGTATACAGTAATACCGCCACATTTAACCCACACAGCCCAAATTGCATGGGATGCTTGAGGATGGCGATGAGGTTGACATCCAGTACTACCAACACGGGAGCATGCAACTTAGCCATGGAGCAGATACCTCACCAAGCCGGTGGCAGTTGGGTATAGGCCAGTCCTCCACAAACCCAATACACATCCATGAGTGCTGTGGTGCCCCCTCGATTTTCGGGAAGGTCGACAGTCACATTGTAGTTTATATTCGCTCACACACAAATTGTGCCATTGCTACTAAAATACAAGGAAAACTGTGTGTGTTTCTTAATTCTTGTGTGGAGGTTCATGCTGATTTGGCCTTATGGTAGAACATGTTTTATTTATTTTTAGGATTACATCCTTGGGTAACCCAGATATTCTTCCTGCCCTGCACCCAAGCAGCCCTTTGACCCATTTGTCTTTATAAAAAACAGTGCCTTTGTTCTGCAAAGTAGGTTTACCTCCACAACGGGGCTTGGTCTGCCCTTCACCGTTGCTACAATGTGATGCAGGCTATGTTGTGAAAATCAACGCATTATTCCTAACTTGCTTTTCACGAAAGTCAGTCATATGCACCTGCACTCTTCTTTCATATGTATGTATATGATCACACAACCCTTTGCCTTTTTTTGTCACCTCTACATAATTCTTGTCATACACTGTTGTATTAACTTCCATCCATTCTACGTGAACCTTGTGTCCCTGCATTGTTCCTCACACCCTAGATAAAGCTAGGTGAACTAAATTACTTGATATCTTTGTTGGCATCTCTTGAGGAAGAATAGCCTAAGTGTGGACAACCTAGAATAACCTAGTAGTGGACATGCCAAAGTTCCCTGTGGGCTGTCATATTGAGGGTAAATGCTCATTCATGGATGTGGAAAGTATTGCCCCCTACCACGCTTGCTCCTGTGTGGTGAGTGGCTGTGCCCTGTGGGAGGGAGTCCTTATTCACAGTTGAGTGGGTGGCTAGTTAAGAGTTAGAGCCTGAGTATGCATGGGTTGTTGCTCTATGGGGCCTGGGTCATGCAGGGCAAATTGGGGCTACCGGTTAAAGGCTGGGCGGTAGCCTCAAACATTTAAATGGTATGGATTGCTTGCTCCAGCAATTTTGTGCACAGTAACCTGTCTTCCTGCAGGTCAAACATTGCAGCCTAGGTCAGGGCCACATGTTTCCCATACCTCACTCTCTGCCCCTATAGAGACTCCCCCTTCCTCTCTGAAAACCGCCTATGCCCCTCCTTCATCTCCTACTTCCTGTATGAAAACCTCCTGCGCCACCTCCTAAATTCTCTAGGCCGCTCTAGCCACCCCTGTGCAGGGCTGTGTAGCAGAAGGTGGCCCTTCCCTTGTGTGAGTTATTACCACACCTTCCACGCTCAGCTTTGCTAGCTTTTTCTGTGCCAACTTTGCTTCTGCCCTCTGTGTTTGTTCTGGAAGTTCCTTATTCTTCTCCTGTTTCTGCCAGCAATAGTGTGTGATGTGCACCTGTATCTTGCCATTATTTTGCTTCAATCCCAACCATCTTATTTAAATCTGCTTCTACTTCCAAAGGAAGCCCTTTGACAACACGTGGTAAAAAACAACAATGTTTTTATCCCAGGCCTCCCCTATCTCTAACTGACACATTTCCTGAATCTGCTTTATGAAAGTGAGGGGTCCTCATCTGCTCTCATTGTGTGGGCCTTGACAGAATTAATGTCCGGTCGGGGGACATATCGCTCAATATTTTCCATACATGCACTCAACAGTTATTAAATGAAGCAAAATCATGGGTGGTGTTTGTTAATGTTACTCCCCCATGCCATTCCTTTTTCATATCTCATCTGCCTGCTCCCCTAGCAGGGATGCTAACAAACTTGTCATGTCTCCCACTGCTAAAGTAATGCCTGTTTTGTGTTTCCCCAGAGCATCAATCTACTTGCCGGCACCTGCTGTAAGGCAGGGCAAGGTATGTGTTAAATTGTCCCGATCCATGTGAGGCCAGGGCACATAATGTGATCCCACTGGTCACTTCTGTAACAGCAGGAACTGTGTGTCCTGCACTGTAACTGCCCATTTATGTGTGTCGTTGTCAGGCTGAGGTGCTAGATCTTCCAATGTGTCTAACTTCCACTCATCCTAATCCTCTTATAACTCTCTCTCTGTATATACAGAATCATCATCTACAAGACTACTGTTCATTCATAACTTATGGACCCCCAGTGCAGTCCCTAAGTTGGAGGTTGTCTCTATTATTTGGGGCTATCTTAGCTCCAGAGATTTGAAAATCTTTGATAACCTTACTATTGATCTTGAAAAGAATTTATCCTACCCTCCATTGGTCTGCACCTAGGTGTGCACTGGCCCTCACCTTCCCACTGCTGTCAATGTTAGCCCTTCAGCGCTTGTTTCAGCTCCCGCTCTGCCTTTCGTAATGCTGCCTCTAATTGACGGCGGCCCTTATTGTCAATTTCTAAAATCAATGGATATCTGGTGATGTCCCCCTGCTCCTCTGGTTTCACCTCCTCATCTTCATCTAGGAGAGAAAACTGGGGGTTGGTGTACCCACCATGGGCTATAAGGCATAGGAACCATATGGGGCTGATTGGGTGGTAGATGTTTTGCTCACCTGAGTGCACTCTCCAACCCATTAGCAAAAGTACTCTCTTTTTCTAAAAACATTTTCCATAAATCAATTATGCCCTACCTATTGCCCACCTATTGTTCAACTGTTTCTCCTTTTAGATTGATAACAAATATGTGTACATATGTTCTAATACATTTCTGTCATATGTGCCATCTACGAACCTGTTCCCACTCCTTATGGTAATTCAACACCTTTTTCTTAATTGTGGAAGCACTTTAAACATATGCTCCAACGGAATATCCATCCTGTCACAATGCGCTGACTGTGCTCAGAAGAAAGTCTGCTGACACCAGCCTAGTGGCCACTGCCTTAACAAAACTCCAGATGTTCATATCTTCAAAACTCACAATTCTAATAGCAGATCTGCTTATTCATACAACTACTAACAACATTTAACAAAACAGACTCGCATATAAGCAACTGCTAAAAATGTGTGACTCTAGACAACTTCATCTATACAGCTGCTAACAATACTTACCACTGAACACCTTTTATATTCACATTTGCTACCAATAGCTAGCTAACAATAAAAACCCAGCATTAACACAACTACTAACAGGACTAACAACAATCACTTTATTAACACCACGGTCAGCAATATTTGTAATTAAAATACATTTATTTACACAATGATGTAGAGTCTTCCTCTGTCCCCTTACCTCGAGACAAGGATATTCAAACCTCATTAGTTCCCTTTACTGGAACTGAGGGATATCATACACAAAGTTGTCTTTCCTCACAAAAGGGAAGATTTACCTCAATAATGTGCTACTGCACAACACTGTCTTTCTCTGCTGAAGAAGAGATTCACCACACTACTTTGTCACTACACACTACTTTGTCACTACACAACATCATCTTTCCCACTTAAAGGGGAGATTTACCTTAATACTTTGTCAGTACGCATGCAATATTATACAATGTTGTCTTTCTTAATTACGAGGTGTTTCACCACAATACTTCATTGAATCATAAGCAATAGCAATTCACAAGCAATAAAAACATTTTTTAGCACTCTGTTTTACACAAAACATGCACTCCACCTAATATGTGTCCTCTGAGTCCGGTGCAATGCAAAATACCTGCGCATCCCGGTGTAGCGCCCCCAAGCCAGAAACCAGACAAGCCTTTAGAAAAACAAGGCGTCTGTTCACCTCTCCGTCTGATGTGCACACTAACCGTTTTGCAGGAGGCAGGCGCCACAGCCTGTGGCATGCTGGTGGGGGTCCCCCGGTACCCTCTGGACGTTCTGGAGGTAATGCCGGGCCACAACATTTTAGACCTTTAGAAAAATCCAAACAATAATGGGAAGGCCCAACATATAGAAAACACAGAATGAATGTAAATGCAAAATAAGGGCCAGGATTGTCAATCTGTCGTGTGAGACCCGCCCACATCAGACTGTAATATTTAAAAGAGAAAACCACAAAATTAGAATACATTTTTATCTGATCTAGACATTAAGTGTAACTACCTTCTAACCATCCTATTGGCTCCTGCCAATACAAACCTTACGTCAGCATAAAATGCCCTATTCTAATTGGTTAGTACAACAACGTGTAACATGTTGATGTGCATCCCATCTCAGATGACCTAATCATATGCAATTAGTGAGAAGAGTGAAATCTAATTCTCATGGCAACACACTAGACACATTTGTATTCTCTCCCATGAGACCAGATGTCCTGACATGCCATACTGTTCCTAAGCAACAAACTAGATGCAATAAGCTCTCTACCCAGCACACAGACATTCTGGTAATCTGCACTATTATCAAGCCCACTGCTCCTCCTTAAATCTTGTCCTTGCCGCTATCATGTACCCGTCTTCATATGCCAAAGATACAAACTGTTATTTCTTGTATGATCAAGTCTCTTGGGAAAGGTTTTGATGAAAAAGTACAACAAATTCCTACTTCCAAGGACAATGGGCATCATTAAAAGATTTGCATTAAAAAACCAAACTTTACTGGGCCGGAGGTAATACCGCATCCGGGTAGCAGTGATGCCGCTAACAGCAGCCGATTACGAGAATGCGTGCACGCACATTGCGGCATGCCAGTATCGTCTGTACCGGCATGCCATAAATGACCCCAAAACCCCTGTTAGCGGCATCATGGAAAGCGCTGACGCCCCCTACACCTCCGTCCACCCTTAAATAACGGGTCCGGCAATAAAGGGCCTGGCAATAACAGGCCCGGCAATAACAGGCCCGTTATTACTGGAACTGGAAGTAACGTCATCGCGCCGGAACGGGAAATGGCACAGTGGCCATCTTAAAAAACACAATCCATTGCAATCCTAGAGATACAGGACCTGGAGCCACACACCACCAGCCACATCTGCACCCACACCTCGGCACAATGCCAAAGGCCATAAAAAAAGGCACATCCCGCCAAAGAAAGGAGAGATTCTCAGAGGATGAACTTAACATGCTGGGCGACACACTGGCAGAGAATGCAGACGTGGTCTTTGCCTCAGACCTCAAGAGAGCTGTACAGCTCAAAAAGAAAGAGGTATGGGAGCTAGTGGCCCTGAATATCAGTGCGGTTGGCACCACCCCCACACCGTAAAGGACGTTAAAAAACGTGTCAAATATCTTGTCTCCTAATCAGACCCAGGGTCTGGCTACTGGCAGTGGGCCCAACTCACCCATTAAACTCGACCGCTGGTAAGAAACCTGCGCCAGGACCATTGGAATGGAGTCCATAGAGGGAGTGGGAGATATGGAACGTGGAGCGTCATCATCGGCAGATGGAGGTGAGTGTCCAAAGAAAACACTGTAATGCAAAGTATGATGATGGTCCACCAATTTGACCGTGCCATGAGGCATTGCATGGGCCATCACACACACATGGACATATCCCTGTCTAGATGCTGTCCCCAGCACCATCACATTCACATGCATGCAGCATGCCAATGCCATACCTGAGACACACACCTCAAACAGGGAAATGGCATGTGTCACACTGCACGCAGTCCACAACACAATGTGTCACACATGTGTCACACATCATACACCACCTCACACATGTGGAACCTAACGTATACCTGAATAACCTCACCATATGGCAAGCAACCTGTATGCCACAACTGTAAGACAGCAAGTCATCAAATGTATAAAACTGCACTAATACTATTGTATGCATGATGTATGTATGATGATGCATGTGCAACCATCACTGATGCCGTCCCTCTTTCGGTTCCCCACAGGCCCTGATACCGACAGCGATGCACAGGACTCTGCTGCACAGGCCACCACTACATCGAAGAGGGCCAGGTCCAGGGAAGAAACTAACAGGCCTTCCACGTCCAAGGGCACAAGCAAGGCACATCAGCCAACGAGGGCAAAGGCAACACAGAATGGCAGGGAACAGGGGCATCAAAGGACAGCCACTACACTAACAGCGCCAACACCTGTGGAATCCACTGCAGTTGAGCCATTGGCAGATGGGACACTGTCTGCAGCTAACAGCTTGGTACGGGAGGCAGCTGCCAAAGAGCCACAGAGTGGCGATGAAGAACAATCCCAAGGCGAGGTATGTGTCTCTGAGGAGGACAACTGCTCAATGGAAGTTGGTGGCACACCCACCCCCGCCCAAACAGCCCAGTACACTCCAATTAGCACACCCGATTGCACCTTGCATGTCCAGTCTGGAGGAGAGGCAGAACCACAGGCCTGGAGCCCCACATAGGATGCCCCTTGCCATACGTACCATCCACTTCCACAGGGGTCCGGGACGGGGAGTTCAGGATGGCACAAATGGAGGTGCGGCAGCAGGAGCTGACCGGGCTTGTAAAACAATATGTCTCTGATGGTGACTTGATGAGGAAGGAGGGCCGAGAGAACACTGCTGCCATGAAAGGGGCCATAGAGTCGAGCACCTTAAAGATTTGTGAGGAGCTGTCGGCACAGAGGCAGGTCCTTGCCAGGATTGCGGATGCCTTGGAGGCTCTGCGTCCTGCGCTGACAGTAGAGCATGCACCCAAGGGGTCATCGTCAAGCTCCACACAGACGAGCCCCCTGCACAGGTCTGTGCGCATCATACGGTGCCCCAACATGCTGCCCCAGAGTCCGACACAGGACATAAGTAGCAGGTTCAGCCTGCATGTGCAGACTTATGTAGACTCGAATGGCATAACATTGCACACCATGTGTGGGGGTGTTGTGGGGGTGAGGGGGAGGGGGTGTGTGGGGGAGTTGAGGGAGGGAGAGGGGAAGGGTGTGTGTGGGGGAGTGTTGGGGAGAGGGGGAGAGAGGAGGAGGTGGGTGGGGGAGTTGTTAAATACACTTGTGTATCAAAATAATCACATGACTGGACATTCCTTACTGTGTATGTGTGCTTTATTGGATTACAGTGCATAGTGTCTATGTACCCCCCACACCCAGTGCCCTGAGTCCCACATTCATGGCACCCTCTGCATCCATGTGTCTTAGAAATATTGGCCTATCACAGATTGGCGCACAGCACGTCCTTCCTGTGCATCGCCACCTGGATGATGTGCAACCCCATCTTCTTCATCTTCTTCATCCTCACCTGATGGTTGCTGTTCAATGTCAGGGGGCAGAGGCACGTTCCATCGGATACATATGTTGTGCAGCATGACACATGCCATGATGATCTTGGCCCTGTACAGGAGTGCCCCACCCGACCTGCTAATGCAGCGAAAAGGTGCCTTCAACAGGCCAAAGGTCTGCTCGATCACCACACGGGTACGGGTATGGGCACGATTGTAGTCCTCATCATGCCTGTTCTGTGCCTTCCGGACACAGCTTCAAGGGATAGCCACTATCACCTGCATGGGTGCAAAATAAGGTATGTGTAAGTCAATTCCTGAAAGACACCTGTACTTATCACACATGCCTGCAGATATTTGTTGTTCACATGCATATGTCCCTGGATGTATGCACACATTTTACCTTGCCACAATGTGTGCTGTCCCATGGTCTAATGGTGTGGGTGTGTCATCCAGATGATACAGGGTGTCCACTCCCTTGCTGGAGGTCATGCACTGTGGATGCATACCGCTGTGTTTGGTATCATAATGTGATGTGTAGTGATTAGTATGATTTTATTACTAGCAGCATTGGCACAAGTCTCAGTATGATTTCTCATTCAGCGCCTATTATTCCCATGGTGACATGCAGCTCTACTGTGGTGGTGGCCCAGTGACAAGCAGTGTATTCCCTTGGTGGGATTGATTTGTGCGCAATCATGGATGCTTGTCCTGTGTTGTGTTTTGCTGCAGAGATTTACATTGTGCATACTCACAGCATGTTGCTGGATTGTGTTACAGAGGGTGAGGTCTGATGATGTGCAGTGGACGTGTTGTGGGATGTGGGCTGCTTGAAAGTCAGGCATATTGCCATTGGTGTGCAGCTTCCGTCATTACTATGGGGTTTGGTTGTCGTGTTTAGTTTGGGATGCTTTGGGGAACAGTGTTTTGCAGTATGGACATTGTGCAGTCACCACACCAATGACACCAGGGTGGTGTGTGCATCTCTCCCCACATTACACTGCCATGTGCCTGTCATGCAACTCACCAAGCAGCCAGGCACGTCGTCCTGCATGTCGCTCAATGTAGCGTGAAGTTCCGCAGGACCATTGAGTCATGAATTGGTCCGGGAAATCAGGCACAACAATGTGTGATGATCTTGCTGGAGTCACATACCATCTTTACATTGATGGAGTGATATAGTTTACGATTGTGGTACACCACCTCCGTGGCATGCGGGACCACGAATTCCACATCGGTGCAGTCAAGAGCACCAATACAATTTGGCATGCCTGCCAATGCATGGAAGCCAACTTTCATGTCAAAGATCTCCTGGGCATTCTGTGGTAGGTATATGTAGTTGCTTGAGTGCTTCAGGAGGGCATCCAGCTCTTGGTTCAGCATGCGTGAAAATAAGGGTTGTGATATGCCATGCATTTGCCGCACTGTGTGCTGGTAGGTTCCTGTGGCCAGGAAGTGGAGCACAGACACTACCTTCAGTAGAGGGGGGATGGCGGTGCGGATTTAAATCAGGCTGACAATGTCGCCGTGTATCATGTCCACAATGGTGGTGATGGTGTCCCGGTCCAAGCGGTACAGGGTGTGGATCTACTCAGGAATTAGGATAAATGGACTGGCTCTGATGCGAGGGATTGGGGGCTGCCTGCGTGGTACCACTGGCTGCAATGGTGGGGCTTGCTGGGCCTGTTGCACCCTGCATCTCCTCCTGCGACTCCTCTGTGGTGCCTGTTGTTGTTGTTGCTGGTGTAGCAATGCAAGCATGTCCTCCGGCCCAATATTGCAACTGCAAGTGGAATCATTTTGGTGCGGAAAGGGGTGTGGTGTGTGGGTGTGCACATTTTGTGCTCTGCCAGACTCCATTGCCTCCACCTGTGCTGATTGTGGGCACCTGTGGTAGTTGGAAACACTTTACATTGCTGTTAGCGGGTGATTCGAGATGCCGATGATGCAGGCATCCCGGTATCCCTTATTACCGCCTTCATGATGCCGGTATTTGCATGTCCGCATGACTTGTGATGTCCTCCTGTTAGTGCCATCACGGTATTGCCGGCCCGAAGGGTGGCATATACGTGCACATGCCCGTACGGGGGTGCACGGTCTCAGCGGTGGCGCTGAAACCGGGTTGTTGACTCGTAATAGGCCGGAGCAGTATGCAGTGCCAGTATTCCTTTACCAGCATCATTTTTTCCATTACCGCAAATCTCGTAATGAGGCCCAATGACTCATATTGTGTGCTACCTGGATATTCTGCCATGCACTCGGCAGCCCGAATGCTCTCTGTGATGCAGCAGAAACTAAATATAATTCAGTATAATGGCAGTTGCCACGCCTACATTTTCATTTACCTTTAGGATGTTGCACCCTCCATATTAACAGTTACCATAGATAACATTACGTGTGTCACATGTTACAAAGTGGCAATTGGCACAGTTTTATCTTGTTCCCAGTGTGTGGATGTTTGATGGAATCACCCTTTATTATATTGCTTCATTTTTTTTACAATTGAAACACAGGAAAGTCCCTACTATGGGTTTCCATAGGTGTTTCTGAACGCCACCTTTAGTCTTTTTGGTTTTGACAAGTTGATAGTGAAAATCCCTCCCTCTCTTAGATGCTAACATTGGTGATTTTGGAAAAAGCTTTGAAAAAGCTTTGAAAGCATAGGATCAATTCGTACAAAACACCAATTTCGCTTGACTATTGTGGAAATCTGGAAGCTCTGACTGGAGAACTTCATTGTGGGAATAAAAGAAAAATGGTCATCCGCTGGTTTCTGGATCATACGTTGTTCCCTAGTCTTACTTTCAGTTTGATCTACTGCCACATGCAGCATTGCCTCTGGGTATCCTCCTTGTGTGAAACATGTGGTCATAGTCTTATATTCTTTCTTTAAAATAGGATGATCTGAGATTATCCTTTTCAGTCTGAGAAGTTGAATGTACAGTAGGTTATTCTTAAAATGTGGAAGGTGAAAGCTTGAATAATGTAGTACATTATTTACATCAGTCGGTTTGCGATATATCGTTGTAATAATAACATTATTGCTCAGTATGACCTGAGTGTAAAACTGGTTGCACACCCTCCAATGTGAACTTAAAGTTTGTGTCTATATCATTAAGGACATTTTGAAATTCAAGAAGTTCTATATGGTTACCACTTACAATTCAAAAAATATAATCTGTGTACCTCCTCCAGTATAGAATTTTGGGGGACAAATGTTATTATTTAGGGCACGGAAGTGGCAGAGAAAGGGATCTACAGTGACTGGGGCTGAGGAATTTCCCTATTTCACTCGTTTTGGAGGTGGAGCAATAGCAGCAAGAACATACTTAAGGCCAGTCCGAGCGCAGAGCGCGGCACGGATGTGGCAGAGAAAGTGGTGTGCAGTGGGTGGAGCTCAGGATTTTCACCATTTCACTTGTTTTGGAAGCGGAGCAATTGCAGCGAGAAACAATGCAAGAAGTGGCAGAGAAAGTATATTGCAGTGGTCTGCTGGGGGCTGCAGGTCCAAAGGTGATACAGGCTGTGATCCCGTGGTCCCGTAGTGAGTGTGGCATTTTATGTATTGAGATGCCGCAAGCTTCCTGATAATTGTTTCTTGGTCTGAACTCCTCCACTGCACATGTGGTTTGTGCGGCCGGTGAGCAAAGCTTACCTGAGCGCCCTACCTTGCTTCAAACCCCTGCTCTTGCTACTCTGTGTCTGCGAAGTGTGACACTATATTGCTGTTAACTTACTAAACAAAAGACTATGCATGATTTAAGGAGTCCATGTCCAGCAGTGACTACATTTCCAATGCAGAGATGCTGGTGGCAATGAATTTGCCTCTCCCACCCTCACCGGATCCTCCTACCTCAGTTTTTCCAATAGTAACTATTGTGAAAACCACACAAAATGAGAAGGGACCCATATGTGATTCTCATACGAGGGGTCCCAATCAATACCCAAGTATGAAAAAATATAATGTAATTATGTCATATTTCTCACAAAAGTAAAAAAAAAAAAAATCTGCTGACAATGCTCCTGCCCCAGGAAACTTGAGAACAGCATTCCTAACTTAGCTTCCGGGGTGATCCCTCTTATCGACCCATGTGTGAAATTGAAAGAAGGAGTAAACCTCCATCCAATTATTCAATGGCAAAGTGGTCCTACAATGTCTCTTCCTCATCCCTTTGATGTTAGTTAGATGACGCTGGTAACAATACATTTGGGGGAAATTTGCACTCATGGATGTACTCTTTTGGGCCAGGCAATATACAGATTGAACCACGTAGTGGCAGTAATGTACTGCTCTATTCTGCACCTTACACTACTGGGAACAAATGCTACCAAATTACACTCTGGGACTTTCAGTGCACACAGGACCTTTTGCTTTAAGGGGTTCTGAACACAGTCAAATTTGTCTGCAAAGTTATACATACTAGACACTTTCCTCCCTTTTCATCTCTAGAAAAGAAAAATCGTTAGAATCAAATTCATTTGTAACACCTACTCCAAAGCCAAAATCCCTTTGTAAAAATATCTCTCAGAGAAATAGGGCGATACCAAACATTTTGCTTATAGTCAAAGAAGGATATATAGTGAAATGTGTCTGGGATGTCCATCCTTCCATTATACAACTAGGTAAAATGCCACCTGTGCCTAGGGTACATGGACCTCATTTTGCTTGAGCACAAAGTGAAGATCTCAATTAAAAAGGGCACCCAAGTTGTGCACTCACACTTAAAATGTTCCCATGGTAATCTAGCTGGGCTTGGAGCTTTCCTGATTCACAGATATTTTGTTTTGAATATGTACCTATCTATTCATCTGTGCTGAAATATTACTCTCTGCTTCCCTTACAACAGCCAACTTTACAGATCATCTGAGATGGCACAGCTTGCTGAAATGTTCGTACCTCTTAGTGTCTCAGATATTAACATTTGTAACAGGATGAATTCCCAACGATGCATTTCTGACCATGTTCCAAAAGTCTCTGGGGTTTCCCAAATTAATGTCAATTTTCAGCCCTCTGTTTCCCATTAATATCTTTCTTTTTTTTTAAGCTAACAAACATTCCTACTCCTTTCTTGTGTAATTGAGGTTCTCCTGTCCCTTAAATGAATGCCTGTTTTAAATATCTAGCAATTTTAATTTGGTACACCAATAGTCTTCACCAAACTAGGTATTGCACTGCCCAGTCCGTCTCTGTATCACAGTTTGAGTCTGGTGACAAAAGGCAAGATCATGTTCCCAAAAGAATCATAATTCAATAGGGGTACATTGGTAACTTGGATTCTCTACTTGGTATGCACACAGTACATGCTATAATGCATAGTCATGTTTTGGATGGTGCTCTCTTCTTCCAGTCACACCCATTTCAGTTATTAGAGACCAAGAATGGCGCATTGCTATTCCCATGACAATCTGAATGCTCATTTATAGCTGGAAAAACAGTGATCCTGCTTTCATTCAAACCTTGCATGAACAAAATAATGTTCAACCATATCAACCCTCTGAGGAATCCACCAAAGTCATGTGGCCAGATCTTGGTGGTGTCCTATAAGCCTATATCTTACGAGAATCTCCTAGGAGCCTATCTTTTCATGTTCTCGGTCCCATAGCTGGCAGAGACCCAACAAATAAAATAACTTTGTGATGTTAGAAACCAAGTGCTGTTGCCTGCAACCCATGCATTCCCATTATTTAATATTTTTCATCCACAATCATCTAGTTCTGTATGTAATGAAATCACCCAAAGACATGTCATTTTGAGCACATCTCTTTGACACAATTCCCATCAGCTTTTCCAATCTAGAAATCATATTAATACATGCATTGGTGTCTTAACATATATTCAACATAATACGGTTTTATTTCTAATTTTGTTTTAGATACTGGGCCAAGGCCAATCCTGATCAGTATTTTGATCCAGATTTCACATTGATGTTTGAACATCTGGAACGTGATTCTTTGTTCCCCCGTTTTGCAAATTCCATTTTAAAAGTACCTCGTCATGAGTTTTGGGAAGTGAGCGGGTGCTATTTTCACCGAGCGGAAATAGAGTTACTGCTAATTGCACCCGGCAGAAACAGTGGCAGAAAGCCGCCTACCATCCGACAACCCAGAGCCGATAGCGCTACCGCTAACAGCGCAGTTAGCACGCGCTATTAACACATGCTATTAGTGTGCGCTAGTTCTGTAAGCGGGAAACGTGTCACCACCAGAATGGGAAGCACTGCAGCAGCCATTTTGAAAATCACAATCCATCCAAAATCAGAGCCCTTGACAGCCATCCACACCCCTAGAGTATTCAAAATGTTTCAGGAGAGGGCAAAGGGCAAGGCAGCCCAAGATCAGTTGTGCAAACCAAAGTTCACAGAGGGAGAGTTCATTGTCTTGGTAGATGAGGTCGTGGCCCACCATGCAGAGCTTTATGGTCTCAGACAGAGGAAGACATCCTCCCAGCGCTGCACCCAGATGTGGCAGGGGGTAAGCCAGAAGGTGTCAGCAGTCGGCTGCGTCACCCGGGACGGGGAATACTGCTGAAAAAGGTCGAAGGACCTGCGTGTGCGGGTCTGTGGATTCCTGGCCCAGCACAGACAGGATAGCCTGGCCACTAGGAGAGGCTCACCTTTGCAACTTGATGTGATGCCCTGGGAGGAGAAATGCAGTACTGTCATCAACATGGAGAGGATCGAGGGAGTTGGAGGAGCCGATGCAGATGCTGGCAGCCAGGAGGCAGAAGTTGAGTCAAACCCCCCGCTCCCCCATTTGCATGTAACTACAACAGCCCTGCACAGCATCCCCCAGTGGAACTACCCATTAGCCGGGCACTGAGACTGATGGGAGTGCGTGGTAGCCACTACAGATACCAACGACAGCACCCATGTGCCAGTACACCAAGGCCGCCCCTGTGAGCCAGAGCAGTGGGTTGGGCAGCCGAGGGACACATCCAAGCACAAGGCACCACACAGCAGTGGCGGGGGCACAGCAGTGCCCCATCAGGACCTGGCAGTAACAATTACCAGACCCCCCTCAATCATCATGAGTAACAGTCATTTTGGTAATTGGGATCCGAGGCATGCAATTGAAGCAACAGCTAGGCCACAAATGTACCCCTTCCATGCCACCACGGCCAATTGCAATTCCTCAAGTGCCCCCTTCCAGCATGTTTCCCTATCGTTACCAATCCACTACCAAACTCAAGCAAGCCAGGCCCGTGCATCAGTGCAACAGCCCTCGGTCACTCCCCTCACCATGTAGTTACTGTCATGTATGCCAAAACACATGTGGCAATGTGCCATAACTCCATCCCCTATGTCCCCTACAGGCACACAACCTTCACCAGAGGCATCAGGGGATGAAGACGCAGTGGGGCCATCTTCATGCATGCCCCCTCATGCCACCACCAGCACCACCACACAGCGAAAGGGGTGCCAAATGTCAATTAAGCAAAAGACACACCCCATCCCACTGCAGCAGGGGCACACCCACACCACAAGCCCAGACAACCATCACCCAGGAGGAACAGGGGGTGAGCAGTAGAAGCAGTCACGGCCACAATGCGGAAACACTCCCGACACCAACCTGCAGTCGCCGCCCTCCGACACCCAACACACTTGAGAGCCCTGTCCGGGAAACGCAGGGCAGCCCAAGCCCACAGGGACCAGCTTGCCGGCAGTGCACGTGCACACACACCCCAGAAGCAGACATTGACACCATCTGCTATGGCTCCCCAGTTGTGAGGCCCACCAGGCGACGTCCCTCCTCTCCATCCCATACTGCACTGCCTCACTGACAGTGTTTGGATAGGGGTGGCTCAAGACGGGCAAGGTGGTCTTTGGCCTACCCGAGCAGATGAGGGAGAGCAATGCACTCCAATGCCAGCAGGTGCAGGTGGCTGCTCCAGTTCCATCTACCTCCACAACCCCCACTGGGGGGATCTCAACAAGGCACTGTGCCAACTGACCTCACACTTCCCGGAAGAGAACACGACCATCATGAATGGCATGTCTTGTGTTGGCCTGAGTGGCCATGTCTTTGTCCCCCATTTTGCAATTTCCATTTTAAATTCCCCCATCACGAGTTTTGGCCGGTGAGCTGGTGCTATTTCCGCTGAGCGGAAATACGGTTACCGCCAGGCCCAATGGCACAAATAGCAGTGTATCACACAAGTAATCACGCACGTGCACATGGCCCTGGTGATACCGCTAATTGCACCCAGTGGAAACAGTGCCGTAAAGCGACCTACCACTTGAAAACCCAGCGCCAATAGCGCTACCGCTGCCGGCGCAATTAGCACACGCTATTAATGTGTACTGTTAGCGCGCGCCATTTCCACTGCTGAGAAATGGTCACCATCCGAACTGGAAGCACTGCAACTGCCATTTTGAAAATCCTAATCCATCCAAAATCAGAGTCCCTGTCAGCCATACACACCCCTGAAGTATTTAAAATGCTGCAGGAGAGGGCAAAAGGCAAGGCAGCCCAAGATTGCTTGTGCAAACCAAGGTTAGCAGAGGGAGATCTCATCATCTTGATGGATGAGGTTGTGGCCCATCATGCAGAGCTTTTTGGTGTCAGACAGAGGAAGACATTATCCCAGAGCCGCACCCAGATGTGGCAGGGGGTAAGCCAGAAGGTGTTGGTAGTCGGCTGCGTCCCCTGGGAAGGGGAAGACTGCTGCAAAAGGTGGAATGACCAGCCTGTGCGGGTTGGTGGAATCCAGGCCCAGCACAGACAGGATAGCCTGTCCTTCAGGGGAGGCTCACCTCCACAGCTTGACCTGACGCCCTAGGAGGAGAAATGTAGTACTGTCATCGACATGGAGGGGATCAAGGGAGTTGGAGGAGACAAGGTGGGTGCGTGTTGCCAGGAGGCAGACGTCGAGTCAAACCTCCCCATTTGCATGTAACTACAACTGCCCTCCACAGCTGCCCCCAGTGGAACTACACATGAGCCAGGCACTGCGAATGCGGGGAGTGTGTGGGAGCCACTTCAGGCACCAACAGCAGCACCCATGTGTCAGTGCACCAAGGCCATGCCTGTGAGCCAGAGCAGTGGGGTGGGCAGCCAAGGGACACATTGAAGCACCATGCACCACACAGCCATGGTGGGGCCACAGCAGTGCCCCATCAAGACCTGGCAGTGAAAAGTACCAGACCCCCCTCAATCATCATGAGTAAGAGTCAATTTGGTATTGGTGATCCGATGCATACAAGAGAAGCAAAGGCTACGCAACCAATGTACCCCTGCAATGCCACCACGGCCAATTTCAATTCCCCATGAGCCCCCCCTCCAGCATGTGTTCCCATCATTGCCGATCCACTACCAAATGCAAGCAGGCCAGGCCTATGCATCAGTGCAACAGCCCCGTGCCACTCCCCTCACCATGTAATTACTGTCATGTATGCCAAAACATGTGATGCAATGTGTCCTAACTCTGTCCCCTACAGGCACACAAGTTTCAGAAGAGGCATCAGGGGATGAGGACGCAGTGGGGCCATCTTCACACATGCCCCCTGTGTCACCACCAGCACCACCACACCACGAAGGGAGTGTAAAATGTCAACTAGGCGCAAGACACACCACACCCCACTGCAGTAGGGGCACACCCACACTGCAAGGCCAGACAACCATCACCCAGAAGGAACAGGGGGTGAGCAGCAGCAGCAGAGACGGCCACCATATGGCAGCGCTCCCAACACCAACCCACAGTGACCGCCCTCCACCACCCAACACACCTGAGAGTCCAGTCTAGGAAATGGAGGGCAGCCCAAGCCCACAGGGCCCAGCACGTTGGCATCGCGTGCGCACACCCACCACAGAAGCAGACACTGACACCATCTGCTATGGCTCACCAGTTGTCAGGCCCAAGAGGTGACGTCCCTCCTCTCCATCCCAGCCTGCAGAGCCTAACTGACAGGATTTGGAAAGAGGGTGTGCACGATGTGTGAAGGAGTCTCGGGCCTAGCCGAGCAGATGAGGGAGAGCAATGCCCACCAATGACAGCAGCATCAGATGGCAGATTCAGTTCCATCCACCTCCACCACCCCGCCAGATGGATCTCAACAAGGAACTGCACCAACTGCACTCACATTCCCCGGAAGAGGGCATGGCCATCATGAATGGAATGACTCTTGTTGGCCTGAGTGGTCATGTTATGGATACAGTGGTGGGTGGAGGGAGAAGGGATTTGTTCTGGGGTGTTGGTGGGTGGGGGATTGTGTGCTGGAGTGTTGGTGGTAGGTGGGGGAGGGGTGATTGTGTTTGGGTGTTGGTGGTGGGTGGGGTAAGGGGGCATGGTTGGTTTAAATCAGTTACACAAGGTTTTTTTGAACAACTAACATGCAAGGACATTCTTGATTGTGTTATTGGGCTCTTTATTCACACTGTGCTGGTTCTGTACTGGGGCAGTTCACTGTACTAAATGTAACTGTCTATTAGAGTCTGTCAGCCATGCCAGCTGCGGATATCCTGAGTCACCTTCATCGGGTGGAATACAGACATCATTTATTTGTCTCATGCATGGGTCTGCAGTCTCAATGTATCTGGCAATTGTTAGCTGTGAGCATGCTTGTGTGAATCCGGCCCATGCAATGTGTATGTGTGCATACTTTCTACATTATGCCATACATTCCTTGTCCTGTACATGCACCCAGTGTCATTGTGGCAGATGTACTCAGGTGTGTCCCGGTTGACTGCGCATGGGCATACGGCTGTGGCACAGGTGGACACGCTGTTAGGTGCTGCTGTGTGGATCTGCACTGTGCCACATTCAAGATGCATTGTGGTTCATGTGGTCTGATGTGTCAAAGTAATGATAGCAGTGTGTGTCCATCACCAGGTTTGTGCCCAGGTGCGTCAAATGTGTGCATGCACCCTTGGAACCCCCCCTTCGATGGTGCACGGGCTGCACAGGTGCTGCTAGTGCCTCCTCATGACATGCAATGCTTCCTGTGGCTATTCCCCCATTTTTTTTTCTTGTGCTTAAACATGCATATGTGGCAGGGTTTGTACTCACCCACTATCCTTGTCCATTATCCTCTGTGCCTCTCCATGTACAGTGTCTGTTGCATATGACAATGGAGTCGTTGATGGATCCTGGGTAGCGGGCACAGCAGCAGGTTATGGTGAGGTCAGGGCCACAGGTCACCTGCACATTGAGGGAGTGGAGGGGATTCTGGTTCATGTATACAGCCCCATGGGCCTGGGGCGCCACCTACGTGACAAGGGTGCAGTTGATGGCTGTTATCACATTGGACAGTTGTGCAGTGGCATAAAAATGTGCTTTCATGCCATTGACATGGGCCTGTGTGGTGGGCAGTGCGATGTGTTTGCTGACATGGCGCAGAAGGGCACCCAGAACCATCCCCAGGACTGCGCTGTATGTTGACTGCGCCATGCCATGCATCATGGCCACAGAGTGTTGGAATGCCACAGAGTGCTGGAATGTGCCTGTCCCCAGAAACTACAGGACTACCACCAGCTTTACCAGTGGGAGCATGGCTGTATGGATGTTAACCTGCTCCCAATGTCTTCATGTATTGTGGCCAGCAGCTCAATGATGGTCTCCCTGTCCAGACGGTACTCAGTTACCAACAGGATGGCCTGACCCTGGGGATGGGTGCTAGCCTTGCTGGGGATGCTCTCTTCCTCTTCTTCCTCCTCCTCCTCCTCCAGCTCACCCCACCCCTTTGTACTCCATGTTCCCTGGCCTTATTGTCCTGCATCTCAAGGTCCAGGTGCAGCATGAGCAGCTGCCTTTCCCAGCTTGCAGCAAATAAGGGCAACATATTGTTGGAAACAGTATTGGAGGCCTGCGTGTGTCTTATAAAGCCTTCTGGTGTGCATTGTGATCACCTGTGGCTTGATGCATGGCACCTTTGTTCATTTAGCTCCAGCTGGAGGCAGGGTTTAATTCACAGCTCTGTTAGCCCTGATTTTCGGCACTAATACCGCTGTGCATGCACTTGTGATAGAGCTGTAATTGCACTTTGTTTTGTCAGTGCTATTAGCGCGGGCTGTATTACCGCTGGCTGTAATACCGCTGGTTGTAACAACCCTGGTATGTTTTGGGTTTGGCAGTATTAACGCCAACTTGTGATCAGGCGGAGCAGTATTGGCGGCGCTAATACCATTACCGCTGGATCAACTTGTGATGATGCCCACAGTCTTTAGAAAGTTCTTCTCTTCAGACAATGTCAATAAAATGTGGAATTGCCCCAACACTACTCCTTTACCTTTTATTACTGATGTGCATTCTGCATCTATGGAGCAATCCGTTTTAAAATATAGGAAAGGCTTGCTGGAAGTCCAGAAGGAAGGAATAGGCAATGGCCCTCCTCTGACATTAATTGTTAAACATTTTAAGAGACATTTCTATCTTATGTGGCCATTATCTAATAGGAGACATCTCTGCTCACAAATGGATGTCATCTAAAAATATTAATTTAATCAGAACTGCTCTCATGGGTCTTAAACAATTTACTCCATGGTTCGGTGAACTACTCAAGGAGACACTCACATTACAATATTGTCAATATCCTGGAACCATAAGGTATCCTCTCATTCTACAAAGAATCACTCTACTTCATACACCTTGAATTTCCCTTCCTCTTCTCCTTCCAGGATGCATGCACTATTTAGATCCTGAGCACATGGGTTAGGTTGTCAACCCAATGTCATGACACATACACTTTTCAGAAGCCTTACAGGGAGAGGAGAACTGTGCTGTCTTCAGTGAAAAGATGTTCAGTAGGTGCAAGGTAAAAATCAGAGATGTGACAATTTCCGATGGCAGTGGCCTGTATGTGAACTGAATAGGTTATTAAACAGTTTAAACAGTTGTCCAACCTCATTCGAGACTTATCGGTTTCTAACCTTGACGCTTCAAAGCCATTTAAATAAGGAGACAGACTAATGAAGGAAACTATGAAGGGAGTGTTGATTATGCTATTGTTTCCAGAGTCGAGAATACTTCTCCATCTTCTTCCTAGCTAAAAATACAATGAGTCTTCCTGTCCAATCTTAGACCTAATGAGGATAAAGAGATATTTCAAAATGATACTCTCTATAGTGGAATAAACGTCATGGAATTATTCCCAGCAAACCCCAGAGAATTGAGTAAGTCTATATGAAATGAAGACGATGATCTTTCAGATCTCTATTCCTCCTCCTTCTCCACCCTGGCAACTCACCATTCCTGTTTTCTGGGGGATTAAACAACCCACCCCAAACACAACCATTTAATTAGTGTTCTTTAATGAAAAAGCCCAGCTGATCTGCACAATTACAATTCAACTCACCATCTGGAAACACGAAGCATGCTATTTTGGATAGCATATTTAGATTGTATTCATGGATATGAGAAGTCCTACTAAATGTAAATCCAGGCTGTCATTAAATACCACATTATTTTGCACCCCATCTACTTTTGCCTATTCATTAAATGTAAATTGTGTCACTTTTAATGGCTTATCAGGAAATTACATTCAGATGTGGTATAATACATTTGCTTCTGAAATCCCACACAATCTCGGACATATGGTAAAGAGTTACATTTCACTTTGAAGACTGTGTCATTTCACGGAGAAATACATCTAAGAGATTGGAAAGCAAATGTGTTTTAATCTCTGCATAATATTTACATTTGGATGACTAAACAGTATACAAACGTGCATTGTGTTTGATTTAAAACGTACTAAAACAGCATCAAACATTTCTTTGCATTAATCAAAATAAACATAAATAATTAACATATCAAAACATAGATACATTCTTAAATCATTTTACGTGAATGGTGAGTTGAAATATAATTATCAGAAAATGCATCTTTATTACAATGACAAAAATAATATTATCATAGCATTCAATGAAACAGAGATATCTGGAAACGTAGGGAAATCCATATTAGATTAAATTATATGTGGGAAAACAATATTTGAAACACAGGCACATCAATATGTTTTGGTTGAAGGAATAGCTAATAAAGAACTACACATTGATGTTCTATTGTTATTCAGAATTTGAACACTTACAATGCGATAGGAGTAGCATGCAATTCATGATGACAGTTGAGAAATGTTATTTGAGAGAAAATTATTCTTGTATTCAAACGACGGTTCGTATCAAAAATAAGAATAATTCAAAATAAAGACAAGTAAAAGGCAAATCAAAACTATTTAGGTTTTTATTTTTGGTGACAAGTTAAGAGGTAATCAAATAAATGGACTGGTTTCCGTTGGAACTCAGAATGGGAAGATAAGATATCTCTCTACGCAGACGATCTCCTAGTGTATCTAGGCGACCCAGCAATCTCCTGCCCCATAGTCACGCAAATACTGATAGATTATGGTGCCTTCAGTGGCCTCAGGGTGAACTGGTCCAAATCAGTGCTCTTCCTGGTGAAAGGAATAGACTGCATACCACCACAAGGCTCCCCATACCGAATTAGCTTAACCAGTTTCGATATCTAGGCATCCTGATCGCAAACAGACTGGATAGCTACATGACCCAAAACCTACATCCACTAGTTAAAAAATTTGCACAAGATGTGGCCCGCTGGGAATCACTGCCATTAACACTACTAGGCTGAGCAGCGCTCTTCAAAATGCTTGCCCTACCTTGTTTCTTGTACATCCTACAAAATGCCCCCCTCCAGATCCCAAAAGCAGAGTTCCGCAAAATAGACAGAATAACACATAAACTATTATTGGGAGGGAAACATCCAAGGATAGCTCTCAAGACCCTGCAACGCTCATTATTGGAGGGGGGAATAGGACTCCCGAACATCCAAACCTACTACTGGGCGACTCAGATGGCGACGGTAAACAACATACTACATGGTAACCCAGATCTCCCACACATACAAGCCAAAATAGCAGCAAGACACGGCATGTCCCCGATCGAAAGCCTCTACATCATGAAGAACCACTCCCCCGAAAGCACGATAACAGCGCATACAGCCCAAATCTGGAGAGAAACACACAAACATATTGGATGGGACAATAAAATCACCCCAGTCCAGCTCATCTGGAATAATGCCCACCTTATGGGACTCAGTAAACTCCCCAAATGGCCAAACTGGGAAACAGCCGGTATACAGACCATTCAGCAAATTTATGCAGATAACCAAATCATTCCGTTTGAGGAGATCTCGGCCACATACGATCTTCCTACAACTGAGAATTACCACTATGGCCAACTATACCATGCACTCACCAAACAAAGGGCCCAACTGTTAGACATGCCGGAATTCACGCCTCTAGAAAGGAATATATTCATAGATAGCGTAAAAAGCAAGGTTACATCCAGCATGTACAATGTTATCTCCTCTTTTGCCATGAAAGAATTGCCGAGCCTAAAGCTGAAATGGGAAAGGGATGCGATACTACCTGAGGACTGGATCTCGACCCTGATGTATCCTAGAGATACTGCAATTTCTGCTAGAATCTGGCTTATACAGCTGAAAATAATATGTTATCCCCGAGTGGCACTGTACAACTGGGGTAAAACAACCAACCCCAAAAGCCTACGTTGTAAGCAGGAGGAAGGGACCTTCTACCACATCCTATGGCAATGCACAAAAATACAACAAGGCGCTGGTAGGTTGAACGCCCTTGGGAACCGAAGTTCAGGTCAGTAGAGAGAGTAGAGAGAGTCAAAGATGCGAGTGAGCACCGGATATGGGTGCAGCTGGTGCGGTATTAGTGTAATAGCTGCTTCTTAGCGGTAGGTGTGGTGGTTGAGAGGTCAAGAGTATGTGTTTGTTCTGGCACGATTTATCCAGACCGATTGTGGCGGCATTAGGCCAGAAGAGAACGCATGGCTGGGGGGTGAGTAACCAGTAGTGTTTAGTTCGAGTGTTGGGAAGTATGAGGCAGCTGTTGGTATTAGAACAGTGATACCAAATGGTGTCATAGTATCTCTGTATTCTAGATGAGTGATGATGTAGAGAAGAGAGTAAGCGTGCTGATGTGAGATGGTGGGTTACACTGCTCTATGCACTCATCCGCTTTACACATTCATCTGCTCTAGGCACTCATCCGCTCTAGGTACTCATCCGCTCTACAAGCAGTACGCATTCATCTGCTATACGCACTCATCCGCTCTACGCACTCATCCACTCTATGCACTCACCCGCTCTACGCGCTCATCCGCTCTACGCACTCACCCACTGTCACGCAACCCTCCGCTCTCACGCATTCATTTGCTCTTAGGCACTCGTCTGTTCCATACATTCGTCTGCTCTACTCATTAATTTGTGTAACAAACAATAGGGGAGCCCCTGTGTGCAAGTGTGAGTGGGGGCAAAGTATGTAGAATATACAAAAACCGACAAAGGGGTACTCACACTCAAGACAGTCCTAGATTCTGTCCGACATTCAAATTAAATCTCCATAGTAATTTAAAGGCTAGTGTTTGCGAGGCAAATCACTGAGGATACACCAAGGGAGCAGTCTGAGAAGTGCTAACCATAAATTTATTGTTGAAAGCATAGTGTTTTTGAGATTTTACACAATTTCTAAAGCAAAAAATAAGTAGAATAGAGCAATTGAAAAAATAAAGAAAAACAGAACATTCATCACAAATATATCAAGTGCAAAAGAAGGGATAACATATTAATCACATAAAGATAAAACATTTATTACAGGCTACCCATAGTTGCTGCAACATAAGGCCTACCAGGGTGTATAAAAAATTACCCTGGTAGGTATGTAAAAAGAATATTATTTTAGCTGAGTTTGTATATTTAATCTGCCTAGAGCTAAAGATGGCATCAAGGGTGTGTCCTTTATAGTGAGTCGGGCCGTTTATGTGGGGTTGGAGGTTAATCGCGTCTAGACCGTCAACCAGAGAGTGAGTCATGGGGTTGGTGGGGATGTCGAGCCATATGTTGAACTCTCCAAGAAGGGTGAGGTTGGGATGGTTTAGTTAAAGGGTGGCAATAGAGTCGCAGAGGTTGTTTGAGAATTGTCTATCATAGCCAGGGGGTCTGTAGATTATTAGGAAACTGTGTGAGAATGACTGGGAGAGGGATAGTTTAACGATGAGTGATTCGCAGGAAGGAATGGAGGTTGATTGTCGATGATTGAGGCATGGAAGTGAGACTTGAAGACAAATGCTATTCCCCCTCCTCTAGAGAAGTCGGTTCAGTGGGATCAGGGAGTAGTCAGGGGGGAAGGCTTCATTGGTGATTGGGGTGAAGTCGTCAGAAAGCCAGGTTTCGGTGATGAAAACCAGGTCTGGTTTGTCAGAGACTAGGAGGTCAAAGATGCTGTGTCTGTTTTTTGCTATGGATCGGGCATTGAATAGGATGCAAGTCACTTCGGTATGTGAGGTTGGTATCGGAGCTGCAGCGAGGTAGGTTGGGGGGAGAGGGTGGAAACTGCAGAGGGAGAGGGTTGGGGTGGTTGATGATCGGTGGGAAAAGTGGGCGAGCAGCAAGGTTGGCAAGCGTCGGGTGGGAGTGGATGGATGTGTGTGTTGTGGAGATTGGGTTTGACCCGGGGGCTTGAAGTTGGGGTGTGGGTGGTTAGGGGTTTCAGTTGCAGATGGGGAGAAGTCGAGGGAGAGGGGTTTCAGGAAGAGTGAAACAGGGGGGATGGTGGTGATTGGGGGAAAGAGGTGGTGGGTCGAGACAGGGGAGGCAATGAGTGTTGAGAGATTGAAGAAGACCAGATACGTTTCCTCTTTAGTGTCTTTGATGTGATTGGTGTGTGCGAGAGCGTCGGGGGGTCAGCGGGGGAGATGGATGAGGCTTCTGTTCTTGCTAGGGCAAGCCGTGCAGTTTTTAGGGAGGGGAAGGGGTGTGGTCGGGAGGGGATGGTGACGGGGGATAGTGGGAGAGGAGGGAGGTGCATGATTGCAGAGTCGGTTGTGCCCAGTATGATAGTGAGGGGAACGGGCATGATCAGCGTAGGCTGGTCGTTGGCAGGGTTCAGGGGAGAAGCGGTTTTAGGGTGGTTGGCTCGCCATCTTGCCCCTCTGGCTTGGTGTTTCGACAGGGGATGGGTAGGGGATGTGAAGGAGGGTAGAGTGATTTGGGAAGTAGTGGAGCGGGAGGCAAGGCAGACCGGAGAGTGGAGGCAGTTCACTGTGGACGTTTCCGGCCAATCCAGGTGGATTGGGTGCACTCATGGTTAGTATGTGCTATTAGGCGAAGTTTCAGGTGCAACTTTCACTTTATGTTGGACTTTATAAATTTGGCAATATCACTGGGTGTGATTAGTCTTGGTTTCTGGGATCCACTAAACGGGTGATTTTAATTAGGACTTTCTAATTGTAGTTCTAGAGTCAATCAGGGCACGCTATTAGGCAAGCTTCTAGATTTAAGCAGGGGCCATATTAGGCTGTTAGGGATACTTCTGAAATCACCTAGGGCACGTTATTAGGCGTACTTCTAAATTAGGGTAAACTGCGCTATTGTGTCTACTTCTAAGTTTAGCTTTGCATAGCGAGGAAATTAGGGGCACTTCTAAATTCAAGTTTGGACAGCGGGGATATTTAGGCACACTTCTAAATTCAATTTTGCATATAGGGGATATTTAGACACACTTCTAAATTTAACTTTGCACAGAAGGGATATTTGGGCACTCCTGAGACTTCAAGTTTTGCACAAAAGAGGCTATTAGGTGTACATTTAATTTCAACTTTACAAAGAGCGGGAGTTAGGCCCTGTTCTAGATTCAACCAGGGTGGATTATTGGGTGCCCTTCTAGATTCACCAGGTCTCACTATTAGGTACACTTCTAATTCAACTTTGTACAGAGAGGCTAATAGGGAATAATATTTAGTTCAATTCAGCTATTAGGCTACTGGGTACACTTCTAACTTCAAATTTATATAGAGAGACTACTGGGTACACTTCTAAATTCAACTTTGCACAGGGAGGGAGTTGGGCACACTTCTAAAATCAACTTTGTATAGAGAGGCTACTGGGCACACTTCTAAATTCAACTTTGCCCTTCTAAATTCAAATGTATATAGATAGGCTATTGGGCACACTTCTAAATTCAACTTTGCACAGTGACGGAGTTGGACACACTTCTAAAATCAACTTTGTATAGAAAGGTTACTGGGCACACTTCTAAATTCAACTTTGCACAGAGAGGCTACTGGGCACACTTCTAAATTCAACTTTGCACAGAGAGGCTACTGGGCACACTTCTAAATTCAACTTTGCACAGCGAGGGAGTTGGACACACTTCTGCAATCAGCATTGTATAGAGAGGCTACTGGGCACACTTCTAGATTCAACTTTGCACTTCTAAACTCAACTTTGCACAGTGAGGGAGTTGGACACACTTCTACAATCAGCTTTGTATAGAAGGGCTACTGGGCACACTTCTAAATTCAACTTTGCATTTCTAAATTCAACTTAGCACAGAGAGGCTACAGGGCACACTTCTAAATTCAACTTTGCACAGAGAGGCTACTGGGCACACCTATGAATTCAACTTTGCACTTCTAAATTCAACCTTGCACAGTGAGGGAGTTGGACACACTTCTACATTGAACATTGTATAGAGGGGCTACTGGGCACACTTCTAAATTCAACTTTGCACTTCTAAATTCAACTTTGCACAGAGAGGCTACTGGGCACACTTCTAAATTCAACTTTGCACTTTTAAATTCAACTTTGCACAGAGAGCCTACTGGGCACACTTCTAAATCAACTTTGCTCTTCTAAATTAAACTTTGTACAGAGAGGCTACTGGGCACACTTCTAAATTCAAATCTATATAGAGAGGCTACTGGGGAAACCTATAAATTCAACTTTGCACTTCTAAATTCAACTTTGCACAGCGAGGGAGTTGGACACATTTCTACAGTTAACTTTGTATAGAGAGGCTACTGGCCACCCTTCTAAGATCGGCTTTGCACTTCTAAATTCAACTTTGCTCAGAGAGGCTACTGGGCACACTTCTAAATTCAACTTTGCACTTCTAAATTCAACTTTGCACAGCGAGGGAGTTGGACACATTTCTACAGTTAACTTTGTATAGAGAGGCTACTGGGCACACTTCTGAAATCAACTTTGCACTTCTAAATTCAACTTTGCACAGACAGGCTACTGGGCAAACTTCCAAATCAACTTTGCACTTCTAAATTAAGCTTTTCACAGCGAGGCTACTGGGCACACTTCTTAATTCAACTTTGCACTTCTAAATTCAACTTTGCACAGCGAGGGAGTTGGACACACTTCTAAAATCAACTTTGTATAGAGAGGTTACTGGGCACACTTCTAAATTCAACTTTGCACAGAGAGGCTACTGTGCACACTTCTAAATTCAACTTTGTACAGAGAGGCTTATAGGGAATACTATTTAGTTCAATTCGGCTACTAGGCTACTGGGTACACTTGTAAATTCAAATTTATATAGAGAGGCTAATGGGTACACTTCTAAATTCAACTTTGCACAGGGAGGGAGTTGGGCACACTTCTACAATCAACTTTGTATAGAGAGGCTACTGGGCAAACTTCTAAATTCAACTTTGCCCTTCTAATTTCAAATGTATATAGATAGGCTGTTGGGCACACTTCTAAATTCAACTTTGCACAGCGAGGGAGTTGGACACACTTCTAAAATCAACTTTGTATAGAGAGGTTACTGGGCACACTTCTAAATTCAACTTTGCACTGAGAGGCTACTGGGCACACTTCTAAATTCAACTTTACACAGAGAGGCTACTGGGCACAATTCTAAATTCAACTTTGCACAGCAACGGAGTTGGACACACTTCTGCAATCAGCTTTGTATAGAGAGGCTACTGGGCACACTTCTAGATTCAACTTTGCACTTCTAAATTCAACTTTGCACAGCGAGGGAGTTGGACACACTTTTACAGTCAGCTTTGTATAGAGGGGCTACTGGGCACACTTCTAAATTGAACTTTGCACTTCTAAATTCAACTTTGCACAGAGAGGCTACTGGGCACACTTCTAAATTCAACTTTGCACTTCTAAATTCAACTTTGCACAGAGAGGCTACTGGGCACACCTATAAATTCAACTTTTAACTTCTAAATTCAACTTTGCACAGCAAGGGAGTTGGACACACTTCTACAGTCAACATTGTATAGAGGGGCTAATGGGCACACTTCTAAATTCAACTGTGCACTTCTAAATTCAACTTTGCACAGAGAGGCTACTGGGCACACTTCTAAATTCAACTTTGCACTTCTAAATGAAACTTTGCACAGAGAGGTTACTGGGCACACTTCTAAATCAACTTTGCACTTCTAAATGAAACTTTGCACAGAGAGGCTACTGGGCACACTTCTAAATTCAACTTTATATAGAGAGGCTACTGGGCAAACTTCTACATTCAACTTTGCACTTCTAAATTCAACTTTGCACAGCGACGGAGTTGGACATATTTATACAGTTAACTTTGTATAGAGAGGCTACTGGGCACACTTCTAAAATCGACTTTGCACTACTAAATTCAACTTTGGTTAGAGAGTTTACTGGGCACACTTCTAAATTCAACTTTGCACAGCACGGGAGTTGGACACACTTCTGCAGTTAACTTTGTATAGAGAGGCTACTGGGCACACTTCTAAAATCAACTTTGCACTTCTAAATTCAACTTTGCACAGACAGACTACTGGGCAAACTTCTAAATCAACTGTACACTTCTAAATTAAACTTTGCACAGAGAGGCTACTGGGCACACTTCTGAATTCAACTTTGCACAACTAAATTCAACTTTGCACAGCGAGGGAGTTGGACACACTTCTACAGTTAACTTTGTATAGAGAGGCTAAAGGGCACACCTCTAAATTCAACTTTGCACAAATAGGCTACTGGGCAAACTCCTAAATCAACTTTGCACTTCTAAATTAATCTTTGCACAGAGAGACTACTGGGCACACCTATAAATTCAACTTGCACTTCTAAAATCAACGTTGCACTTCTAAATTCAACTTTGCACAGACAGGCTACTGGGCAAACTTCTAAATCAACAGTGTACTTCTAAATTAAACTTTGCACAGAGAGGCTACTGGGCACACTTCTAAATTCAACTTTGCACATCTAAATTCAACTTTGCACAGCGAGGGAGTTGGACACACTTCTACAGTTAACTTTGTATAGAGAGGCTAAAGGGCACACCTCTAAATTCAACTTTGCAAAAAGAGGCTACTGGGCACACTTCTAAATCAACTTTGCACTTCTAAATTAATCTTTGCACAGAGAGGCAACTGGGCACATTTCTAAATTCAACTTTGCACTTCTGAATTCAACTTTGCACTTCTAAATTCAACTTTGCACATAGAGGCTACTGGGCAAACTTCTAAATCAACAGTGTACTTCTAAATTAAACTTTGCACAGAGAGGCTACTGGGCAAACCTCTAAATCAACAGTGTACTTCTAAATTAAACTTTGCACTGAGAGGCTACTGGGCACACTTCTAAATTCAACTTTGCACAGAGAGGCTACTGGGCACAATTCTAAATTCAACTTTGCACAGCAACAGAGTTGGACACACTTCTGCAATCAGCTTTGTATAGAGAGGCTACTGGGCACACTTCTAGATTCAACTTTGCACTTCTAAATTCAACTTTGCACAGCGAGGGAGTTGGACACACTTTTACAGTCAGCTTTGTATAGAGGGGCTACTGGGCACACTTCTAAATTGAACTTTGCACTTCTAAATTCAACTTTGCACAGAGAGGCTACTGGGCACACTTCTAAATTCAACTTTGCACTTCTAAATTCAACTTTGCACAGAGAGGCTACTGGGCACACCTATAAATTCAACTTTGTACTTCTAAATTCAACTTTGCACAGCAAGGGAGTTGGACACACTTCTGCAGTCAACATTGTATAGAGGGGCTAATGGGCACACTTCTAAATTCAACTGTGCACTTCTAAATTCAACTTTGCACAGAGAGGCTACTGGGCACACTTCTAAATTCAACTTTGCACTTCTAAATGAAACTTTGCACAGAGAGGCTACTGGGCACACTTCTAAATCAACTTTGCACTTCTAAATGAAACTTTGCACAGAGAGGCTACTGGGCACACTTCTAAATTCAACTTTATATAGAGAGGCTACTGGGCAAACTTCTAAATTCAACTTTGCACTTCTAAATTCAACTTTGCACAGCGAGGGAGTTGGACATATTTATACAGTTAACTTTGTATAGAGAGGCTACTGGGCACACTTCTAAAATCGACTTTGCACTACTAAATTCAACTTTGGTTAGAGAGTTTACTGGGCACACTTCTAAATTCAACTTTGCACAGCACGGGAGTTGGACACACTTCTGCAGTTAACTTTGTATAGAGAGGCTACTGGGCACACTTCTAAAATCAACTTTGCACTTCTAAATTCAACTTTGCACAGACAGACTACTGGGCAAACTTCTAAATCAACTGTACACTTCTAAATTAAACTTTGCACAGAGAGGCTACTGGGCACACTTCTGAATTCAACTTTGCACAACTAAATTCAACTTTGCACAGCGAGGGAGTTGGACACACTTCTACAGTTAACTTTGTATAGAGAGGCTAAAGGGCACACCTCTAAATTCAACTTTGCACAAATAGGCTACTGGGCACACTCCTAAATCAACTTTGCACTTCTAAATTAATCTTTGCACAGAGAGACTACTGGGCACACCTATAAATTCAACTTTGCACTTCTGAATTCAACTTTGCACTTCTAAATTCAACTTTGCACATAGAGGCTACTGGGCAAACTTCTAAATCAACAGTGTACTTCTAAATTAAACTTTGCACAGAGAGGTTATTGGGCACACTTCTAAATTCAGCTTTGCACATCTAAATTCAATTTTGCACAGCGAGGGAGTTGGACACACTTCTGCAGTGAACTTGGTATAGAGAGGCTAAAGGGCACACCTCTAAATTCAACTTTGCAAAAAGAGACTACTGGGCACACTTCTAAATCAACTTTGCACTTCTAAATTAATCTTTGCACAGAGAGTCAACTTGGCACATTTCTAAATTCAACTTTGCACTTCTGAATTCAACTTTGCACTTCTAAATTCAACTTTGCACAGAGAGGCTACTGGGCACAATTCTACATCAACTTTGCACTTCTAAATTAAACTTTGCACAGAGAGGCTACTGGGCACACTTCTAAATTCAACTTTGCACTTCTAAATTCAACTTTGTACAGAGAGGCTTCTAGGGAATACTATTTAGTTCAATTCGGCTATTAGGCTACTGGGTACACTTCTAAATTCAAATTTATATAGAGAGGCTACTGGGTACACTTCTAAATTCAACTTTGCACAGGCAGGGAGTTGGGCACACTTCTAAAATCAACTTTGTATAGAGAGGCTACTGCGCACACTTCTAAATTCAACTTTGCCCTTCTTATTTCAAGTGTATATAGATAGGCTTTTGGGCACACTTCTAAATTCAACTTTGCACAGCGAGGGAGTTGGACACACTTCTAAAATCAACTTTGTATAGAGAGGTTACTGGGCACACTTCTAAATTCAACTTTGCACAGAGAGGCTACTGGGCACACTTCTAAATTCAACTTTGCACAAAGAGGCTACTCGGCACACTTCTAAATTCAACTTTGCACAGCGAGGGAGTTGGACACACTTCTGCAATCAGCTTCGTATAGAGAGGCTACTGGGCACACTTCTAGATTCAACTTTGCACTTCTAAATTCAACTTTGCACAGCGAGGAGGTTGTACATACTTCTACAGTCAGCTGTGTATAGAGGGGCTACTGGGCACTTCTAAATTCAACTTTGCACAGAGAGGCTACTGGGCACACCTATAAATTCAACTTTGCACTTCTAAATTAAAGTTTGCACAGCGAGGGAATTGGACACACTTCTACAGTCAACATTGTATAGAGGGGCTACTTCTAAATTCAACTTTGCACAGCGAGCGAGTTGGACACACTTCTGCAATCAGCTTTGTATAGAGAGGCTACTGGGCACACGTCTAGATACAACTTTGCACTTCTAAATTCAACTTTTCACAGAGAGGCTACTGGGCACACTTCTAAATTGAACTTTGTACTTCTAAATTCAACTTTGCACAGTGAGGCTACTGGGCACACCTATAAATTCAACTTTGCACTTCTAAATTCAACTTTGCACAGAGAGGCTACTGGGCACACCTATAAATTCAACTTTGCACTTCTAAATTAAACTTTGCACAGCGAGGGAGTTCGACACACTTCTACAGTCAACATTGTATAGAGGGGCTACTTCTAAATTCAACTTAGCACAGCGAGGGAGTTGGACACACTTCTACAGTCAGCTTTGTATAGAGGGGCTACTGGGCACACTTCTAAATTCAACTTTGCACTTCTAAATTCAACTTTGCAAAGAGAGGCTACTGGGCACACTTCTACATTCAACTTTGTACTTCTAAATTCAACTTTGCACAGAGAGGCTAATGGGCACACCTATAAATTCAACTTTGCCCTTCTAATTTCAAATGTATATAGATAGGCTATTGGGCACACTTCTAAATTCAACTTTGCACAATGAGGGAGTTGGACACACTTCTAAAATCAACTTTGTATAGAGAGGTTACTGGGCACACTTCTAAATTCAACTTTGCACAGAGAGGCTACTGGGCACACTTCTAAATTCAAATTTATATAAAGAGGCTACTGGGCAAACTTCTAAATTCAACTTTGCACTTCTAAATTCAACTTTGCACAGCGAGGGAATCGGACACATTTCTACAGTTAACTTTGTATAGAGAGGCTCGTGTGCATACTTCTAAAATCGACTTTGCACTTCTAAATTCAACTTTGCTCAGAGAGGTTACTGGCCACACTTCTAAATTCAACTTTGCACTTCTAAATTCAACTTTACACAGCGAGGGAGTTGGACACACTTCTACAGTTAACTTTGTATAGAGAGGCTACTGGGCACACCTATAAATTCAACTTTGCACTTCTAAATTAAAGTTTGCACAGCGAGGGAGTTGGACACACTTCTACAGTCAACATTGTATAGAGGGGCTACTTCTAAATTCAACTTTGCACAGCGATGGAGTTGGACACACTTCTGCAATCAGCTTTGTATAGAGAGGCTACTGGGCACACGTCTAGATTCAACTTTGCACTTCTAAATTCAACTTTTCACAGAGAGGCTACAGGGCACACTTCTAAATTGAACTTTGTACTTCTAAATTCAACTTTGCACAGTGAGGCTACTGGGCACACCTATAAATTCAACTTTGCACTTCTAAATTCAACTTTGCACAGAGAGGCTACTGGGCACACCTATAAATTCAACTTTGCACTTCTAAATTAAACTTTGCACAGCGAGGGAGTTGGACACACTTCTACAGTCAACATTGTATAGAGGGGCTACTTCTAAATTCAACTTTGCACAGCGAGGGAGTTGGACACACTTCTACAGTCAGCTTTGTATAGAGGGGCTACTGGGCACACTTCTAAATTCAACTTTGCACTTCTAAATTCAACTTTGCAAAGAGAGGCTACTGGGCACACTTCTACATTCAACTTTGTACTTCTAAATTCAACTTTGCACAGAGAGGCTAATGGGCACACCTATAAATTCAACTTTGCCCTTCTAATTTCAAATGTATATAGATAGGCTATTGGGCACACTTCTAAATTCAACTTTGCACAGCGAGGGAGTTGGACACACTTCTAAAATCAACTTTGTATAGAGAGGTTACTGGGCACACTTCTAAATTCAACTTTGCACAGAGAGGCTACTGGGCACACTTCTAAATTCAAATTTATATAAAGAGGCTACTGGGCAAACTTCTAAATTCAACTTTGCACTTCTAAATTCAACTTTGCACAGCGAGGGAATTGGACACATTTCTACAGTTAACTTTGTATAGAGAGGCTTGTGGGCAAACTTCTAAATTCAGCTTTGCACATCTAAATTCAATTTTGCACAGCGAGGGAGTTGGACACACTTCTGCAGTGAACTTGGTATAGAGAGGCTAAAGGGCACACCTCTAAATTCAACTTTGCAAAAAGAGACTACTGGGCACACTTCTAAATCAACTTTGCACTTCTAAATTAATCTTTGCACAGAGAGTCAACTGGGCACATTTCTAAATTCAACTTTGCACTTCTGAATTCAACTTTGCACTTCTAAATTCAACTTTTCACAGAGAGGCTACAGGGCACACTTCTAAATTGAACTTTGTACTTCTAAATTCAACTTTGCACAGTGAGGCTACTGGGCACACCTATAAATTCAACTTTGCACTTCTAAATTCAACTTTGCACAGAGAGGCTACTGGGCACACCTATAAATTCAACTTTGCACTTCTAAATTAAACTTTGCACAGCGAGGGAGTTGGACACACTTCTACAGTCAACATTGTATAGAGGGGCTACTTCTAAATTCAACTTTGCACAGCGAGGGAGTTGGACACACTTCTACAGTCAGCTTTGTATAGAGGGGCTACTGGGCCCACTTCTAAATTCAACTTTGCACTTCTAAATTCAACTTTGCAAAGAGAGGCTACTGGGCACACTTCTACATTCAACTTTGTACTTCTAAATTCAACTTTGCACAGAGAGGCTAATGGGCACACCTATAAATTCAACTTTGCCCTTCTAATTTCAAATGTATATAGATAGGCTATTGGGCACACTTCTAAATTCAACTTTGCACAGCGAGGGAGTTGGACACACTTCTAAAATCAACTTTGTATAGAGAGGTTACTGGGCACACTTCTAAATTCAACTTTGCACAGAGAGGCTACTGGGCACACTTCTAAATTCAAATTTATATAAAGAGGCTACTGGGCAAACTTCTGAATTCAACTTTGCACTTCTAAATTCAACTTTGCACAGAGAGGCTACTGGGCAAACTTCTAAATCAACAGTGTACTTCTAAATTAAACTTTGCACAGAGAGGCTACTGGGCACACTTCTAAATTCAGCTTTGCACATCTAAATTCAATTTTGCACAGCGAGGGAGTTGGACACACTTCTGCAGTGAACTTGGTATAGAGAGGCTAAAGGGCACACCTCTAAATTCAACTTTGCAAAAAGAGACTACTGGGCACACTTCTAAATCAACTTTGCACTTCTAAATTAATCTTTGCACAGAGAGTCAACTGGGCACATTTCTAAATTCAACTTTGTACTTCTGAATTCAACTTTGCACTTCTAAATTCAACTTTGCACAGAGAGGCTACTGGGCACAATTCTACATCAACTTTGCACTTCTAAATTAAACTTTGCACAGAGAGGCTACTGGGCACACTTCTAAATTCAACTTTGCACTTCTAAATTCAACTTTGTACAGAGAGGCTTATAGGGAATACTATTTAGTTCAATTTGGCTATTATGCTACTGGGTACACTTCTAAATTCAAATTTATATAGAGAGGCTACTGGGTACACTTCTAAATTCAACTTTGCACAGGCAGGGAGTTGGGCACACTTCTAAAATCAACTTTGTATAGAGAGGCTACTGCGCACACTTCTAAATTCAACTTTGCCCTTCTTATTTCAAGTGTATATAGATAGGCTTTTGGGCACACTTCTAAATTCAACTTTGCACAGCGAGGGAGTTGGACACACGTCTAAAATCAACTTTGTATAGAGAGGTTACTGGGCACACTTCTAAATTCAACTTTGCACAGAGAGGCTACTGGGCACACTTCTAAATTCAACTTTGCACAAAGAGGCTACTCGGCACACTTCTAAATTCAACTTTGCACAGCGAGGGAGTTGGACACACTTCTGCAATCAGCTTTGTATAGATAGGCTACTGGGCACACTTCTAGATTCAACTTTGCACTTCTAAATTCAACTTTGCACAGCGAGGAGGTTGTACATACTTCTACAGTCAGCTGTGTATAGAGGGGCTACTGGGCACTTCTAAATTCAACTTTGCACAGAGAGGCTACTGGGCACACCTATAAATTCAACTTTGCACTTCTAAATTAAAGTTTGCACAGCGAGGGAATTGGACACACTTCTACAGTCAACATTGTATAGAGGGGCTACTTCTAAATTCAACTTTGCACAGCGAGCGAGTTGGACACACTTCTGCAATCAGCTTTGTATAGAGAGGCTACTGGGCACACGTCTAGATACAACTTTGCACTTCTAAATTCAACTTTTCACAGAGAGGCTACTGGGCACACTTCTAAATTGAACTTTGTACTTCTAAATTCAACTTTGCACAGTGAGGCTACTGGGCACACCTATAAATTCAACTTTGCACTTCTAAATTCAACTTTGCACAGAGAGGCTACTGGGCACACCTATAAATTCAACTTTGCACTTCTAAATTAAACTTTGCACAGCGAGGGAGTTCGACACACTTCTACAGTCAACATTGTATAGAGGGGCTACTTCTAAATTCAACTTTGCACAGCGAGGGAGTTGGACACACTTCTACAGTCAGCTTTGTATAGAGGGGCTACTGGGCACACTTCTAAATTCAACTTTGCACTTCTAAATTCAACTTTGCAAAGAGAGGCTACTGGGCACACTTCTACATTCAACTTTGTACTTCTAAATTCAACTTTGCACAGAGAGGCTAATGGGCCCACCTATAAATTCAACTTTGCCCTTCTAATTTCAAATGTATATAGATAGGCTATTGGGCACACTTCTAAATTCAACTTTGCACAACGAGGGAGTTGGACACACTTCTAAAATCAACTTTGTATAGAGAGGTTACTGGGCACACTTCTAAATTCAACTTTGCACAGAGAGGCTACTGGGCACACTTCTAAATTCAAATTTATATAAAGAGGCTACTGGGCAAACTTCTAAATTCAACTTTGCACTTCTAAATTCAACTTTGCACAGCGAGGGAATTGGACACATTTCTACAGTTAACTTTGTATAGAGAGGCTCGTGTGCATACTTCTAAAATCGACTTTGCACTTCTAAATTCAACTTTGCTCAGAGAGGTTACTGGCCACACTTTTAAATTCAACTTTGCACTTCTAAATTCAACTTTACACAGCGAGGGAGTTGGACACACTTCTACAGTTAACTTTGTATAGAGAGGCTACTGGGCACACCTATAAATTCAACTTTGCACTTCTAAATTAAAGTTTGCACAGCGAGGGAGTTGGACACACTTCTACAGTCAACATTGTATAGAGGGGCTACTTCTAAATTCAACTTTGCACAGCGAGGGAGTTGGACACACTTCTGCAATCAGCTTTGTATAGAGAGGCTACTGGGCACACGTCTAGATTCAACTTTGCACTTCTAAATTCAACTTTTCACAGAGAGGCTACAGGGCACACTTCTAAATTGAACTTTGTACTTCTAAATTCAACTTTGCACAGTGAGGCTACTGGGCACACCTATAAATTCAACTTTGCACTTCTAAATTCAACTTTGCGCAGAGAGGCTACTGGGCACACCTATAAATTCAACTTTGCACTTCTAAATTAAACTTTGCACAGCGAGGGAGTTGGACACACTTCTACAGTCAACATTGTATAGAGGGGCTACTTCTAAATTCAACTTTGCACAGCGAGGGAGTTGGACACACTTCTACAGTCAGCTTTGTATAGAGGGGCTACTGGGCACACTTCTAAATTCAACTTTGCACTTCTAAATTCAACTTTGCAAAGAGAGGCTACTGGGCACACTTCTACATTCAACTTTGTACTTCTAAATTCAACTTTGCACAGAGAGGCTAATGGGCACACCTATAAATTCAACTTTGCCCTTCTAATTTCAAATGTATATAGATAGGCTATTGGGCACACTTCTAAATTCAACTTTGCACAGCGAGGGAGTTGGACACACTTCTAAAATCAACTTTGTATAGAGAGGTTACTGGGCACACTTCTAAATTCAACTTTGCACAGAGAGGCTACTGGGCACACTTCTAAATTCAAATTTATATAAAGAGGCTACTGGGCAAACTTCTGAATTCAACTTTGCACTTCTAAATTCAACTTTGCACAGCGAGGGAATTGGACACATTTCTACAGTTAACTTTGTATAGAGAGGCTTGTGGGCATACTTCTAAAATCGACTTTGCACTTCTAAATTCAACTTTGCTCAGAGAGGTTACTGGCCACACTTCTAAATTCAACTTTGCACTTCTAAATTCAACTTTAAACAGCGAGGGAGTTGGACACACTTCTACAGTTAACTTTGTATAGAGAGGTTACTGGGCACACTTCTAAAATCAACTTTGCACTTCTAAATTCAACTTTGCACAGACAGGCTACTGGGCAAACTTCTAAATCAACTTTGCAGTTCTAAATTAAACTTTGCACAGAGAGGCTACTGGGCACACTTCTAAATTCAACTTTGCACTTCTAATTTCAACTTTGCACAGCGAGGGAGTTGGACACACTTCTACCGTTAACTTTGTATAGAGAGGCTACTAAGCACACCTCTAAATTCAACTTTGCACAGAGAGGCTACTGGGCACACTTCTAAATCAACTTTGCACTTCTAAATTAAACTTTGCACAGAGAGGCTACTGGGCACACTTCTAAATTCAACTTTGCACTTCTGAATTCAACTTTGCACTTCTAAATTCAACTGTGCACAGAGGGGCTACTGGGCACACTTCTAAATCAACTTTGCACTTCTAAATTAAACTTTGCACAGAGAGGCTTCTGGGCACATTTCTAAATTCAAATTTGCACTTCTAAATTCAACTTTGCACTTCTAAATTATCTTTGCACAGAGAGGCTACTGGGCACACTTCTAAAATCAACTTTGCACTTCTAAATTCAACTTTGCACACAGAGGCTATTAGGGGTGCTTTGTCAGTTCAACTAGGGCACGGTATCAGGCACAATTCTATATGCAAATAAAGTACAGATGGAAGAGATTACAACGGTTTAACTTTCGGCGGATGAGTGGTAGGGTAGTATGGTGTGAAGTAATTGCTTCAGTCCCCGCCCTTGCCACACTTACTTATTGTTGGCTTCTTGCTTCTCCTGCTGATACCTGCAGATACAAACTGGGACCTTCAGTGTTGTAGCCGTCCTTTGCCTCAGGTCCTTAGCCGATGGGCTGCCGGGCAGAGGGCTGCCCTGGGAGATCTAGCAATGAGGGGTGGACACTCTCGTCAAGACCAGTCAGGGTCGGTGTGCAGGCAAGGAGGGGGGAGCAGGTGACCAGGAAGTGGAGACTGGGGAGGGGGGTCGGAGATGTAGTGAAAGACTCTCGAGGGTCATGAGCCGATTAATCCCAAACGACCCCAAACTCCTTCTCCTGGGAATTGAAGAGGAAGGGGAAATGTCTCGCTTTGAAAAACTTCTGCTCTCAACGTCCACAGGCATTGCCAAAAGGAATATTGCGCAGCTGCGGGGTTCAGAGATCACTCCCCACTATGACCAATGGATATCAGATGTAGACGCTAGCATCCTAATGCAGCGCCGAGTCTATCAAGCAAGAGGCTGCCCGGGCAAGGCAGATAAAATATGGGGAAAGTGGGAACAAACCACGTAATGTACGTATAAATTGAACCAATAGACTATGGTGCATAACCCTGCCACTACCTCAAGGAGAAGTATCATTACCTGTCTTTATCTGAATAAGACAAGCGAGGAAGTGCCAAATATATATATATATAATGTGTCTGATTGTACTACTCCACCGTCTGTATGCAAAGTTATATGTTTGTGTAATGAATGTCTTTGTATTGTAGTATTAAAAAAATTCAATAAAAAATGTGTTATTAAAAGAGGGAATCACATAAGACCACTGGCTCCCCAGGCCCTATTTTATTAACAAATCTTGTCCACCCATTCTGTAAACTCTTGAAAAAAGAGAATCAATGTGAGACCATGATTTGGCCAAGGTGGCATTCTTAATACCACTAATTCAGATTGAGCCAGGTGTTTGCAAAAGCCAGGAATTCAGTTATTTAATTTGATATATAGGGCCTCATCACGACTTTGGCGGTAACCCTTAAATCCGGCGGTCTCGCTATTACCGCCGGATTTAACGGTCCACCAAATCAGGACTTCGGCGGATTTTGCCCCAGCTCTTGGCTGGGGGGAAATCCGCCAAAAATTTGCGCTTTTACCGCCAGCGGGAAATCCGCTGGCAGTAAGAGCGCAAATTTTCCCCATTGAGCCCAATGGGGAATGGGGCATTCCTGAATGGGCTCAATGGGGAATGAGAAATTACATTACCGCTGAACTCGTGATCCGGCGCTATTAGCACCGGGGAGTTCGGCGGTAGGGCTAATACCAAAGTTGTGATCAGGCCCATAGTAGAGAATATCCTACAACCACATATTCAATGTCTAATGGAGCACAACATCTAATTACATGAAAGGGGCATTCCCTGAATTACTGGATATACAAGTCTGGACAGGGGTCGGCATTACATTTTAATCTTTATGGACTCTTTGGTTGATGGTGTGCCATATACCTGGTCAACAGGAACTCTTATTACCCTTCTCCACCCTTGGATCCAGGCAACAGTATAATGCATGCTCAATTCCTTTCTGACTCTTCTCGCCACTCAGGTGGGCATCATCTGTCTTCAAATTGGCATGCATTTGTTATGTCAAATCGTCTGAGTTTTTGACTTGGAAGTATATAATGATCTAATTCCTGCCCATATGGTGTTTTACTTCTCATTCTAACCACATCTCTCCCACATCAGAGTTAGTCTACTACAGTACACTCCTATTGAATGAGCACTATTATTTGTGTAATGTCACTAATGAATACCAGTATATTCCACCCTTACAATTCCATTGGCTGTGGTTGAGTGTTTGACAATCAAGTAAGAGTGTCCAACTCCTACTTTACTTTAACCCACCTTTGGGAGTGACCTGTGATTGGTTGGTTAAATGTGTATCTTCTTATATAACATTGTTTTTGTGCATGCTAGACTGTGCTAAATAGTTTACTTGCATTTGTTAATATGTGTTGGTTACAATTGAGTTATTCTGGCTGCTGTGGTTCACAGAGAATCAGTTTGGTCAACATGTTTGATAAAGAGAAAATTGTTCTCAGATTTTACTGAAACAAACAGGTTAGAGAGAGAGAAATTGAGAGAGTGAGAGAGCGAGACAGAGAAGGGGAGGGAGAGAGAGAGAGAGAGAGAGAAAGAGAGAGAGAGAGAGAGGAAGAGAGAGAGAGAGAGAGAGAGAGAGAGAGAGAGAGATGAAAACATATGACATATAACATTTGGAACTAAAGAAACATTTGGCCTCATTACAGGTTGGGCGGTCCGGAATTAACAGTGGCGGTGGAGGTGATCTTCCCGCCAGGTTTGACGTCTGACCTGGCGGGTTGAACACCTCCCACCTGCAGGCGGACGTGGAAACACCAGCACCATCACGAGATGGTGCCGGTGTTTCCACTTCCCCATTCCCATTGAGTCCTATTGGACTCAATGGGAATGGGGATTTACACCATTCCGCCTCCGGATTCCCAGGACACCAGGGTCGTAATGCCCTGGTATTTCTGGGAGTCAAGGAGGCGGAATGGTAATACAAGTCCGGTGGTAACCAGGCGGTTTTACTGCCACGGTTACCGCCGGACTCGTAATGAGGCCCATTGTTTTCTTAGAACTCATTCCTGTAAGGTTATCATAGCAAGTCGTGGTATTACTTTTTTAACATAATGTATACTATATAATGCAGGGGCGTAGGAGACCCACAAAATCTGGGGGACAGGGGACACCTTGGGACTTTTCTTTTTAAATGTATTTATTGTTTTTTAGTCAAAGAACTCGACTTTTTGCAAAATTAAAATAGCAGTACATATTAAAGTGAAGGACATGCATAGTGCTTATAAATTGAGTGGCTGAAGGTAGACCTGGTTACATTATTTTTATTATACCAGTAGCGGGTTTGCAGCTGCTTTCAAAAAACAATGACAGGCACTTGAGTGCAAACTTTGATGGTAAGTTTTGAATAAAGCGAGCGCAAACAGTTCCCATGAGAAGGTGGTGTGGGCAGCATGGGAAATAAAACAGTAATACTTCAAACCAAAAACATCAGTACACACAGGATCAGCCAAAAGAGGATTGCAACATATATGCCATTCTGTTAATCAACTTTCCTCACTTATTATGCTGTGTACATTGTCTGCTTCCCTGTGTGAGGTTCGGCTGCTGCAAGTAATCGAAAATCAGCTCTGGCACATGCGCTTCACCGCATCAGGTCTTCAAAGTTCCTTTTTGAACCAAGGACATATGAAGCACATTGTTAGATGCGCACAACACAACATATTTATTTATGAAGTGAAGTTTTGGAACATGCACATTGCTAGCTTTCCAACACCGGACACTTGCCTAACACTGCACATCTCTCAAGCTTATCAAAAATCTCTTCCCTCTCCATACATCCTCTCCTCCTATTCTCTGTTCCACTAATCTGCAGACTGGAGAACCAGGCCACAGAAAACATATTCCACACTTCGGACACGTGGAAGCACAGTATTCAGTTATATAAAACAGAGGCAACTGCTGTAGTATATAACTGAATAACAAATTACATTGACTCACCAAACCGATCACACATGGAAATATAGTACCGGCTTGATCGACCTTCCTGTTACACACTATCTGAAGACAACACTACTTCCACTTGCTTTTAAAACACAGCATACGTCCACCACCCTCGCTCTAGTGAAGCATAAAGCACATCTCTCGATACTAATAAATCCAGTATCCTTGACACAAAACACATAAAAATATACTAGAGCCTGCATGCATCAATACAGCATCAAAGCAATCTTACACTGTTTCATGCTGTGATTACTAACAAAAGCCAACCATGTTCCCTAACATATCCCAGAACATCAAGAGACCATGCAAATAGCAGTGGTGCTCCTAATAAGTTCAATAACATAGCCTAACTCACACTTCCATGTGTGTTCACTCATCTATGATTGCACTCACAACTCCTCCACACAGACTATGTTCTGTTAGCAGTGCTGCACTCATGCAGCAGCCACACACATCTGCTGGCACGCACCATGCCACATCTGTTCCATGAAATTGTGTGCATGCAGGTGTTTCTGAAAGTCTTGGGGTGTGCATGCATACTGGGGCCATTCAGTAGTGGAGTGCAGCGTTTTGTCAGCCCATCCAGGTTGTTTCTTTCATTGAAAGGCAGGATCACAATGCATTCAATTTCAACTGAAGTAAAAACGAGTTTGTGTTGAGAGGTTCAACAAGGAAAACCTAGCTCCGAAACAAACATAAATGCTCAAAATGCTTTGAAAATTTCATTATTCAAGATCCAGCATCTAAACACAAGGCAGGATACAAAATGTATTGAAAGATTCAGTGGGGGAAAATAACAGCTCCAGAGCAAGGCCCAGTGCTCAAAATGTATTCAAAGAGAAATCAGTGAAAAACTATACTTTAGATGCATAGGAGAGAGGGACAAACTAGTTCTGAGAAAAAAAACAACACATACACGTGACGCTCAAAATGCATTGAAAATGTCATCATTCAAAATCCAGCCTGAAAACTACAAGGGAGTATGCACACGTGTTGAATGGATCAAAGGATGGTAAGTACAAGCTCCAAAACATTCAGAAAAGGTTAACATGCATTGAAGATTCCATCAGTGAAAAGCCTGTAAAGAGCTGTACATTTTGATCCTGCCTTGTGTGTTTCTAACAACAGGAAGTGTAAGAAATACATCAGGATTCAAATTTCCAAAAAGGACAGACAATAAATGCATAATGTGGCTGTAGAGTTGTTAGAAACCTTTGAGAATTATTTACCAAAACGCGAGGTGAGAGGAAGGGAAAAGACACAGGATCAGTCAGTGAGCAGGGACATAAGAAAAGGAGAATATATATGCACCTCAACTCAAGAGCAGCAGAAAGCAGTCTTCTAGAGTCGTCCCTGGGTTGGACTTGTTTTTAAATTGAATACATTGTGTGTATGGAAAAATCTAACAGGCACAGTCATGTGTTCATCATCTTACAGTCCTCAGTTCCTGTGAGTAGAGGACACCCAATGTGTTGAGCTACTTTCATATCGGAGCACAGAGCCAGCAGCATGCACAAATTAATTGGCCCTCAAGACTTCTGTTAGTCAAACACCATTCAAGGGGTACGTCCCTCTGCTTTTAGTTGAAAAGAGTGGGGGCACAAACCTGTTGCCAACAATTCATGATGGTGCCTGCTTTTTGCTTTGCCCATAGCAACACATATTTCCACACACTCACAGTATGTTCACCCTTTCCATCCCACTTTTGGTATTTTGTCCACCCCTCCATCCATCCACGTGCCCAACCATCGTTCTGCGTCTGCCTGTAAACCTCCTCATCGCTTCACCTCTCCATATCTCTTCTATTGCCTCTAATCCTCTATGTGTTTACCTCCGCAAGCTGGCATACCACCTACGGTTTCTGTCATGTTGCTGGCTCCCTCCTCCACGAACCCAGTCTCCACACTGCATGCCACATATCCTAAATGGCTCCTGTCCCAGGCAATTTCGTGCCAAAATTTGTGTTAGGCAGAAACCTGTGCAGTTCCCTCTGGGACCACTGCAAACGTTTAAGACTACAGGAGTTAGCAGTAAACCCAATTGGTAGCAGTCTGCACCACCCAGATGTACCTGGTAGCTGCGGCTGAGCAGTCAGACTTCTCTCAAGATGAGTTAGGCCGTATTTGGAGTATACAAGATAGGGCAATTTACACAGTAGAACAAGCAGACACGGATCTGAGCTTGTGTGTAAAGATATATAATTATTTATTTAAAAACACATCTATGAAAAACACACTGGCACTAATATGGCAAACAACTTCAATCACAGTTACTATAAGTATATATCAATCCCATCACAATATTTCGACAAGTCTAGGTTCAACGGCACCACTTATTTGCAGACAGAGGTGAATGCTTTAACCTAGATGGCACTCTAATATTCGTTAGAAAGGGAGAGAAAAAGGCAGGGTATGAAACCAATTCAGTACCAACACTTTTACGAAACAAATGCAAGGCGAGCAAGGCAGGGTCTACTGTAAATCACAAAGTTCGGAGGCCAGGCCCACTCGGAGAGAGGCAAGGCTGTAGGTCCCAAAAGTATCACAGTGGAAATGCACTTCAAGTCTTTGTAGCAAAATGTCACAGAAAGGTTGGACCAGTTTTAGAACAAAAAGTTTAAGAAGGTCTGGAGGCGACCCAATGGAAAGGTAAGGATTTAAGACACCTCACGCTAACCGTCACAAGGGAAGCCAGGCAGACACAGTACCTTGCAAGTGAAGAGACAGCTCCGGCGGGGGCAGTTGTTCCTGGTGGTGGATGCAAGTCGGGGCTTTGCCAGAAGATGAGAGGATCTCGTCGTCGAGGAAAAGTTGAAGATCGTTGCACCACCAGGGAAGAGACCAGCCGCGGAGTGCTCCGTCACAAGGCACCACCTTTTGGTCGCGGTACAGTGGTTAGTGGCTATCCGGTTGCCGGGGTGCTCAGCACGGGCAATTCGACCACTAGACGTCCTGGAAGCGAAGAAAAAGCAAAGGGACTGGTTGTTCCCACCAGTCAGGGGAAGAAGACTCTCCAGCCGGGAGATCTCCTCTGTCATTGGGAAGTGGTGAGTCGGTTCAGCAGGGCTCCACCGGAGGTGTCGTCGTTGCAGGTCGGCTCAGCTTTACCCTCGTCGGATTCTTAGGTCCTGTGGCGACTTCTGAAGATCCAGTCCCAAAAGCCATGCTTTTATGCAGCAAACCCCCATTCATTCAGCCTAGCTGTCAATCAAAACATGCTAAGTGGTGAGCAGGGCGGCTCACCACTCGGGCCAATCACACCGGAGTGCGACTTGAGTTGGCAAGGCAACTCAGTCCAGGGTGCCTAAACCCCCTCCCACACCCCCTGTGGTACCCAGACAGAATGGCACCACTCTGGAGGGCTTCTGTGCAGAAGCCCACCAAAAGTGGAACAAAGGGCTCAACCTTTGGTTCGGAGTTACAGAGGCGAACACATGCGCCATTTCAAAAACCAAGTGCTGGCAGAAAATACCAACCAGTGAATTTATTTAAGATAAATAAACCGGTGGTATGTTAGAGACTAACGTGAAAAAGTATTAGCCTCCAACAATGGGAAGAATCCCATAGGAATATATTTGCGGTCGAATATAAAAAGTAGTATCCACTGCCACCAGCCAAAACTCGACGAGGGGGGACGGGACAGTGCCCCCTCGAACAACAGAACCAGGGGTAATCGAATTACCCCTACCAGTACGTCCACAATAGGATGGTTTGTACTAGTTCTGTTAGTAAATTTAGGTCTAGTAAAGCCAATGGTGACTTTACATGCCCTGGGAGACAGTAGTCGGTCCCAGGGTATGGAGTCTATGGTGGGGATCCTCTAGGACACCCCAGTGTTACGGCACGGAGGGTGCGGTGTAACACACATAGCAAAACACATGAGGCCCTATGGAGTAAAAGACCACATAGCCCATAGAACACATTGACATTCAAAGGAATCAACCACATTCATGTCCAAGAGTGGGAGGAAAAGAGTCTCACTCTTGGCAGGATGAAAAAAAAAAACTCCAGAAATCCAGCAAAGCTGCTGGGTGACTCACTAGGTTAGGAAATTCAGCCTAAACAGAAAATTCTCCCTAACACTCACCCCACCCAGACTAAGGGACAGGAGGATTTAAACCACTCCTGGATGAATCTCATACCTCTTGTCGATGACATACATCCTAGAGAGACCATCAGCATTTTGGTGGTGACACCCTGACCTGTGCTCAATGGTAAAATCAAACCCTTGCAGGAAGATTGACTATCTCAGTAGTTTTGGGTTTTCCCCTTTCATTTGCATTAACTATCTCAAGGGTTGCTGCCCCGGTTACCCTCTTTTGGTCCGCTTCAGCCTACTCGAGTTTCTTTTTTTTTCTTTTGTGGGCCAAGGACCTTTTGAAGTCATTCAAGGCACGCCCTGCTGCAAATAGAACTTCAGGAATCGGAAACATAACCTCCCAGGTCTGAAGCACAACTACTGTACAATTCCGACAAGAAAGCACCAGGAGCCCCTCACCACCGCTCTTCCTCCCCCACGCACCTCCTCCCGTATTCCCCTCAGTGCCAAAAGGCATATCAAAGCCCCGCAGAAAACATCTGTAGAGGCAGTGCTGCAGGGTCAGTGGCAGCATCCCGGACATTTGGCCATCATCTTCAGCTGTGGATGCTGGGAGGTGTCACACCGTCAGCCTGACAGTCTTAGAGCTGAGGTCATTAACATGCATGGCTCGCGGCAGATGCTGTGACGAGGAGTGGCCGCTCCTCCTGCTCTCAGGTCACGGAGCTCATGAAGTGTCTAAGAAGGAATGCAGAGGACGCGGAAAAAACACTAATAGTGCGAGTGAATACATGAGGAAACGGAAAAAACACTACTAGTGCAAGTGAATACTTGACAGGCAAATGCAGGGGTGGACTGCGAACCAAAAGGGCTGCCCAACCCTTTTCCTACATAAAATAAAAAAGGTTACCACGCTAGGCCCAGGGTGCAGAGGCCTATCAGGAAGTCTCCAGAGTTCCCTAGAGGCCAGTCCACCCTTGGATAGATAGTATGTCGTGTTAACCCTTATGGGAAAGCCAAAGCAAGCAACATAGGTAAACTGTAGATAGTATCACAAGCGGTGCTCACGTGCTTTCAAAGTGCCACTCATCTCTAGTGACGCAGTGGAAAGAAGGGACGTCGTGGGAAGAGAGCTAGCACGAAAGTGAAGGCAATGAAGAGGGAGTGATAGAAGGACAGTGGGAGAATAGCAAGCGAGAGAGGGGAAAGGAGGGTGGTAGAACATTATGAGAACAATATTGGGAGTGAGAGGGGTAGACAGAGAGACGAAGTAACTGGGGTGCAAATGTGTAACCTAGGTAGAAAACAAACCGTTTTGAAAGTGACACTGGGACAGAAAAAGAGCAGGATTTCAAAATAAAGGGTGTCTCACCGTCTTCACCTAGCCTCGGAAGCCCAACAGCACGCGTCACTGTCTGCTGGCTTCTGAAGTTGGAGGAGGCTGGCAAGCTGCGCAGCAGTGCACTGCGCACTCCAGCCCAGCCTGGGCTGGCACATGCCGTATTCCCAGGGTTGGTGGGGGGAGGGGAACGCACAAGCAAGAGCTGTTGTCAACAATTCTTGCTCGTGGTCCTGCGTCATTCTCCTCCCCCTGACCCCCCCCCCACTGTTTTGTGAATCAGAATCATCATGCCATGGGAATCGAAACCACGGCCCTTGCAGAGTGCAAACTTCAGACAGAATCTGAAGTTTGCACACATCAGTGCACATGATGATGGCACACACAGGACACACAAACTGGGGGATAAAGGCCATTGTATACCCCCCACTAAAGATTGTGAGGGTTTTGTCCCCCCTGTACCCGCCATGTCCTACACCCATGATATAATGTGTCCCATTCTTTTCATCAAACAATTGACCTCATATTATGCTTTTGTAAATCTGAATTTGTCATGTGAATTTTTGAAGATCATAAGTCATCAAGCAGATGCTATGCATACATCATTATAATTCTGATTCTTTCCTTAATAGAGATCGTAGTAAAGACAGACTATTCTGTTCCATTAAATCTAAGTATTTTACCTTTGAGTTGAAGGTCCATATATGACAGCAGCTTATAACTATTCCATTCAAAATGCATTTAAACAGTTATATCATGTATTTGTACCATGCGCTTTGTGGTTAAAAGAAATATATGTTTTCCTATTTTGTCACACATTCTGAACATATGTGTCTTGTTTAGACACAGATGTCCATCGCTTAACTTATAGCAGAAATGTTGATTGATGATTTTTTTCAAAATGCATTAGCCTTTTAGGTCAACTTAAAGAAAATAACCACGTTTATTTTGGTATAATATTTAAACAAATACATTTTTCATTAGAATTCCGAAATAAACATATGCATGTCTTATTTGTCATTTAAATTGCACATACATATGCATGCATACTATTTTGAGATGTAATTTACAATCTAATTGTTTTTTCATGTCCATTATTCACATTATGCCAATGATATAGGATTCAAAATTGATCAGGCATTAATGTGTGTACTAACATATGAAAAAATATACCATACATATTCCATATGTAATAAAAACGCAGTATCCATCATCGTATTCAATGATGCTAGATTGAAAGCCTAGTGGTAAAATTTCACTGCCCTGGATCTCTGGAAATATCAGTTGCCAATCACATCACATATTTGTCAGGAGATCATTGGAGTCTGAATGGCTACTCAGGCAGTTGCAGTGTATCTGAGGGGATTTCAGTTCGCACAATTTCTTCCAGTGACTATAATCTGCCTCCACCTGGCTTCTAGCCAGTTATACACTGGATTTTATTTTATGTTTTTGTGATACATAACTCACACTGCTGCCAATTGCACGCTCAACAGCTGCTGTGGTGGATCTGAATGAGAGATGTGTTTAGTATTGTAGAGAGATAGGACAAATGCAAGATAGCTTTGCATTTTTTTATGTTTGCAGGTCCCACAGCACACATGGGCACATGGCAAAAATGAAACCCTGCACACACCCGCCCCCGCACCTGGGGCCAGATTACAGAAACTTTGCACTGGTGCAAGGGCAAAGTTTGCACGGTATTAGCACTAGGGCAAAGTTTGCCCTATTTTTAAAAACACTAGGACACATTAAAAAACCATTGTTCCTCAACAAGTGCAGTTTGGCATATTAAAAGCACTAGGGCAAAAATTGCCGTAGTGCTAAAAAGATGGATATTCACTACATTTTTGCAACAGGCAAGGTTTGCCCTAGTACTAATACGGGATGGTATTAGCACTAGAGGAAACTTTGCCCTGATGCAAAGTGAAGTGAAAAGGTATCTTTTTGGCACTTGGGCAATTTTTGCCCAGGTGCTAGTACCATGCCAAACTGCACTTTTCATGGTACAATAGTTTTCTAATATGTTCCAATCTTTTTAGAAATAGGGCAAAATTTACCCTAGTGCTAATACCGTGCAAATTTGCACTAGCACCGGTGGAAAGTTTCTGTAATCTGGCCCCTGGTGTTAAGATGGCTCCATAATATCAATGTTGCTGCAGCGGGTTCTTCAAGTGGAGCTCAATGAGATGAGAAGCGGGCATGGTAAAAGGTGGAGTTTTCCCCTGAAAGCTAGGTGCACCTTCACCACACCTAAAAAGAGCTTGTATCAGCCGTAGGAAGGTGAAGACAACCATGCTGGCAGTGAGCAATGTTGGGTTTGGGGATAGGATGGCAGTCCCTCAAGCATGCAATCTCATATTTGCAGTATCTTCAGCCCTTTACTATGTACGACTATCAGGCAGATCTCAGTGGAAAGGTCTGCATAGGTGCTAAAGAAAGCACCATGGCCAAATGGACTAGTTATCTAATTTGTGGACAATGTCTTTCCAAAAAAGGGAAGGATTGTCAGGCATTATCCTGTGAACATTGTGCTAAATATTAACAAAAGAGGTTGTCCTAGCAAAAGGATGTATCCACTTCACGCTTTACCAGCAATTTGCCTTCCAAAAAGTGGAGGAAGTTGTTTCCTTTCTGGAATAAGGAGATATTCTGACTGAAATGTGAGTGTCACATTGTTTTGCTGAAGCACATCAACGCATTGTAATTCACTTCGACAAAAAAAACTTCAATGGGGGGAATACATATGAATTTTTAGGGATGGCATAGGCAGGGTTTGGGAGATGGGGTGGTAGTGGTAGGGACAGAGGTTTGGGAGGGTCCTTCATTAAAATTAGTTGAAATAGTTGAAGTCATTTTGCTGAAATTAGTTACCACAATGTAATTTACTTTGGAAAAAGAACATAGAACCGAAATGTTTCCCATTGTGACAAGTCCTATGTCTATTTATGTGGACCATATCCAAAACCATAGAGCTGAGTGCATTCCAAACCGACAGGAAAATGGGGGCAAGAGCAGTATGGAGAGGCACCACCAATCACCCTCACTTGTAGCCATGTAACAAATATGGCATTAAAAGCAACAGTAAATCAGCTGGCCAGAAAATAAAGTGTTAAGTATTTTGCACATCGCAGGCATTGACAAGTAGGAGTAGTGGAGGTGAGGGTATGCAGCCAATCTGATGTGGTAATTAAAAATGTAAACACAGAGGTCAGGGATATGCCAATTAAGTGCCAAACCATCAGCAGGTGGGCACACAGTGAACACTTTTGAGAGGTATGTTTCACCATCCACAGTACCATAGGACTACAGCTGATAACCCGTTCCAAGTGAGCACCTGGAAATCAATCAGTGTGGATATGAATCTGAACCAAACAGTGAATGGAAACATCAGCATGTCTGTCACCTCATGCAACAGTTAAGACAGGGATGTACAACTAACATGCAAGACTCACCATACAAGGTATGATGCACAACTCATGCAAACAGATGAACATTGGCCACATGAAGGACACATTTTCCAAGTACTAGGCTCTACATGCGCACTGAGGGAGATACAGCTGTGGACATACACTTCAATACAACCTAGGCCGAGATATGAGCCGACCTGTATCAATAATCCAGTGAACACACCATAGCTGTGACTCAACAAATAAGAGATAGGTGCAGTTAAGTTCAATCACAGACCCGCAAAGGCATTTGGAAGTTCCAGTCTGGACACTAGTAAAATTAGATCAGGGGATTCAAAATAGCCATCCCAAACACATCCTCTGGCAAGCCCAGAGGCCTGGGCATTGCGTTGGGGACTGCATAAATGTGCACTTGCCTACATGGCAAATACATTAGGCTTTTTTTATATAGCGCTACAAACCCTCAGGTATCTGAGCGCTGCTTATTATTACCCACGGTGTGTGGTGCTCATTTATCGACCTCGGAAGGATGAAAGGCTGAGTTTGGCCCCGCCGGGATTCGAACCTGCGTTAACAGGCTCTGCACGGGTGTCAAAGCGAGCGCTCTACTCGCTGTGCCACTTGACCGGCTATACAGGTAACATCTTGTACATCAGGGAAACAAGGCAGCAAGACAGAAGGCACTAGTCACAGTGAAGCTGCACCTCAACAAACTGGGACTGTCACCCTCACCAATGACACTGCTACTCAAAGCACTTCTTCCGCCACCCCTGCACCCTGTACAGCTGGCTGCCACTGCAAGTCCTCAGCCATCAAAACAGGACTCACAATGAGAGCAGAAGCTGCTGCCATCACATCGGTTGTTCACAGCTGACAGCAAGATTGGAACCAGCACCACACAGTCTACCCTATTTCCTCGTTTAACACCGGTCACCTCTACAGTTCGAAGCCAGGCTACAAATGTGCATGTGGAAGTACCTCTCACAATGACGCCACTGGTGAGCATGCCCTCTTTCTTGTGGTTGATCCTCTCATGTACAACACATCAAGACAGACTGCACCAGGTTCCAGTGTTACCTGCATGTCACCTTTCAGTGGTGGTGCTGGGATCACTCTGCCTTTATCTACCCCACTTCAAGTAATGAAACATTTGTCACTAATTATGATGGCACTGCAGATACTGTGTCCAGAGGAATGTGGCTGAGAGATGTTGTGTACACCCCCCCCCATTGTCTACATTAGCCGGTCAGATAGGACAGGGAGTAAAGCACTCGCAATGACATTCGTGCAAAATCTGCCGACACAGGTTCGGATCCTGGCATGGCCAAACTCAGCCTTTCATCCTTGCGAGGTCGATAAATGAGCGCCACGCAACGTGGCTAATAACAAGCAGTGCTCAGCTGCCTGAGGGTTCGTAGTAGGCTGATGCGGATGGAGAAGTATAAGAATTGAATGGAACATGGTGCTGACCTCTATCTGCAGCATGCAAATGGGAGCTTATGTGCAAGCGGATTCCTGCAGGATTGCCAGGGAAATATCTTGTCAGCATGGGCACCTGATTGATGCAAAGGCAACACATTTCATGGTGGACCAGAGCATGCAAACGTTTTCTGGGGTATTATTGGCTGGCCAGTAACACATGCAAGCCCAGTTGCATGAAGTCTTCATTTGATCCACACTTCCTAAAACACTTTAAGGACTATTCAAGTGCAGACAAATATAATTTCCTGACTATGAGGTGATGTTGAGATGGATGTTCATTGTGGATTCAGGATGGAGGATGGAGGAAGGGCAAATGTTTTGGGGAGAGAGGTGAGAAGAAAGGAATATATTCAATGAGATCTTCACGGTGGAGATAGTTGTGCCAAAAGGAGTGAAGAAGTGGAGAGAGAACGACAAGGCTCTGTGTGTGAGTTCGAAGTGGCCCACATGACTGAAGTGGGTGATGAAGAAAGTATCGTTGGGGAGAAGTATTTAACGGACAGTAGATTGTTAGAAAAAGAGAACATTCTGGAAAGGAGAGACCAGAAACCTTTAGAAAGTCTGACTGCAGAGATCGTCAGTTTAAGCAGAGAAATTAGGGCAGGTGGAGGCAGAGAACAGAGAACGGAATGGGAAAGTAGGATACACGAGTTTCAGGAAGGACTAGCCTAACAGTATTAGGGACTGAAATCCTAGGGAGGGTAGTTGGACTTCACCTCACACTATCAAGCCTCTCTGGCTTTTTAGTTAGAATTCACCAGACCTATTCTGGCATATTTGAGCTGCAGTTGAAGCCTCCTACATTGTGTATTTTGCCCCCAAAACAATGCACTGTAATAGTTTCCTAATTAACAATATTAAAGTTAAGCGATCCATGCATGTCTAGTCATTGAATCTTGTGTCCAAGTTTTATTCGGCGATAGGTACCATAAAAGTATCAATATATTTTTTTACAGATTAAGATACAATTTAAAAATATAGTGCACCATGCATCACTAAATTCCAACAATACAAGGAAACAACACATAACATATATAAACTAGGATGAAAATGTCAGCAGATTAAAAAAAAAAAACAATCCTTCATGAAAAATACACTCCACAACCTCTCAATATGAATTTCGCTCTTCTTAACCAGGCCCTATGGAGAAATGTTTTAATATAATAAACTTCATTCACATCAGTGGTACTTTTACAATATACCATGTCCGCTTACATATGCAAAATCCTCTTTAATCTGAAGAGAGGGATCAAGTAGCACCTCCTAAGATCCTGATTCCCAGGGCAAAAGAGTAAAACATGGTTTAACTTTTCTCTGAGTTACCACAAACTTTGCATTGCGTTTCCCTGGCATGTGGGGTGCTTATGGTTTGTGCTTTTGACACATGATTGAATTCCCTATAGGATCATAGTTCATCTAACCCGTTTAGAGGAAGTCAATCATTTTAAAACTTTGCATCCTCAGAAGCTACATGGTCTATGGATGTTTCCAAATCAAATAATTGACATACTTTACTAATAGCGACTGCCTGACGTTTGGACCGTTAAAAAGAGATGTAATGGTGTGTTATCCACTGTTTATGTTATTGTATGTATTGGCATGTTATATTGATCAGCTTAGTGCCAGACAAATAACTCTTTATAAGATTCATAAGAACCATATTTCGGTACCTTAACATTTGTGTGCATACCATGCATATGACGACGTAACTGGCATGAGATACTGTTAGTGTTGCATTTGAGCAGTGGGTGGCATATGTTATTTTATTTTATTGGGATTTATAACATGCCCTACAGCCATTTGTATTTTCTCCATGTGTTTTGATGGATCTGAAAGAGAAGTGGTGAATAGGTTTGACAGAAGAGAGGTAATGTGCAAGATAGATAGTTTGGAGAATATTGAAGCAGACAGACTGAGCAGAGTTGTTCACACTTCCATAGGTTCCTCTCTGAGCCTCAGCATTCTTTCTCTATCTTGTGGAATGCTTGAATGTTTGAAACTCGCTAATTTTGCTGTGAGGACAATACTGTGCTCATAACAATCTGTTTTTAAGAGCTATGTACTCACTGATTAATTGATATGTGGTTTTGACAACAACACCATCTAGTGACTGAATATTTTGCACAGTGTTTCCTTTCCATTTATTGCTAGATGTCTCCTCAAAATCAAAAGGTAGGGGTATGGTTATCCGGCTGAGCCCGCTGAGAAAGGAACATGTGTGGATCCCCCCCTTTTCATCTGATGGGCTGCTCCAAAGGGCACCCTCCCTCTGTCACTCCTCCCAACCCCCAATGAGCTTGACCTACATCTGGGATTGAGGGTTTGATATCCAAATGCTAGTGGGGGTCATGCTGGTCCCACATGTTAATTTCACTGAGGGGACTGTTTCCATTTCACTTTTTTGTAAAAGGTCCCTCAAGGCAAAGTTTCCTCCTTTCCACCATGTAGTGTAAAAGTGAGGAGTAAAACAAAGGTGATTTCCACCTGTATGCTTTACTTTCCACTATGTGGTGGAAACGTGTAAATGCCTCTCGCAATTTATGCAGGCACATTCCATAGGAATTCGGTGCATTACAGCCAGCATGAAAATCCATGTTGGATTCAAAGCACCTGCATTTGTATGGTGGAACAGGAAATGGAGCCAGGTATGTTATGGCTGGCCTGCTCCCCACCTCCTCCACACAAAAGATCAAAACAATGGTTGTAATCACATTCACCACCATTTTGCCTGATCTGCTTCACGTGGAACAAAACTCCGAGTGTGTTCAGAGAATAGGGCATCCAGGGAATTAGCACTTTCTTCCATAACATGAGGGTGACATTGACTAAGTATGCTTACTCTCTACTCCTCCTATCAGTTTTTTATTGTACTGGACTAAGTGCTCAGATGGAACACAGACAGAAGCAGTGATATCATAGGTGTTTGCACACTTCTTGCACAGCTTGTTTTATGGCTCATGCCTCTGCTGTCTCACTCACCACCATCATCTCTTTCAATACCCCAATGGAGTCAGGATGATGTGCAATTAGTGTTTTGATGCCCCCTTTCAGTGATGTCTTTCCATCCATTGCTGAATCATAGCGTAGAGGTAGAAGCCTGGTGCCATGCCAGACGGAGGCTCTGCCCTCTACCATGTGATACAAGCAAAGTCATGCTGATGAGTATATGTAGCTCCTCTGAGCTTGTACCTAGTAGGCATGTTGCACATTTGCTCAAACAGAGAACTGGAAAAACTGCAGGTGTGATGCTTAATAACAAATGTTCTTCCCAAGACGGTTCCACACTCATCAGATTTCTACTTTTACTTGTATGTTCCTCTTCTCACTAAACGTCAATTGGAGATTCCAGCACCTCATGACTAATTTGACATTAACACATTGCACTGTTTTGCACCCAAATTGTCTTTTGTAATATTGGTTTCCTTTGCAGTTGTCGCTACCCTGTTGAACCTGTGCACATCTTTGGTTCCCACTACAAATCACTAGCACCATCATCTTAACTCCCAGGTGATATTGCTTGTCTTGGTTCAATAGTTGGGGAATAAGTTAGACAACCAGTATGACCCCTACCAGCACTTACGTCTGATTTTACCTTGCACTTGCCACCATCTGGCCATTTATATTTATCTCATTTATTCTTCTATTCATTCTTCTGCACTTTCCCCTCTCCCTTCCCATGCACTTGCGCGATCTGAATGACACCTGGCCTAGTAGTATCGTTGTCTTTCTTCCCACTGTTTCCCCTCTATTGCCTTGTCGCGCCTTGAAACACTTGTGTATAGGCGCGTTATCAATGCCATATCATATCATTAAAGTGCAAAGTATATGCCAAACTACCCTAAATCTGGCAAAGAACGTGTTGCAGTTGCCATCATTCTCTGCTCTACAGGTCTCCATTGGGGCCATATCTAACACTCAAATACCTACCAGGAAAATAAACTGAGAGAGGTCAAGCACTCCATTCAGCCTATTTCTCAAAAACACATCATAGAGTCTCTGAAGATATCACTGGTAACCCAAAAGACATAGTAAAATAAGCAAGGCCGTCACCATCTAGTCGAGTTTAATAATTGCAGATCCGGTTCTGAAAAAGCTCAATGCTGGGCTAGTGAAAAAATTTGCAAATTGAACGTTATCAAAAAGGATCCCTACGGGCTATAACTATTTAAAAAATGGAACTGAACCATCCATTAGAGATTTAGATATACTTTCCCTGAAGGGGTCTAAAAGTGAATGGACCCAGCATGTTCATTTTGGCCTAATGAGAAAACACTCAGAGTACACAGAGGGGAAGGAAACATACGCAATTAAACTCCTGCTGTCTATACTGAAATCTTCTATAGAAATGAACCTCTAATCCAGTCAATGTTAGATCAAAGAAAAAGAGATGATCATTTCTAGGCTGTGGGAGTGTACATCTTTGTGAGTCGATCAGAAACCACAAAGAAGAGGTCAGAGAAGAGGAAGAATGCCCATCGAAGCCCAAGAACAGAACCGTACAACAACACTCTATGCTCACCTAAAATTCATACACTTTGGGAAACAAATACAGTGTGGACAATCTTGATCACCTAAAGAATTCTCTCCACCCTCTTCTCAATCAATTAGTTGAATATGACTTGTACCCAATGAGCACCTTATGTAAAAAGAAACTTGGAAAATGGTGGAATGACAAACAATTCAAATAAAACTTTAGCAAGGGGAGTTAAATAGAGAATATGAAAACAAAAGGAATTTCCTGGCAAGAAAAACAATTGTATCGCCTCTCAAGCATTGCTGAGTCATTCAGCTATGCATAAATAAAAGCAGATATACACGAACAACTGGACGCTTTTTCGAACAAATAGGTCTGGACAGCAAAACGCTGTATCCTTACACCATTATTTCAGCAAAGGAGCATATAACCTGTAATATCACCATCATCTACTCTAATACCTTCAAGTGGCAGAGTGGATAAATATCTACAATATATTAAAGCTCTAATACGTCATCCCACAAGAAACCTCAGGATTTTTGATGCAATATTTATGTTAAATGATATTTCCGGTACTACAGTAGGCCTCAGTTGCATTTACTAAGTTGCATGTGACTTCAAAGCATTATAAGCACACAGCCTGAGTATTACTGCAAAGGATGGATGTTTATTGAGCGGTAATGGAATTGCAGGGAATTATAGGATAACTGGAATGAGGGTTATTGAAACTGTATTGATAGGAAGTGGAGATTAGGATAGGGACAGCACATCCCAGGACTGTACACACATGCTGAGTTCTCATTCCTACATATGGGGACAATAAAATCAGGGATTATAATATCAATGATCAACACGATCAACAATCAATACCTTGAGGGATGAAATCATCAGTATAAGGTAACATCAAAAATCAGATGTATCATCAGCAATGCGGTTTCCTTAATTACTCATTCACAGCATGTATGTCTTTTGGTACTATATTCCCGCAATACAAATGGTGTTTAATGAATAGCTATCCAAGATTAAGTCTTCTCTGTTTATATCATGGCTGTCAACATAGTCTGTTAAATGAACTTGGTACAAAACGGTGCAACCTTACACCTGATTGTTTTCACAATACCCACATTTATCTAGTCAATCTCTAAGAGGATATCAGTAGTGGTCGGTGGGGGATCAGGCACTTACAATGTTACTCAGCTTTGAGTAAGATGATTTGCCACCCAAAATGACAAAAACACCCAAGGTGTGTCAGAAGAGGGTGCTGCCTCAGCCAAAATGCCACTGCTGAAATCAGACTTTGGGGGTCATTATGACCCTGGCATTAACTATGGCGCTATTAGCGCCATGGTTGACGCCGGTATTTTACCAACTCCGCCATGGTGAATGGCGGAATTACCGCCTCATTCCAATGGTTGGCGGGACGGTAATTCCCCATTCACCATTGGCCCTTCCCCATTCCCATTTTTGCCCCCATAGGGCTCAATGGGAATGGGGAAGGCAGTCATTACGGTACCACAAATTGCGGTACCGTAATTACCTCGAAAGTCCCTTTGCGGGTTCCTTCCTTAATGGTAAAACCAGCCGTTAAGGTCGGGACCTGCAAAGAGACCTCGTAGTTAGGTGGTAAGGGTTTAACAGCGCCGACACCTTTTACGGCGCCGTTAACCCCTTACCGCCTGGGTCGTAATGAGGCCCATGTTGTTTCTGGGGAGCGCATTGAAAAGTTAACATGTGCAATGGTTTTTTTAAACTAAAGGGGTTGTTTAGCACAAAACATTTTCACATGTGGTGCCACCAAACACAGCAATCCTGTGATTTGTAGTCCTACTCTGCAGTTTAGTTTTCAGACAATAGCCTTTTCTCACCTTTGCCATAACACCATGGGCCACTCCCTGCTGTATGAACCCTACGTCTGTGACTTAACCCAAATACAGGAGTTTGAGCTCTATGTTGTCAATGGCGACTTTATTGGAGTTCCTTTCCTTTGATTTGAAGGAGGAATACAATGGATAGATGCCACCAGGTGATGTGCATGTACGTCAATGGCTACCATCAATGATTGCACCTTGTGAGGAGGTCAAAGAGGCAATGGAGATACAAGACAGCCCCATTCTAACTTTCAGACCCAGCACCCAAAATGTTACATCAGCAGGACAGAACAAAACTGCATGTCCCATAAACCACCACGGGAAATGGAGACCAGGTGGGGGAAAAGATAAAATGAACAAAGGGAAGCGGTATAGATACAGCCCTTTCATGTGGTACAGTGACAGATGCCCCCATAGCAGTACAGGTTGGGATGGACAAACAGTGATGGAGCAGGGTGGAGGTATGAAGGCAAGCTGGCTGGAGGAGTGGGACAAACAGTGCATGGAGCAGGGTGGAGGAGTGAAGGCAAACTGGCTGCAGGTGTCGGAAGTGGGCAGGAAAGGCGGGTGGAAGCTGAGGGGAGGGGAGGAGCAAAGTATGAGTTAAAAGAAGCCCCGGGAAACTCATCAGGTGTCTCTCATTACAGCAGCAGCCCTGGCCGGAGACCACAGAGAAGTGGGAGGAATCCCCAGGTGATGTACACTGGGCGTACTAGGAGGCTGAAGGCTTGGCACCGCGGAGATCCTTATCAAGAGGCAGACCCTCCGCCAGGAGAGGCTCGAAGAGCGGCAGCGCCGGGAACACTACCGAAGCGGATTCACTGACAAGGAAAGTCAGGCCATAAACCATTTTCAAAGGACAGTGTTTCCGTGGGTTTACCCTCTCTGTTTGTTTTTTGTTTTTTTAAAAACCCAATTTGGACAGCTGGCGAAGGAATGGAAAGCTAGTGTCCGGAAAAAGGAATTTATGTGACCTGATAATTTTGTTTTCAAAGAGGAGCCAAGCTTAAGAGGACATTCATGCGAACTCTGAGTTTTCCGAGCAAGCATGCTGAACCACATTTAAGCACATTTTGTTGTTTATAATGAGAGGCTGTTTGAAAGTTTAACTCAGCAATAAATCATTCATTGTGAACCCTGCAGTCCGACTACCGTCTACTACTTTACACACCTCTTGCCCATATCCCTTCCAGTCCACTGGGTACCACAAATGCTCCTCATGAAAGTGGGTATCAGGAACTGCACCCAACTCATATTTTGTCAACCCTCAATCAAGATGCTAAACAGAATTAATGAAGCAGGTTTCTCAATGAGGTATTGCAACCTGGATTTAACATCAGAGTATTCAGCAGATTCAGTAGCACCATCACTGTATTCACACATTATACCACTGAAAAGGACTCACATGTGCAGCTGTTCTGTAGCAAGCCAGACCCAGTCTCTTACCTGGTGCTGAGGGTTCAGATTTCACATACAGTCAAAATACTTTTTATAATTAACATTGATATGATTCATGAAACAAATGACAGTTGTGTGTTCTATACATTGCCATAGTTCTGCCTTTTGCACTTATAGGGGGGTCCCAACATTTGTCGGTGTTCCCATAGACGTAATGGAGAATAAATGTGGCTCACGCCTACAGCCCAAACAGTTGCATGGATCAAATTTGCAGCAAGAGTGGCAGTTTGGTACCAAACACATGCGTTTGTACGTTTTGTGTGTCCAGTATATATATTTTTTTTAAATGACCAAATATTTGGTAAAAAGGATTTAGTGATATCTGGGTTTGGCCCGCAGACACATTTCCCTGTTCATTCCTGGGAAGGGCCTGTGATTGGTCCAGAGGGAGGCGTGATGTCCGCAGACATTGTACTCGCCTGCTGATTGGATGGTGAAAAGTGTGAGTTGCGTCTTAGTTTTGAAAATGTCTGACATGTTGTATTCGCTGCAGTCGCTGGTGTCTGCAAACACTGCTGTGAAAATTAGTTAAAAAACACAACATTGGACTTTTCAAACTAATGAAACAATGTCTGTGGAGGAGAGGGGTGATGAGGATGGGATGGAATATGGCCTTGAAAAGCCAAAAAACGGTTGTTTTTTCAACTCTGACATCTGCGAACAGTCTGGATGTCCGGGGCAGTCCTGTGATGTGCGCAAACTTATAAAATATTTGGGGACATCTATGTCTATTTATGCATTACAGAGTTGGTGAAAAGCAGTTTTTGGATGGCTTAAAACTTTGGTGCCACACAATGAAACTGCATGAAATATTGGAATTTTAATGTAGACCTGACTTTGAATGGTTCTGTAAATGCTGTTTTGTCAAGATGGAACAAAATTGGAGTGGGTATCCCAAAATATTTTAAAGGCTTATAAATGTGGTTCCATTTGATAAATTTGCACAAAGGTTTCCAAAAAGATTTTAGATCTAGATATTAATCTGCAAAGTCTGGTGGGATTATGTCAAGAGGGGGAAGAATTGAATGGGGATCTCAACATTTTAGATGGCTTATAGCTTTGCTGCCATTTCACGAAGGTGGACAAAGGTTTTCAGAAAGTTTATGGACTCCACCTTGAATGTTGGTGCAAACTCTGAATGGATTTTGTCAAGTGGGGGCTAAGTTATATGACTATTTTATGTAAGTACATTTTGACACACTTAAAAAAAAAAACATGGGTGGATTTGCAGCAGACATGTGTAAGGAGCATTGGCAAGGACCTGAACGATTGGTTATGCAATAGTGTTGTGTTTTATTTTTTGAAAAGTGTCATAATGTAGGTACAAAAGATAGTGACAAACTGGCTATTGGCCATGACCACGAGGGACCAGCAATGGGGTTAAAGTGGGCATGGCCACCACGGACTGGCTACGTGGTAATGTTTTTCAAAATTGTGATATGTTGGAATGGGAACAAAATCTGCTTGTGGGTACAGGTTGAACGGCTGGATGGGATTGCAGCAAATATGCATGAGGAGTGTCAGCAAAACCTTCAAAGTATGGTTTTGCAACAATGTCCTGTGTTTTATTTTTTTGAAAGTGTGAAAATGTAGGTACACAACACAATGATATTTGAATTGTGTCTGTGCAATGGGCCCGGCCGTAAGAAAGGAGAAATGTGTATTGCAATTTGCTTACTGGCGTATGCAGCATGCCTGAAGCGATAGGTTTGAATGGGAAAAAATATTGTGCTTGCGGTTACAGCGTGAAGTGCTGGACTAGATTAGAACAGACTTGCACGTCGAGCATTAGCAAGGACCTGAAAGCATATTTTGAGAAATTCGTGTTGTGTTTTTTTTTTCTCCAAAGTGTAAGAATGTAAGTAGAAAGACTAGTGATATACATTTGGTGTCTGAGTAGTGGGCCTGGCCCTCGGCAAACACAAATGTGCACTTTGATTTGCTTATTGGGGAATGCGGCATGGCCGAAGCCCATGCCCCATGGATTTGGAGACTGGCCAAGGCTGCAAGCCATGATCACTGGCCATTTCTTACAATATTAGGGTATAGTGGACACTGAGCTAGGATAGGTTGCATGGTAGGTGCAGTGAATATAGAGGGTGGTTTGGTTTAGCTGGGGTCATGGTGGAGCATTATGCCGTAGGCAACTGAACGATAATTTTCATCCCCAGCATGCGCTGCTGACAGACATAAATATGTGTTTAAAAAATATGTTTCTTAAAGGAGGTTTATAGTGCTTTCATATGTCTGAAAAGATGAATTATTAATAACTTATATAGAGTGATGTAACACCATGAAACATTTTCCCTTATAAAAACTGAAATTGACTGATAAAACATTGTTAAAGGGATGTTACGGTTAAGATGCATCCCGCCCTTGGGACCCCTCTGCTCCAGTAGTTGGCGAGTGGCGCCCCATCTTGGCATCCCTTGGCACTTTCCTCCTGGCTTCTCATGAGCAGTTGCCCATCCGGACTGCCCCTTTTATTTATACACTTCTCTCACTGCACAATGCATATGTCCATTTATAGGAGCACTGTGTACAATTTCGTTGTATACATAAGATAAATGCAGATGCAAAATATTTGTTGAACATTGTTAAGTTGCATTTGGTGTGTGAACGCTTAATATGTTGATAGGGTCATATGTAGAGTTTTTGAAAGTGATTGGTGGATTGATGTGTGACTGCTTGAAAGCCGCCATTGAAGGAGTGTTACAAATACAAAATTAAAAACGGTAAAAGGACTGTCCTGTGCGATGGTGTGCATGTGCCATCTGGGTCTTTTAATATTCCATGGCCTGTAAAGGGGAGTGTGGAGACTGCAGATAGTTATAAAGGTCCATTGATTATGGTCCTTAATGTATGCTAGAGAAAAGCATGTGGGACAGAAAACTGTTTCTGTCCTTCTATATTTTTCTCTGGTATTCAATTGTCCATTATTCCCATTAGCATAACACAAAATGCTAATGGAAATGTTGGAGAATCTTATTGAATCTATCTACTTTACTGAGAAATGTAAAGTAGATGGAGTCTGTAAGATATATTTTTTTGTTCTATTTTTTAACTGTGAAAGGTGGTTCCTAAAGGAACCTTTTTTTGGTGTTTTGGGATTTTTTTCATTTTTTTCAGGAGAGTTCAGAATGTAAGGTGGGGAGGGAAATGAAGGAAGAGTCACCTACAACCAATATGGAGAGGCAGGTGGAAAGGGAAAGATGTTTCCCGTGTGTTACATCTAAGGTAGGGGGCCGTCTTTCTCATGCTCTTTGATTGCAGCTTCAGAAGCACTTTGAAATTGCTCCCCCCCCCCCCGCCGGCAGACTTGTGTGTTGCAGTATATACAGAGTACTGTTGTCTTCGAAAGATATGGATCAATAGCCTCTATTATCACTTGCAAAATAGCTGGTGGGATTTTGTGTCTCACATAAATAGGCTCTGTGGATACAGTATTAGTTGGGGAAGATGAGGTGGAGGAAGACAGCCTATTACCTGCTAAGAAAGGAATAACCTTTATGAGAGCATAAAAATGGTTGGATTTGGTGTGGTGGCGCATGGAGGCGAACCCGTAGGAGTACTGTCCAGGTAGTCCATGAATTGGTAATATGTTGCACTCAATGCATTTTTACTTTGGTAGCTTTAGCATTTGGTACATTCCCAATGGTGGTAAAGAAAAGACACACCCATGACTCTCTCTGGGTGCTAGAGGTAGGCACTTCCTCTACCCTATCTTTTTGGTCCTCTTCATTGTCTTTTAAAGTACTGCAGTTCTTTTGTTGTGTAGGTCCTCCAGCTGGTGGTGATGGTGGTGGCTCTTGGGGAGGAAGGATGGCAATAGCTGATGCCATTTTTAAAATAAATAGCAGTTTTGCTAATATTCTTCCAAGTATGTGCAGTGTGCTAGATTGTTAATGGATAATGAATACTTATAGGTGTAGGAGCTGTGCAAGGAGACACTTTCAGCTTCAAAGTCCATAGATCAACTGAAAACGCAGTTCCGAACTGTTCGTGAAGCACAGACCCATTTGCGAAGTGTGGATGCATTCACGAACACATCATCATACTGCACGCATGGTCAGGTGACATTGTCCAGAATGTCTGCGATGATGTCAGAAGTCTACGAACGTCGGTGAACACGAAAACAGTAGAAAAAGTTGCAAAATTTTATAGAGGTGTTAAAAATGATGCTAGAAGGGGGGAAAACGGTAGAGTTCTAAGGTACCGTTAACAACACATGGTTATATCAAATACCTTTGAATTTCGCGGACTACTCCTCTGAGGTCGGGTAGAATATATAACACAAGAAGACGAGTATAACGGCTTGATCCACTATGCAAAAATGAGGGGGAAAAAAAGAAAATGAATACAAATACTGAAGCAATGACAAGCTCCGAACAGTAACCAAGGAAACATGAAAATCATGGAAATGTTTTTGAAAAAAGGACCGAAAAACGGTAAACAAGACGTGATGACGTCATCAAAGATAGAAATCACGCGAGAGGACGGGCAGTATAGATGCAAGCCTGGAATACGGACGTTAGTGGGCAGCGGTAACGAAAGCGGAAGAAGAAGGCTTATGGAGGTGAAGACTCAGTTTTTCCAACATGGATTCCTGGGAAAGACAACAACAGGAAAACGGAATGCAGAGGATGTGGTAAACATCAAAAAAAGAGGCGGATCAGGACGAGAGGAAAAGTACGCAGGAGCGGAAATTCCCGACCACGTAACTCAGATCAGGAAGGGGACATGAGCCATTAATACACCTACTGAAGGTAAGATAGATAAAAAAAATCTGATCAGAAGTAGCCAGTAAACTAGGACGATCTGATATTTATTAGAGGTAGAAATTAAAAAATCGAAATATCTCGCCACTACAGGGGGGACAAAATCTATCCACAGACAAACTGAAAAGCCACTAAAGAACCACTGCAACCCAAAACAAATAATATCTGGATGAGAAATATAAGAACTGCCAGATAACTACCGGACCAACTGCCTTGTGGAAGGGACTTGGCAAGCATAATGGCATTTTACGAGGTAAAGGAAAATGATGAAAAAGAAGGGAAAGTGACTAATTGTATGAACAGTAGATCAGAATGGTATTTGACACCTTGCTCTTCTTACAATTGTACAGATAAAAGAAACCGTGTAATACGAAAGAAAACCTTCAAAACAATAGAAAGCCTATCCCTGAATAAGAACTGGCAGATATAGAGTGGGAAAAGAAATTCATTGTATAAACATGCCACAGGTAATTATGAGAAAAAATTAGTTGGAGCTAAAAGAAATTAAATCAGTGAGATTAAAGAGGACACTTAGGAGAGAGTCAGGCCAGTATCACATTGTGACAGATTGACAAACAAGATTGAGAAGGATGTAACAGTGAAAAAGAAATATGATAGGGACTAATTAACCCATCAGAAATATAATTAAGATATTTATAAGATGTAGAAGTTGAACTACATTGAAAGACTGGTTACTAATAGAACCATCTGGTAACCTTGTTTTCACAGACCATCATCCGGAGGTTGACCCAGAGCTATAATAGAAGGGATAAGAAAGGAAACCTAGATACCAGGTGAATATTGAGGACAAGCAGCATTTTGGAAACAAAAAGTTGTTTTTCTATATTATGCTTTTCTATCCCTGAAGAATTTCCTGAATACAAGTATGAGAGTTGAAATGAGGAATGAAACATGTTGGGTATGTTTGTTTGAATGATGAAAGAATGGATGAATAAGTGAAAGGCCATCAATGTGAAAACAATCAGGAGACTATCAGTCAGTACCACATACTATATGAGACTGACAGAGATGATCTTTGTGGGATTAAAATCATTAACACAATAGATTAAAAAATAATTGCTGCATAATGATTTGCCCTAGAGATTGGTTGTCAGAGTAGGAATGATTGTGATAAAAACAAATATAAAAATTGTCTGTCAATGAAGGCTGTTTTAAAAAAAAATAAGATGTTATATATTTTTATATGAAAATAAATTTGTAATATTTTTTGATACAAAACTGAATTGTGGTATGTCTAAATTGAATTGGTAAAGACATGCGTCTAGGGTCATAAACTGGATGAGGATGAGAAAACAAGGGACCCTTTGCACATATGATATTCTGGTGTTGGCTGTGTACTGAAGAGAGCTGTTGCAAAGAGGTCCAAGACAAAAAATATAGGTCAGCATCCTCTAGTCTCTTGGAGTTGTGAGAGTTCTAAGGTAAAACATTGTAAATTGGACAAACATGTTACTATATTGGGATAACTATGATATTAGTAAGTTAAAGAAAATTAGGGTGCACTGGTAAAACCCCATGAAATTCTCCACAAAAAACGTTGTTAAACGGACGTTATGGTTTAGTTGCACCAATAAAAACCTATACATTTCACTGAAAAAACTTTGTTAAAGTGACGTTATGGTTTGGTTGCACTAATAAAAACCTATGAAATTCACTGAAAAAACATTGTTAAAGGAACGTTATGGTTAAGTTGCATTAATAAAAACCTTTAAAATTCAATGAAATAACGCTGTTAAAGGGACGTAATGGTTACAAGTAAATCCGAAAAACACCAGAATTTTGCCATTTTTAGTAAGCTAAGCAACCATACCTCACGCCACCACTGTGCACTGCTAAGACTAACACCCGGGTCATCATAGATGATATTACAAATGTCATTGATGACACCACTGATGACATCACATATGAAATACATTTTGATGAAAAGTCCCTACAAGGGGTTGTGTTTATAATGTTAGTAACTACATGTCAGGGGTGATTGGGAGAACTATCATGAACTACTTAATGTATTAAAGAATGTGGTCATCTAAACACAACATTACATTGGAGTGTTGTTGTTAATACAGGAACCTACTCATCCATACAAATCGGCAATGGCTGTAGCATGCACCATGGAAGTACAACAATTTTAATCTAGTAGTTTTGGGTACTAAAATAATGAATGCCAAGCTAATAATTCAAGACTTACTACATGCTTGTGTTAGGTGAAACAATTCATCTGAACACCCGGAATGTATGTAAATCAGAGGCATATACAGAGAAAATAAAGTAAGGAAGAAAGAAACATCACAAGAAAATGTCAATAATATTAAAGTTAATTATCATGTCTACAAATGAATTGTGTTTTTGAGGCCTACTTATTGCCCCATATATATGCACCATGAGCTGAGCCCAAACCCTAAGGAAAGTACTTTAACAACATAGGACAAGGTTAACGTCTACATATATATCACCTTTTCAATTTTAAAATTCTCACTGGACAAAAACAACTGGACTAGATATGTCAGTGAACAAAAACTAGTAGCCCACATATGTGATGTCATCATTGATGTCATCAATGATATTTGTGATGTCATGGGTGTTAATCTTAGCAGTGCACGGTTGTGGTGTAAGTTGTTGTTACTTAGCTTAACATAACTGGCAAATTTCTGGGGGAGGTTTCGGTTTTACTTGTAACCATAATGTCTTTTTCATTGAATTTCACAGGTTTTCATTAGTGCAACTTGACCATAACGTCCATTTAACAAAGCTTGTTTAGTGAATATATATATATATATATATATATATATATATATATATATATATATATATATATATATATATGTTATATAATTGTTCATTAATAACACACTTGATACCACGGGATCAGGATTCAAACCTGTGTTACTCTTCCAAGTTTACAAGACAAACACGCTGCCCCTGAGCTAACCTTCCTCTCCAAATAGGAAGGATAACAGACAAGGTGAGAATTCTTACAAAAGAAAATCGTCATTTACCAACCGACCAGAACACTCAGATCCAGCAACAACTTCTGCCTTGAACCTCCACCACAGACAAGTGGATCAGCAGTCTCTTGCCTAGCCACAAGAATTTGGAACTCCCTCCCGCGCGAAATCCGAAACAGGAAGGACCCTCAGAAAATTCAGAAAATTCCTAAAATCCTGGCTCTTCAACTAGGAACCGGAAGAAAACTACACCCACAACCTTTGCGATGATCCCACAAATTACAAGATGGAGGACCAGACTGAACCATGACAAAATGCAGCGAGATGGAGAGACTTCCAAGTGAGAAGGAGAACGGGGTACACCTGTTCCCATGGCGGGCCCCACAAGAGGCTAGGGAGAGAGGTGAGAGCATCATGGGTTGGACCACAGACAGAGGGAATTAAAGTAAAAGGTGAAAGAGTGATGACCAACCAGATAAACCACAGGGCCCAGGGAACTCAAAGGAAAGAGCGCTCCCCTTCATGGGGCCCAGGGAGATGATGTTGGCTGTACCCCAGTATATGTCAGGTCAGCGGACACAGTGGTGAAGACATCCATTAGTCTCAACACGGGGGGCTTGGGAAGAGGAGGCATCACCACCAAACAGCCCTTGTTAACAACGCACAAATAGTTACAGAATATAGGAGGGAGATGCCCCTTAGCACAGCACAATGCACGACACTGGTAGGAACACACGCCACAGGCGGACAAAGCGGAGGCAGCACAATGCAGTGCCAGCACTAACCAACCCGCTAAAAAACTCATCCCTCTGCCTACACCTCCCAAACTATAAACAAAACACAACCATTCCTGTAGAGCACAACAATCTGTAGGCACTTCACTACACTGCAACAATGAAACATACCACAAATAGCCTCTCACAACAGCACATGACAACTACCGACCAAAAAATTAAACCTACGTTCAGCGAACAGTGTAAACCGAACTGAAGCTGCTAACAACACATCACAGCTCTCTTGCACTTTTGCCGCTCAATCCTACTAACTTATTCTACCCTCTTGCTTTATGGATCTGCAAGAGCACTACTCAGGTGATAGTGTGCAGTATAGATATCCTTTAACATACCATAACGTAACATATTTGTCATTAGGAAACTCTGGGATTATTTCTAAAAGTAAACGTTTGTGAATTCATTCAGCACATGATTTGACATATTTATTTATTTATTCTTTTTATCATCTGCATTGGCCTTTAGACACTAAATGCCATTCCAAAGATTGCACCCATCTCAGGTGACATACACTACAATGCTTAAGGTTACATATACTTGTACAGGTGTCCTGATCATGGCATTGGTCGTGTAGGGCATCAACATTCCACTTGGAAAAAGGAGAAGCCTGGGAGCCAGGCCTGAACATGTTTTTCAACTTTTTAATAAAAGAAAAAAACAATGTATGAACTGTTATGGCCTAAAAGTAGCCTATGGTAGCCTACAGTTAAAAGCAAATACTGATATCATCTGAGTCATTGTACACAGTATAATGTTTCATTTTACACAAATCACTTGACTAGATATTATGAGCACAGCAGCAAACAACACAGAAGTGTAGCATAAGAACATGACTCTGCTGTAATACTTGTCTGATGAGATTGTCAGCTGCTAGCCACACACGAGCTCAAGGATAATTGTTTTACAATGCTGGCTGGGGTACTAATTGAAACGTGTTATGTTCCTTTTAAATGGGTTGAACAAATGTACAAAATAAAACACACACATACAATAATGGGACAATTAAAAGGAGGTACTGAAAGGGAGAACAATAAGTGGTCAGCTATGTTATTGTGTACAATAAAAAAGTAGGAGCTGCTGTCAATTTAAACTGCCACTCCTTGCACATTTCACTTTAGGCTAGACCTTTCCCCAAGTCGTGCGTGATGGATCAGTTTCTGCATTGTCTCAGGGTTGACTACCCTTGCCGTGACCTCTTTCTTCCACGGTATTCTAATATTGAATGGGGCACCTCACTAGTGTGGAATTGCCAATATGGAATCATCTGTAATCCTCATCTCAAGGACAAGTTAGTGCCATCTGGTCACTTGCAAGTTGTGTATTTGCACATTTTAAGATGAGTATTTCCCCCTACTCGTGATGTAGATGCCAATTGAAACATGTATGTACAAGTTTACAAAATATACATTTGCACAATAATACATATGTATAATATTCACAATTATTTAAATTAAAATTCATAGGGCCCGATTAATGGAAATATCTGCGCAGAAAATAGGGACTTTGCACACCATACAGTGCGAAAAATCCTGTTTGTTATTCATGGATCCAACAAACAGGACTTTTTCGTACTTTGCGTGGACTTCGCGCAGGCCTGGCATGTCACTGTGGGAGGCCGAGTGTCTGGCGTGAGTCACCACGCAGAGCATGGGTGTGGCTTGCACAGAGCGCAGTGTAGGGGGTGGAATGCGGCAAATGAGAAAGAACAAGTGAAAATATGGACATTACAAGGAATGGGCCGCAGGCAGTCCATTACACGTACACTATTGCGCAGAACAATATGTATTCATAGATCCAACCGTGCAATCTTTCAGTGGGGAAATGGCCATGCAAAGCCATCATACTGTCCGCCACCCGAAGGCAGGTGTACTGACATTTGTGCATAGGATTCACTGTGCAGAGGTAAGATCGGGTCCTGTGTTTTAGGGGTGCTTGTACACAGCCGGTGTTCCAATCTGACTTAGGGCTGCACACGCAGTGTAGCAGGGTGCAGGAACAGTTTAGGGGAGTTTGCATGCAGATTTTCCAAGTTTTACCCGAGATACGATAAATCGGAGGCATGTTGTCAGGGTGCCGGTCACAGTTACGGGGGACCCCGCGCAGGGACCCCCGAGAACCAGGCTCGCTTGCAGGAGACCCCACACACTGTTTACAGGGTACACGTATTTGCAGCAGGGTGTGCACAGAAAGGTAGCTGTTTCTGGTTGTTTTTGCTTTGCGTGGGGGCATGTCAGGGACATTCTGGCCACGACTTGCATATATTTATTTATGTATTTATTTATTTATTTATTTATGTATTTATTTATTTATTTATACCGCACCATAAGCTCACAAGCATCAGGGCGCGACAGAGACACAAGGACAGAGATTTTGCAGGACAACACAGATAGATAGGCGAAAGAAGAAAAGAGAGGGGCGTTGCAAGATGGCCAGCATGGTGGAAACATTGATTATTTGAAGAGTATGATCTTCAGCTATTTCCTGAAGGATTGGGTATTTCTTTCCAATCTGATACTGGAGGGTAATTTATTCCAATGGGAAGTTGCCATGCTAGAAAATGCTCGACCTAGGTCTGTAGATTTACCAGGGAAGCTAGATTTAAGTAATCCTTGTTTTGTGGATCTTAAGCTCTGGCTCGGCTTATACCAGCTGAATTCCTTCTTTAGGTGGACAGGGGCGTGCCGTAGAGACAGTGATGGACCAGAGTCAGTGATTTGACAGTAATACGTTCCCTCACTGCCAGCCAGTGAAGGTTGTTTCTGTCCTTTGTGATGTGATCACGTTTAGATATGGTTAATTTGCAGGAACAATTCCATGAATAGGCAGAGTGTGCAGGAAAACCTCTGTGTGCAGGCTTGGGCAGAGTCATTCTCGGTGTGCAGCCTTTGTAGGATCTCTGTGCACTATTACATGAATCGGGCCCTTAAAATGCAGCAAATATGACACAAAATACAAGAAACACAAATAGAAAACACCCTCAAGGGATACACGATGCTCTTAACTGACTCAACACCTTCCTCATCGGCTATATTACATGTATATCGCAATCAAGAACACATTCTTTTTTATTGTATTTGACATGAGAAGTAACTGTCTGCCTTAGGATTTGATACTCTAGTGTTTTCCATATTTTTTTTTTAGTAGCTGCCAATTGTCCCTGACCCTGATAATTAACATGCCACACCTTGATAGCTGTTCCCACTCCAATACTCTTTGTATGACCGATTTTAAAGTACCCAAAGTCCAGATGTATTGGTTGTGCATGACATCGTGTGAGGACCAAAGACTCATTATACAGACCAGAACCCCCAATTGCCCTAATCTATAATCATGGCCGAAACTTTAGGGGAGTGGGGGGCATGGGGCATGTCCCGGGAGGATAGCTCAGCGGCAACGTGCGCGTCTTGGAAGCAAGACGGCACAAACCAACACTGGTTTGATCCCCGGGTCCGTGCTTAGAAACCTCTGGATGTTTAAGCGCGTGATAAATAAGCAACTAAGACAAAAAAAACAATTACGCCACTAAGAAAGCAAACAATTCCTGTAACAGCGCCTCAATGCCCGTGGGTTGTGTGAGCGCTTTAAAAATGTAAAATAAAATAAAATTAAAAAATGGGTATTTACCCCACAACTTTGGTGACACATCAATTTATCACCCTCATTTTGAGGTAGGGGAGAGGGGCTCGCCGTTTCAGCCCACTACCCATGATTGTGCAGTCCCATCCGACGGTGCAGCACCAGCAGGTTCAGGCCCTTCAGAAATGGAAAAAAAAACTTCACACAACTACTGTTTAAGCACTTGACAGTCACAATGTCACTATAAGGAAGTCACCTAGCAATATAAGAATGCTTGTGGAGAGATCAGTGTTGTTTCGGTGTGAAAAGGACAAACGTGTGCTCTAACAACACTTGCGGAAGTAGCATTTCTATACCAGTAAATTCACCAATTGTGAATGGAAGTGTGCACGAGCCAAAGACCTTATTCTGCATCTCTGTTAGCCATGTGACTCAATTATATTGATGGGGTGGGAGGAGGGATGAGAGGGCCTTAAGTTCTCGGGAGGCCATAGGCTTCATGATGCTAATATCGGACATGGTGTACAGCAGATACCCCAGTTCCTCTTCCCTTTCACAACCTCATGGTTAAAATTAGTAATATTAATCCAAAAGAATGATGGAATGGAAACGAATCAAACATAAGGTATCTATGTGTTATAAACTAAAATTGGAATAACGAAAACTTTTTTAATTAATAGAAAATACAGAGAAAATACTGAATTATTCTTTTCTTTTTTAATCTGGGGGAGGGCAAGACCCTGGTTTCCCTATGTTTATAACCCCACCCAAAACTACTCCAAACCTTTTTAAACCCTTAGTCCATATACATTTCTAATACAAATGTAGGTGTTTTTTCAGTATTTTCAATTTGTTAAAAACGTTAATTGTTATTTTACATTCGTTAATATCACTGGATACCAAATATAAGAAGATTTAATGTGAAATTATCGGTGGTGCGGCACACTTAACAACAGATGAGATTACAAATTGTTGAGCAAGTGAACATGTATCCAAAGAGAAGTCTTTTAGATCGAATGGCTCCATGCACAGGTCTGAATGAAGAGAATAATTTACAGTGTTTCATTTGAATTCGATGTATTGGTATATTTCGCTTTCCCATCTAATCTTTGCTGGAATTAATTCATATGCTCAGGGCTACCGAATTAAACAAACCTTGCATATCAAGTCAGTGAAATATGGTGTGCACAAGAATGATCGTTGTGTAGAATTGGCAGTAATATTCGATTAGAATTCACTACTATATATTTATTCCACACAGTGGACATGTTTTAATTGGTGCTGTTATGATATAGAGGTTGAGTGAATTTTGTCATTGGTAACTTTGGAAATTAGTTATGGGTCATGACATTTTTATGTTAAGGTGTAAGCAGATACACACTCAGTAGTCCCATTCAATCGTTTGTAGCATTAATAGGACTAAACACATGTTCAATCGATAGTAAAGTGGACTAACATGTCAATTAGTTTCATTTACATAAGGGAAGTTTCTATTGTATAATGATGATTGAAATACTTTTCACAGACATTCTATTTTTGTGAAACATCCGTGCCTCCGTCTATATATATATATATATATATATATATATATATATATATATATATATATATAATTTGCCGTATTGGTATTTGACTAATATCGTATTTCCTACCGCGCTGATATTGATTATCCTTGGAACGCAGAATATGAACGTAGTGAAGAAAGGAACATCTTACTTGGGAAAAGGACGCTGCAGAAATAGGTCTCACCCTATTTGGAATAAGTATTAGGGTTCACTTGAGTGTTTAAAGATGGCACATAGTATGTTACCTCTGCCTTATGTGTCTTATAGGTCGAGTCCTACTAGTGCTTAGAGTTAACAGCATAGTAAAGTGGCAATTCTATCAGGTCCACACGTGCATCCATACAACGCAGAGAAGATTGCTAATTGTAAAAAAAAAAGCCTGCATGAATTTAACTGTGCAGTGGAACATGCAAGTATTTTAAAAAAAAACACTAGCACCAATTAGATGAGTTAATTGAGTTTGTGATAATGTGCTGTTGAATATATATATATATATATCACTGTTTGGATGGCATACTTATATATGATTATTTATTTAGAGTAATGTCCTACACTCCTGGCAACTTATGGACATATCAAACATGTTTTGCAAAGTCCAACTGATTATGAACAAAGAATAATTATTTGGAAATGTAATAATAAAGAGGTTGGTAAAAATCATGAGAGTGCATGGGTTAGTCAGCATAGGTTGCACTGAAATTTGGTGACATGGTGCTATATTAAAGACAGGGCAAAACAGGTTTGTGCAATGTTGAGGAGCTGGTGGTTCCGTGAATTGTAAATGGAGATCATGATCACAGCCCCAAGTTTCCTCCAGGGAGACAAGTTGTTCAAATGGATTATGAGCTGCTGTGCGACTATGTGCAGGATCACAACAAAGCCTCAACTCAGGTCAAGAGCCAATCGGTCTAGTGAACCAATAGTTAAAGCAAAAAAGGGGAACCAAAGGACACACACACTTGGGAGGGACCATTGTAGAGATAAGCAACTGACTGCCATGATTAAGCAAACTGACTTCAAGGTGGCAGACCTCCCAATAATGTCCTTGGTCCGTAGAGTTATCAATCAATGAACGGACAATTAGAAAATTGCATGCACACTGAGCGAGAGGTGGAACAATCACGTCTCAGCCAATCACATGGTCAAAATGAAATAGCGAACAGTTTTCCTAGTTACAGTAATTAAAATATCAATTACCAATAAACCCTGAGCACAAAGGTGAGCTTGTTATGAGAAGAAATTGTATATAGCAGAAAGGCAGGCAGAGAAAAGGAGGAGGAGAGTGTAGGAAGTACACGCTCAACATAGGGCACAGAAAGCATTGTAGGAGGGAATGATTAGATGATAAGAGTGAAGCAAGGAGACAAAAACAGAGTAAAGAAAGGAGAGGAGCAGTGGGAAAGTAGATTGTTGCAGGGGAGGAATTCATGAGAGAGGAGGTGGAAGAGCAGAACAGCAGAAAGGAAGGTGGTGGAAGAGGGAGAGGACAGGTGGAAGGTGAAGCCAACGTGAGCGATTTCAGTTCCCCTTGGAAGTATGACCATACTAGCCCTGATTTGAGAAAGGCCACATGAGGCCGAAACACGTTTTATCACTATAAGGGCTGTTGGGTATTTTGTATAGATACAGGGCCTAGCGGTATTTTCTTACCGCCAAAATGAAAATAATTCAGTAATAATCACTCTTTGCATTCAGATTAGATTTGGTATATAGTACTATAGTATACATACATTATTTCAGCACACTGATACATTTAGTGGTATACATTATGTTGGTATGCGTTATTGGTGGTATTTATGGGTGAGCATAAATCCTTTGTTTTATATATGTGACCACAATATCCAGAACCCCTTATTTTTGTTTAGTTTGTTCGTGTGATCACTAGAGAGACCTCAGGCTTGCATTTCAGAAACACCACATTTCCAATTGGAGTGCCACCATGGGCTGTTCTCACTGACTTATCTACGACAGCAAGCTATATGTGGTATTTATCACCAACTTATTTACGTTTGGTGAGCTATGTCCAGGGCCTCTCTTTCTGCCAACTCATAGACCTTCGGCAGCAGGCTATTTCATCTTGTTATTATTATGTTCCATTCAGAAAAAACACACATACTCATATGAATGGATTCATGCACACAGCTACTGCCATGTCTTATCTTTTAGCAACTTTTAAAAATGACAATTGCACTGTGCAAAGATCTTCCCATATTACCAATGTTATAATGATAGATGCACAAAGGACAAGATAAAATGAAACACACTTCCCGCCTGCTTTCAGATATTTTTTTTTGTATTATAAAACTTGCATTTCAACACGAGCTTACCCTTTTTTTTTACAGAAATAAATGGATAACTCACAGTTACAACATTATCTGTAACAAAATGAAAAGAGAGTGGCGTGGAACAAGAATTCAATTTGCAACATTAAACATGTGGTTAAAACAGAGGAATCTCCTCTCCTACTCTGACTGAATATTTTCGCACACATACGCACATCTCCCACACTTCAGCGAGATAATTACCAGGCTTGTTCAGCATGTAACTTCTTTGGCTGGTCGCCTTCTGGAGGGGTTCACCCAGCAAGGACAAGCATTTGCTGTCACTCAAACTGGGACTTGTTGACTGGAAATCCCAGCCTCTGTAGCAGTATTGAATCTGCTTCAGGAATCAGGCATCCCCAGCTATAAAGCCAGTCCTTCTCCGAGCTGTGACAAGATGTCGTCTGCCTAGCTTCTTCCCCGAGATTATACAAGAAAACTCTGGTTACCTCCTACCAAAGGATCCTAACCAATGAAATCCTATCATGCCCTATCCACCCTCTGCGCACAATAGAAATCTTTTACAGTAAGCAACTGTAACAAAACTGATTTCCTGCTATTCGAATCCTTGCTTCCTGCAAAATACTGTGGACAAAGCAGCACAGAAAAACAAGAAAACAAGAATAAAAAAAAAAATCTGCACACAGTCTGAAATGAGTTTCAGCCTGCCTCATTTTGCAGTGGAAAACACATTATATTATTAAGAAGTTAGAATAATGTTAGTACGGTTAATTATATTAGTTCATTAATCTTCAAATGTGTCTCTTGCAACATAGGCATTTCAGATGAAAAGAAAAAAAAAATTGTGTGCATTTTGAATATGAAAAATAAAATGTGCTTTTAAATGAGAAAATGGTTTGTTTTCAACCTGTGTAGCCTGTCTTCATTTACATATCCATATGTTGCACTGGCAATACATAGCTTGAAGCAATTGCATTAAACCCATGCAGTGGCGTTGCATAAAAAAAAAAATGCTATACATTGATCCTGTGCAGTGGTACTGCGCTCTGTGCTCCCAAAACACGCTAAACAATCCTACATATACCCTCCTTTTTTTTTAGAACTTGGCTACGATCCAAGCCAATTTTAAAAAAACAACCTACTTCTTTTCTTCTTTTCAAAATGTATGTGTATTGGGATATCTTTCTCTTCCTGACGTAGCTACTAAAATTATCAACATTTTCATTTTTACTGATAGTACAATCAACCATCCACCCATCATTAGCACCAGGACAGCCAAACCCACTATAGAGCGTTCTCCCCAGGTTCCCCAATTGACAGGCCGATTCATGGAATAATTAGCGCGGCGCAAGTGGCCAAAAATGTGCGATTCGCAGTGGAATAGCGAAAATCGCAGTGCAAGTGCGAAAATCGCACGAAAAGCAGCGCACATCGATTCATGGAAGGGCGTGCGCGAGAAAACCACCGGATGTGCGCTAAAAAAGTGCACGGCGCATGTTGGCGCACAGGCCATCTAACGGCGTGCGCCAGGTCACAGCGAAAATCACACAGGCCACAGCGAAAATCGCACATAGCGCGGCGCACACAACAAAAGTAGGCGGAACACGGGGCGTAACACTCGGAATGGGGAACAACTTGCCAAAATGTGGGCGTCACGGGGGAAGTACAGGGTGCAAGTGCGCGGAACGCCCACACGCTCGCCTACAACACGTATTCATGGAATCGAATAGGGCAAAAAAGCGCACTGTCAAACCAGCGCACAGGCACAAACACGACCGCCACAAGAAAGCAGGCGGTAGCGTCTCTGCGCCTGTAATAAATGTGCGCCAAAAGGTGAGCCAACAAATAGCACCTATATACAGCTATGATGAATGTCCTATACTGTGGCCCTCCAGGACAAATGACGTGCAAAGGGGTACCCACAAACACGGACACCCGCTGACTGAAAAATAACGTGTGCGTGTATTGCGGGGTGCGCGGGAACTTTCACACGCGATTTGGCAGGGTACGTGGATTTCAGGGGTGCGCGGGAAGTTCCACATGCGATTTGGCCAGGTACGTGCGCGGGAATTTCCACACGCGACTTGGCTGGGTACGTGGATCTCAGGGGTGCGCGGGAAGTCTCACACGAGATTTGGCAGGGTACGTGGATTTCAGGGGTGCGCGGGAAGTTCCACACGCGATTTGGCCATGTACGTGCGCGGGAATTTCCACACGCGACTTGGCTGGGTACGTGGATCTCAGGGGTGCGCGGGAAGTCTCACACGCGATTTGGCTGTGTACTCCCAGGTATTCCCTTTACACCCTCCACGGCCCCTGCAGGCAGCCGACACCACAGGGGACTACCCTGCACACCTGCTCATGTCACCCAGCACCCCCACCCCCCAGCCACCATGGGCAGCCCCCACCAGGTCCCCACTCATGTCCCCTATCACCCCCACCCCCCAGCCACCATGGGCAGCCCCCACCAGGCTCCCACCCATGTCCCCTATCACCCCCACCCCCCCAGCAGTGTGGGGCACCGTCCACCAGGCCCCCACTCATGTCCCCTATCACCCCCACCCCCCAGCATCCAGGGGCACCCTCCACCAGGCCCCCACTCATGGCCCCCTGCACCCCCACCCACCAGCAGTGCAGGGCAGCCCCCACCAGGCTCCAACAGGCCCCCACTCATGTCTCCCACCCACCCCCACCCCCCAGCCACCATGGGCAGCCCCCACCAGGCCCCCACTCATGTCCCCTATCACCCCCACCCCCCAGCCACCATGGGCAGCCCCCACCAGGCTCCCACCCATGTCCCCTATCACCCCCACCCCCCAGCAGTGCAGGGGCAGCCTCCACCAGGCCCCCACTCATGTCTCCCACCACCCCCACCCCCCCAGCAGTGTGGGGCACCCTCCACCAGGCCCCCACCCATGTCTCCCATCACCCCCACCCCCCAGCCACCATGGGCATCCCCCACCAGGCCCCCACTCATGTCCCCTATCACCCCCACCCCCCAGCAGTGCAGGGGCAGGCTCCACCAGGCCCCCACTCATGTCTCCCACCACCCCCACCCCCCAGCCAGCATGGGCATCCCCCACCAGGCCCCCACTCATGTCCCCCTGCACCCCCACCCCCCAGCATCCAGGGGCAGCCTCCACCAGGCCCCCACTCATGTCTCCCACCACCCCCACCCCCCAACAGTGTGAGGCACCCTCCACCAGGCCCCCACCCATGTCTCCCACCACCCCCACCCCCCAGCCACCATGGCCAGCCCCCACCAGGCCCCCACTCATGTCTCCCACCCACCCCCACCCCCCAACCACCATGGGCAGCCCCCACCAGGCCCCCACTCATGTCTCCCACCCACCCCCACTCCCCAGCCACCATGGGCACCCCCCAACAGGCCCCCACTCATGTCTCCCACCCACCCCCCAGCCACCATGGGCAGCCCCCACCAGGCCTCCACTCATGTCCCCTATCACCCCCACCCCCCAGCCACCATGGGCAGCCCCCACCAGGCCCCCACACATGTCTCCCACCCACCCCCCCAGCCACCATGGGCAGCCCCCACCAGGCTCCCACCCATGTCCCCTATCACCCCCACCCCCCAGCCACCATGGGCAGCCTCCACCAGGCCCCCACTCATGTCTCCCACCCACCCCCACCCCCCAGCCACCATGGGCAGCCCCCACCAGGCCCCCACTCATGTCTCCCACCCCCCAGCCACCATGGGCAGCCCCCACCAGGCTCCCACCCATTTCCCCTATCACCCCCACCCCCCAGCCACCATGGGCAGCCCCCACCATGCCCCCACTCATGTCTCCCACCCACCCTCACCCCCCAGCCACCATGGGCAGCCCCCACCAGGCCCCCACTCATGTCCCCCAGCCACCATGGGCAGCCCCCAACAGGCCCCCACTCATGTCTCCCACCCACCCCCCCAGCCACCATGGGCAGCCCCCACCAGGCCCCCACTCATGTCCCCTATCACCCCCAGCCACCATGGGCAGCCCCCACCAGGCCCCCACTCATGTCTCCCACCCCCCCAGCCACCATTGGCAGCCGCCACCAGGCTCCCACCCATGTCCCCTATCACCCCCATCCCCCAGCAGTGCAGGGGCAGCCTCCACCAGGCCCCCACTCATGTCTCCCACCACCCCCACCCCCCAGCCACCATGGGCAGCCCCCACCAGGCCCCCACTCATGTCTCCCACCACCCCCACCCCCCAGCCACCATGGGCAGGCCCCCACTCATGTCTCCCACCCACCCCCCCACCACCATGGACAGCCCCCACCAGGCCCCCACTCATGTCCCCTATCACCCCCACCCCCCAGCCACCATGGGCAGCCTCCAACAGGCCCCCACTCATGTCTCCCACCACCCCCACCCCCCCAGCAGTGTGGGGCACCCTCCACCAGGCCCCCACCCATGTCTCCCACCACCCCCACCCCCCAGCCACCATGGGCAGCCCCCAACAGGCCCTCACTCATGTCTCCCACCCACCCCCACCAAGCCACCATGGGCAGCCCCACCAGGCCCCCACTCATGTCCCCTATCACCCCCACCCCCCAGCCACCATGGGCAGCCCCCACCAGGCCCCCACTCATGTCTCCCACCCACCCCCCCAGCCACCATGGGCAGCCCCCACCAGGCTCCCACTCATGTCCCCTATCACCCCCACCCCCAGCCACCATGGGCAGCCCCCACCAGGACCCCACTCATGTCTCCCACCCACCCCCACCCCCCAGCCACCATGGGCAGCCCCCACCAGGCCCCCACTCATGTCTCCCACCCACCCCCACCCCCCAGCCACCATGGGCAGCCCCCAAAAGGCCCCCACTCATGTCGCCCACCCACCCCCCCCAGCCACCATGGGCAGCCCCCGCCAGGCCCCCACTCATGTCCCCTATCACCCCCACCCCCCAGCCACCATGGGCAGCCCCAACCAGGCCCCCACTCATGTCTCCCACCCACCCCCCAGCCACTATGGGCAGCCCCCACCAGGCTCCCACCCATGTCCCCTATCACCCCCACCCCCCAGCCACCATGGGCAGCCCCCACCAGGCCCCCACTCATGTCTCCCACCCACCCCCACCCCCCAGCCATCATGGGCAGCCCCCACTAGGCCCCCACTCATGTCTCCCACCCACCCCCACCCCCCAGCCACCATGGGCAGCCCCCAACAGCCCCCCACACATGTCTCCCACCCCCAGCCACCATGGGCAGCCCCCACCAGGCCCCCACTCATGTCCCCTATCACCCCCACCCCCCAGCCGCCATGGGCAGCCCCCACCAGGCCCCCACTCATGTCTCCCAACCACCCCCCCCAGCCACCTTGGGCAGCCCCCACCAGGCTCCCACCCATGTCCCCTATCACCCCCACCCCCCAGCCACCATGGGCAGCCCCCACCAGGCCCCCACTCATGTCTCCCACCCACCCCCACCCCCCAGCCACCATGGGCAGCCCCCAACAGGCCCCCACTCATGTCTCCCACCCACCCCCCCCAGCCACCATGGGCAGCCCCCACCAGGCCCCCACTCATGTCCCCTATCACCCCCAGCCACCATGGGCAGCCCCCACCAGGCCCCCACTCATGTCTCCCACCCCCCCAGCCACCATGGGCAGCCCCCACCAGGCTCCCACCCATGTCCCCTATCACCCCAACCCCCCAGCAGTGCAGGGGCAGCCTCCACCAGGCCCCCACTCATGTCTCACACCACCCCCACCCCCAGCCACCATGGGCAGCCCCCACCAGGCCCCCACTCATGTCCCCTATCACCCCCACCCCCCAGCCACCATGGGCAGCCCCCACCAGGCCCCCACTCATGTCTCCCACCACCCCCACCCACCAGCCACCATGGTCAGGCCCCCACTCATGTCTCCAACCCACCCCCGCCACCATGGGCAGCCCCCACCAGGCCCCCACTCATGTCCCCTATCACCCCCACCCCCCAGCCACCATAGGCAGCCTCCACCAGGCCCCCACTCATATCTCCCACCACCCCCACCACCCCAGCAGTGTGGGGCACCCTCCACCAGGCCCCCACCCATGTCTCCCACCAGCCCCACCCCCCAGCCACCATGGGCAGCCCCCAACAGGCCCCCACTCATGTCTACCACCCCCCAGCCACCATGGGCAGCCCCCACCAGGCCCCCACTCATGTCCCCTATCACCCCCACCCCCCAGCCACCATGGGTAGCCCCCACCAGGCCCCCACTCATGTCTCCCACCCACCCCTCCCCCCCAGCCACCATGGGCAGCCCCCACCAGGCTCCCACCCATGTCCCCTATCACCCCCACCCCCCAGCCACCATGGGCAGCCCCCACCAGGCCCCCACTCATGTCTCCCACCCACCCCCACCCCCCAGCCACCATGGGCAGCCCCCACCAGGCCCCCACTCATGTCTCCCACCCACCCCCACCCCCCAGCCACCATGCGCAGCCCCCAACAGGCCCCCACTCATGTCTCCCACCCCCCAGCCACCATGGGCAGCCCCCACCAGGCCCCCACTCATGTCCCCTATCACCCCCACCCCCCAGCCACCATGGACAGCCCCCACCAGGCCCCCACTCATGTCTCCCACCCACCCCCCCAGCCACCATGGGCAGCCCCCACCAGGCTCCCACCCATGTCCCCTATCACCCCCACCCCCCAGCCACCATGGGCAGCCTCTACCAGGCCCCCACTCATGTCTCCCACCCACCCCCACCCCCCAGCCACCATGGGCAGCCCCCACCAGGCCCCCACTCATGTCTCCCACCCACCCCCCAGCCACCATGGGCATCCCCCAGCAGGCCCCCACTCATGTCTCCCACCCACCCCCCCCAGCCACCATGGGCAGCCCCCACCAGGCCCCCACTCATGTCCCCTATCACCCCCAGCCACCATGGGCAGCCCCCACCAGGCCCCCACTCATGTCTCCCTCCCCCCCCCCAGCCACCATGGGCAGCCCCCACCAGGCTCCCACCCATGTCCCCTATCACCCCCACCCCCCAGCAGTGCAGGGGCAGCCTCCACCAGGCCCCCACTCATGTCTCCCACCACCCCCACCCCCCAGCCACCATGGGCAGCCCCCACCGGGCCCCCACTCATGTCCCCTATCACCCCCAGCCACCATGGGCAGCCCCCACCAGGCCCCCACTCATGTCTCCCACCACCCCCACCCACCAGCCACCATGGGCAGGCCCCCACTCATGTCTCCCTTCCACCCCCCCCGCCACCATGGGCAGCCCCCACCAGGCCCCCACTCATGTCCCCTATCACCCCCACCCCCCAGCCACCATGGGCAGCCTCCACCAGGCCCCCACTCATGTCTCCCACTACCCCCACCCCCCAGCAGTGTGGGGCACCCTCCACCAGGCCCCCACCCATGTCTCCCACCACCCCCACCCCCCAGCCACCATGGGCAGCCCCCACCAGGCCCCCACTCATGTCTCCCACCCACCCCCACCCCCCAGCCACCATGTGCAGCCCCCACCAGGCCCCCACTCATGTCCCCTATCACCCCCACCCCCCAGCAGTGCAGGGCACCCTCCACCAGGCCCCCACTCATGTCCAACTCATGTTTCCCACCACCCCCACCCCTCAGCAGTGCAGGGGCACCCTCCACCAGGCCCCCACTCATGTCCACCTGCACCCCCACCCCCCAGCATCCAGGGGCAGCCTCCACCAGGCCCCCACTCATGTCTCCCACCACCCCCACCCCCCCAGCAGTGTGGGGCACCCTACACCAGGCCCCCACCCATGTCTCCCACCACCCCCACCCCCCAGCCACCATGGGCAGCCCCCACCAGGCCCCCACTCATGTCTCCCACCCACCCAACCCCCCAGCCACCATGGGCAGCCCCCACCAGGCTCCCACCCATGTCCCCTATCACCCAAATCCCCCAACCACCATGGGCAGGCCCCCACTCATGTCTCCCACCCACCCCCCCCGCCACCATGGGCAGCCCCCACCAGGCCCCCACTCATGTCCCCTATCACCCCCACCCCCCAGCCACCATGGGCAGCCTCCACCAGGCCCCCACTCATGTCTGCCACCACCCCCACCCCCCCAGCAGTGTGGGGCACCCTCCACCAGGCCCCCACCCATGTCTCCCACCACCCCCACCCCCCAGCCACCATGGGCAGCCCCCACCAGGCCCCCACTCATGTCTCCCACCCACCCCCACCCCCCAGCCACCAAGGGCAGCCCCCACCAGGCCCCCACTCATGTCCCCTATCACCCCCACCCCCCAGCAGTGCAGGGCACCCTCCACCAGGCCCCCACTCATGTCCAACTCATGTCTCCCACCACCCCCACCCCTCAGCAGTGCAGGGGCACCCTCCACCAGGCCCCCACTCATGTCCCCCAGCACCCCCACCCCCCAGCCACCATGGGCATCCCCCACCAGGCCCCCACTCATGTCCCCCTGCACCCCCACCCCCCAGCATCCAGGGGCAGCCTCCACCAGGCCCCCACTCATGTCTCCCACCACCCCCACCCCCCCAGCAGTGTGGGCACCCTCCACCAGGCCCCCACCCATGTCTCCCACCACCCCCCAGCCACCATGGGCAGCCCCCACCAGGCCCCCACTCATGTCTCCCACCCACCCCCCCCAGCCACCATGGGCAGCCCCCACCAGGCCCCCACTCATGTCCCCCTGCACCCCCACCCCCCAGCATCCAGGGGCAGCCTCCACCAGGCCCCCACTCATGTCTCCCACCACCCCCACCCCCCCAGCAGTGTGGGGCACCCTCCACCAGGCCCCCACCCATGTCTCCCACCACCCCCCAGCCACCATGGGCAGCCTCCACCAGGCCCCCACTCATGTCTCCCACCACCCCCACCCCCCCAGCAGTGTGGGGCACCCTCCACCAGGCCCCCACCCATGTCTCCCAACACCCCCCAGCCACCATGGGCAGCCCCCACCAGGCCCCCACTCATGTCTCCCACCCACCCCCCCCAGCCACCATGGGCAGCCCCCACCAGGCTCCCACCCATGTCCCCTATCACCCCCCAGCCACCATGGGCAGCCTCTACCAGGCCCCCACTCATGTCTCCCACCCACCCCCCAGCCACCATGGGCAGCCCCCACCAGGCCCCCACTCATGTCTTCCACCCACCCCCACCCCCCAGCCACCATGGGCAGCCCCCAACAGGCCCCCACTCATATCTCCCACCCACCCCCCCAGCCACCATGGGCAGCCCCCACCAGGCCCCCACTCATGTCCCCTATCACCCCACCCCCCAGCCACCATGGGCAGCCCCCAGCAGGCCCCCACTCATGTCTCCCACCCACCCCCACCCCCCAGCAGTGCAGGGGCAGCCTCCACCAGGCCCCCACTCATGTCCCCCTGCACCCAGGTCCTCACAATCCCCAATCATGTGCGTTATGGTCAGCCTCCACAGCCAAAAGGCCCTACCAAGTAACCCATTCACCCACATGGAAATGGAAATTACATGTTACACCCCCAATGTTCATAAAGCAAATGAACCCATGTCCGTCACACACAATGGTTGCAATTGAATGGGAAAACACCCAACATGACATGCATGAAACCAATGAGATGATACCACACAGTGAAGTATGAAAACAAAATTGTATTAAAAAAAATTGAATGCAAATGAAATGAAACAAACTACAATGTCAATGAAAAAAAGATAAGCTGCATGTCCGTCCAAAAAAATCAAAACTACAAATCCAAATCCAAAAAAATGTTGTCCAAAGTCACATTAAAAATAAAATCAATCCGAGAGAGAAAAATAAATGCAAAGACCATTGCTCCACGGTGAATAAATAAAAAAATAAATAAAACAATCCAAAGAAGAACTATGTACAAAACATCCAAGGGTCCATGAGCCCAACTGAACAAAGGAAACCTACAAAAAACCCTAACTAAAATGCAACTATATACAAAAAGTGGAGCAGTGTCCGTCGACTCCAAATCATAAGAAGAAACAAAGGAAACCTAAAACTAAAGAACTATATACAAAGGCGGCGGGCAAGTCCAGCGGCTCACTCCGTGGTGTTCCGGGCCAGGGCATCATCAAACTCCTCGTCTATGTCCCGGAGGCGGTCCTGTTCCATGGCCCCGAGGGTCCGCAGGGACGACACCATCTGCTCCTCCAACCCCCTGCGGATTGCCTCGAGGCACTCGGCCCGCCTCAGGGCCGTCTGCATGGAGTTCTCCGCCCTGACCATCGTGAGCCGCGCCTCTTCCGCCCGCCGCCGCTCCGCACCTATCTGCTGGCCCAACCGCAGCCACACGGAAGACACTTCCTGTCCTGGGTCCTCCTGCCCTCCAGCCGATGCCTGCCCCTCCGATGTTGATGGCCCCGAGCCATGATGCCACCTACATTGACTCTACTGCTGCCTCCGACGCAACTGCCTCTGCCAGCACAACGGCATCCAAGCTGATGGAATCCACCGACGCCGTCGTGCACGTGCCCTGCCTGATGATGCCGGCACATCCTCCATCTTCTGGGGTACAGTTGCTGTGGTGTCCACCCCTGCTGGACCTCCGACTCCCGACGGTGGCAGGGATGGGATCCCCACCAAGTTGGGAGCATTGGTCAGTCCAGGTCCACAGGGGGCCCTGGTGGCATCTGGGCCGGAAGACGGCAAGGAGAACGACCGGCTTATAGCCTCCACAGAGGAGGAGAGGGCCGCCAGATTGGCCGACACATGCAGGAAACCCCCGAACATGGAAGATCCCAATTGGGCCACGTCGGCACGGTGCTCTTCGTGATGACGTGCATGCTCCTCCCGGGAAGCACGCAGGTCATCACGAATTGCACCCGCGCGCATCGCAAACCCAATCAGGACCTTCTCCATACGGACACGGGTCCCCTCGTCCACAGGTGGAGGGGAGTCAGGTGACATGGACATCCCCTCTACCTGCGGACGGGCCTGGGACGGGGCATCCCTGCTGGTGCATGGTGGTGCACTCACAGGGTCAGGGACAGCGACATGCACAGGCCCCTCCACGGTGACCTGTGCTGCCTCCTGCCCCTGGACTGCACCACTTGCACCAGCAGGGATGCCCCCACCAGGCCCCATGTGTGCCTCAGTGGCGGCCTTCTCCTCCTCTGTGGAAACCACCAACCTGGATGGCTCCTCACCGTCTTCCGCCGTAGCAGGCCCCTGTGGGGGCTCACCCACCCTTTCCGCTGCAGCCGTGGGGGCATCCCCGCCGCCTTGCTCCACAGCGCCATCTCCGCCCTCTTCTTCACTAGCCGCTGCGTAGAGGGAGACATAGAACACAAGCATCAGGGTACTGTACAATGGTCCCGTAGACAGGAAGCAATAGCAGATGAGTACCACTGTCAAAGTGGGTGTGCTTTAGGCTCTAGGAATGGAACCTGCCAGTGCTAAGCTCCAATTGTTTTGTGATTACGATTTTTTGGGGGGCAAGATAACAGGAGCGGTTTTGGGGTTAGCCTAAGCCCCAGTTTGGTAAGTAGAAAAAGAGAGGTTTGTTGCTCCCGGCTATCTTGCTTGTAGTTTGTGAAATAAATATTATTGACACTTTGGTTAATACGAATTAATTCGTTTATTGTTGGTGTTTTTCTCTATGATCTTTCCATAAGTACATGTGTTTATGAAAAACACTATTTCGAGCTTGACGAGCAAGTTTAGGTCAGCCGACACGTGTTTCGACCTTACGGTCGTTCTCAAGGCTGAACAATATTCAATTAGTGACAAAGTAGTGACATATTACATGATGTTCAGCAGTGGTGTTATGGTGATGTGCAAACATAGTGACAGGTAGTGACATGATATCAAAAAACATTGATGTGTCGGTATAAAGAAAGTTTAAAAATTGGAAGAAAAGGAGGGAGGAAGAGAAGAAAGAGGTGAGTAGCTGGTTGAAATTGTGCTAATGGTAAAGCACTGTCATGGGTTGCCGAAGGATCGCTATCCCTGGGATGGGCTGGAAGGCTTACCTGTTGCTCTGTCTGGCGTCCCAGGCGGTGCTCTGCTGCTTCTGCACACCGCGCCGGGTGCCGCCATTAAGAGCTGTTCATTTACTGTTGACTCGCGTTAGTCTCGGGATGCGCATGCACGAAGGTGTAGCGTCTTAGCACTAGTCCCAGCGCATGCGCGTCGTGATGTGCGACTTGTGCATGTGCCGCGGATCAGCGAAAGACACTCACCGGTTATGGCTAATGAATTGGCAATAGGAGAGAGGGCGGTTGGGCCCTAGCCATTAGGCTGCGTGGCAGAAAGGGATCTAAGGGGAAACTAAGTTGATGATATGGTTCGTATGTTGCAGTATTCTGTGGGGGTTATGGGAGTATGGTGGTAACACCCATATCTGGGGTAATTAACCAAGGTGAAGTGAGTCAGTTGGACATGGGTGCATGTAAGTGGCATCACTTGCATCATGCCCATAGTTGGGTCAATTTTGGAATAAGACGTATATGTGGCATGGTCTCTCGTTGGGCCGTGTTATATCCAAACCTGAGGTCACAAATCCCTGTAGGGGTTTGAGGAATAGGAGAACAAAGTAGAAAAAAGAAAAGAGAAAAGGTTTACAGGAAGACATTTAAATCATGGTCTTTATTAAGGCCGTTTTTCACACATCTGAAATGACAAATTAAACGTGCTTCCTCTTGTCTCAGTTTTCGAATTCTGTCTCCTCCTCTTGGGCCCAGCCGGACCGTCTTTAGTCCGATGAACCTATGTCACTCTTGTTTTCCATTTGGTGGTTCCTCTGCCAGTGGTTTGCCAATGGCAGTTTGGGGTCTTGCGAATGTATGCTATTCATGTGCTCTCTGATCCTGAAGCGTGTCTCACGGATGGTGCTGCCTATGTATATTTTATTGCAGACACAGATAATTGCATATATTACAAATTTGCTTCTACAGTTAATGTGCTCAGTGATGTTGAAGATTGGGCAGCCTGAGAATTTGGCACATTTGGTCTGTGTTGCATGCTTGCACATTGAGCATGTCCCGCATTTCGTGAAACCAATTGGTGTCTTTTTACTGAGCCATTCCTGTGCCATGATATGTTTGTCTACAAGGAAGGAGGGGCTCAGTAAGGTCCTTAGGGTTGGTGCTCTGCTGTATGACATGCTGGGATATGTTTCTAGTTGTGGCTTGATATGTTCGTCCATGAGGAGTAGTCCCCAGTGTTTTCTCAAGATTTTTTGAAGTGCATAACTGTCTTTGTTGTATCTCGTTACGAATCTGATTGTTGGATTGTCATCATGTCTTCTGGGTTTGGGTGAGAGCAATGTTGATCTTTCCAGTTGGCAGGCTTCTTTTCTTGCTTTTGCCAAGTTCACATGGGAATAGCCCCGACTACTGAATCTTTGATCCAGCAGGTTGCATTCTTCTATGAACGATTCATCTGTGTTGCAATTCCTTCTTGCCCGAATGTATTCTCCTTTCGGAATGTTGCGGATGACACTTTTTATGTGGCAACTTTGTGCATGGAGGGTGGAATTAACTTCCGTTGGTTTGCGGTAAGTTCTGGTAATGATTTTGTTTTCTTTTATTTCAATCTTGAGGTCAAGGAAGTCAATTTGGACATTGCTGATATGGCTAGTTAGTTCTATACCAAAGTCATTGGTGTTGAGATAGCCCATGTATTCGTTAAGTTCATCTTTAGTTCCCTTCCAAATTAAGATGATGTCATCTATGAATCTGGCCCAATTGACAATGAGCCTGGTGTATTTGTCTTCTTTCATTGCGTGTTTGAGCTCATAGGAGTGCATAAAGCAGTTTGCTAGCGCAGGAGCATAGCTGGCTCCCATTGCGATCCCTTTGGTCTGCTTGAAATATTCTCCATTGAATATGAATATATTGTTCTTGAGAGAGAAGTTAAGGAAGGCTTTAGTCATTTCCACCTGGTCTAGGTGTGAGGCTGACTCATGTTTAAGAAGAAACCCCATGCTGGTTATGGCCAATTCATGGTCAATTGATGTGTACAGTGCTTTGACATCAAGCGTAGCCATTAGGAAATGCGGTTCCCATTTGATTTTGGCAAGGATCTCTAAGGTATGCATAGTGTCTCTTAGGTAGCTAGGTATTTTTGTGACCAGTGGCTGTATAACATTATTGATGTATCTGGCTAATGTCTCTGTTAGTCCTCCTATTCCACTCAGGATTGGTCTGTCCTCAGGAATGGCGTTAAAAGCTTTGTGAACTTTTGGCAGAAAATAAATGGTTGGCATAATGGGGTGGTCTGTCCTAAGGTAGTTGTATTTCTCATCTGTTATCAGCCCTGTTGTTTTGTAATTATTTAGTAGCTCCTGATGTTCCTTCAGAATCTTTGCTTGTGGGTTGTTGTCCAATTTAACATAATTTCCAGGTGTTTCCAGGTGGTTGAGTGCCATTTTGATGTAATCCGATTTGTCCATTACTACTATATTTCCACCTTTATCAGCTTCCTTGATTATAATGTTAGTTTCCTCTCGTAGGTTTTTGAGTATGGTCTGTTCTTCCTTGGTTAGGTTTCCCTTGATCTCTGTTTCATGGGTCCGTTTATCTTCCAATTTATGTAGATCCATGGTTACTGCTTGGTGAAAAGTGTCGATATAATTTTCTGCATAGAGTTGTGGCGTGAATCTAGATTTGGTTTTAAGTTCCGGAATCGTCATTGCTATATTCTGTATGCCCAGTTCTTTTAAGCATTCCTGCTTGCTTTTGTTGTTATCAGCCAGTGTGCTGAGGAGATGAATGTCTTCAACATCCCCGATGGTGAGTGGGCTAGGTTTAGATGCTATTTCCGGTGGTTTGTATACCGGTGTCTTGGTAGCAAAGAATTTTTTAAGTTTAAGGCGTCTTGTAAATTTAAATAGATCAATTTGTATGTCTACGAAGTTGTTCCTGCTGGATGGTGAAAATGAAAGTCCTTTGTTGAGTACTTTCTTTTCAGGATTTGTAAATTCTCTATTGGACAAGTTCATGATTAAATTTTGTTCTGTTTCTGTCCCACAGTTTTCTGTGACTGGGATCTGGTCTGTCTTTGCTCTATTTCTTCTTCCAGCTGTCTTGCGTCTTCTGACTCTTCTTCCTCCTCTGCTTCTTCTTGTTGGTTCCTGTATTTGTCAACGGTTTTGCGAAGGATACCGTTTTTTTGTTGCTTTTGGGTTGTGGTTTCAGACGACTTGCTTTCTTGTGTAGTTTGATTTGATCTAAAAAACTACGTTTGGTTGGTGGTTTATCTGTTGTTTTCTCACACTGATCTGGTGTTTCATCTGGTTCACTGTCAATTTCGGAGCTAGCCCCTGAGCTGTTTGGGGTGCTTTCTTTGGATTTAGATTGTTGTTGATTCTGGTCGTATTTTGGTTGATAGGTAAAGACTCTGTCTTCTCTATAGTCTTTGCCATCCCGGAAGAATTTGTGGAGTTTTCTCATTTTCACTTCATCTTGGTGTGTTTTCAGAATTCTATACATAGTTTTGTAATTTTTCTCTTTGGTAGTTTTTGGAGCATCATAGTCTTCTATTTCTTTCTTTAGTTCTTCAAGTTGAATCACAACCCTATCATGTTTCCTTTTGGCGTGTTCTATTAGTAATTCTATCATTCTTGTTGATCCAAGTATCAGGTTCCGTTCCCATTCATCTGCTAGATCTGAGTCAAGGGGATCGTCAAAGTCCGGAAAAATAAGGATCCTCAGGCCTCTCGGTATTCTCTTCTGTTCCGCATATTCCTGCATCGTTGTTTTTTCCCAGAATTTGTTGATTTCCTTTTTTGATAGTTTCTCAAGCCTCATAAATTTTTGTTTGAGGTCCTCTTGTAGATTGTTGTCTCTAAATGCGTTGTCTGTTGATCCTCGAGGGGCAAAGAGTGCCCTCATGTCCTCATTCCTTGACATCATATATTCTGCCATTTCTTCGTTTTTATTTTCCTGTTGCAATTTATTGGAAAATTCCAGGTGCTTGAGCATAGGCTGGTTCCCTAGTGTGAAGATGGGTGTGCTTTAGGCTCTAGGAATGGAACCTGCCAGTGCTAAGCTCCAATTGTTTTGTGATTACGATTTTTTGGGGGGCAAGATCACAGGAGCGGTTTTGGGGTTAGCCTAAGCCCCAGTTTGGTAAGTAGAAAAAGAGAGGTTTGTTGCTCCCGGCTATCTTGCTTGTAGTTTGTGAAATAAATATTATTGACACTTTGGTTAATACGAATTAATTTGTTTATTGTTGGTGTTTTTCTCTATGATCTTTCCATAAGTACATGTGTTTATGAAAAACACTATTTCGAGCTTGACGAGCAAGTTTAGGTCAGCCGACACGTGTTTCGACCTTACGGTCGTTCTCAAGGCTGAACAATATTCAATTAGTGACAAAGTAGTGACATATTACATGATGTTCAGCAGTGGTGTTATGGTGATGTGCAAACATAGTGACAGGTAGTGACATGATATCAAAAAACATTGATGTGTCGGTATAAAGAAAGTTTAAAAATTGGAAGAAAAGGAGGGAGGAAGAGAAGAAAGAGGTGAGTAGCTGGTTGAAATTGTGCTAATGGTAAATGGTAATGGTAATCATTACCAGAACTTACCGCAAACCAACGGAAGTTAATTCCACCCTCCATGCACAAAGTTGCCACAGAAAATGTGTCATCCACAACATTCCGAAAGGAGAATACATTCGGGCAAGAAGGAATTGCAACACAGATGAATCGTTCATAGAAGAATGCAACCTGCTGGATCAAAGATTCAGTAGTCGGGGCTATTCCGATGTGAACCTGGCAAAAGCAAGAAAAGAAGCCTGCCAACTGGAAAGATCAACATTGCTCTCACCCAAACCCAGAAGACATGATGACAATCCAACAATCAGATTCGTAACGAGATACAACAAAGACAGTTATGCACTTCAAAAAATCTTGAGAAAACACTGGGGACTACACCTCATGGACGAACATATCAAGCCACAACTAGAAACATATCCCAGCATGTCATACAGCAGAGCACCAACCCTAAGGACCTTACTGAGCCCCTCCTTCCTTGTAGACAAACATATCATGGCACAGGACTGGCTCAGTAAAAAGACACCAATTGGTTTCACGAAATGCGGGACATGCTCAATGTGCAAGCATGCAACACAGACCAAATGTGCCAAATTCTCAGGCTGCCCAATCTTCAACATCACTGAGCACATTAACTGTAGAAGCAAATTTGTAATATATGCAATTATCTGTGTCTGCAATAAAATATACATAGGCAGCACCATCCGTGAGACACGCTTCAGGATCAGAGAGCACATGAATAGCATACATTCGCAAGACCCCAAACTGCCATTGGCAAACCACTGGCAGAGGAACCACCAAATGGAAAACAAGAGTGACATAAGGTTCATCGGACTAAAGACGGTCCGGCTGGGCCCAAGAGGAGGAGACAGAATTCGAAAACTGAGACAAGAGGAAGCACGTTTAATTTGTCATTTCAGATGTGTGAAAAACGGCCTTAATAAAGACCATGATTTAAATGTCTTCCTGTAAACCTTTTCTCTTTTCTTTTTTCTACTTTGTTCTCCTATTCCTCAAACCCCTACAGGGATTTGTGACCTCAAGTTTGGATATAACACGGCCCAACGAGAGACCATGCCACATATACGTCTTATTCCAAAATTGACCCAACTATGGGCATGATGCAAGTGATGCCACTTACATGCACCCATGTCCAACTGACTAACTTCACCTTGGTTAATTACCCCAGATATGGGTGTTACCACCATACTCCCATAACCCCCACAGAATACTGCAACATACGAACCATATCATCAACTTAGTTTCCCCTTAGATCCCTTTCTGCCACGCAGCCTAATGGCTAGGGCCCAACCGCCCTCTCTCCTATTGCCAATTCATTAGCCATAACCGGTGAGTGTCTTTCGCTGATCTGCGGCACATGCGCAAGTCGCACATCACGACGCGCATGCACCGGGACTAGTGCTAAGACGCTTCACCTTTGCGCATGCGCATCCCGAGACTAACGCGAGTCAACAGTAAATGAACAGCTCTTAATGGCGGCACCCAGCGCGGTGTGCAGAAGCAGCAGAGCACCGCCTGGGACGCCAGACAGAGCAACAGGTAAGCCTTCCAGCCCATCCCAGGGATAGCGATCCTTCGGCAACCCATGACAGTGCTTTACCATTAGCACAATTTCAACCAGCTACTCACCTCTTTCTTCTCTTCCTCCCTCCTTTTCTTCCAATTTTTAAACTTTCTTTATACCGACACATCAATGTTTTTTGATATCATGTCACTACCTGTCACTATGTTTGCACATCACCATAACACCACTGCTGAACATCATGTAATATGTCACTACTTTGTCACTAATTGAATATTGTTCAGCCTTGAGAACGACCGTAAGGTCGAAACACGTGTCGGCTGACCTAAACTTGCTCGTCAAGCTCGAAATAGTGTTTTTCATAAACACATGTACTTATGGAAAGATCATAGAGAAAAACACCAACAATAAACGAATTAATTCGTATTAACCAAAGTGTCAATAATATTTATTTCACAAACTACAAGCAAGATAGCCGGGAGCAACATACCACTGTCAAAGTACACATCCATCATGTCCCTCCACAACACATGGGTCAGTCCAGGCAAAACACACATAGTAACAGGCATGGTGCATGCCATGGACATTTCCATACATGTCCAATGGACTCTTGAAACATACAATGATATGGAACTCACATGCATCATGGGTCATGCCTATCACATGCACACACTTCACCTCAGTCACATCCATCTGGCCTCATACACCCCAAACACAGCGGATACAAGGATAACTAGGCTGCATCAGTGAATCTGTGCATTGTCACACACATGTGGCATGTATCCATGGCATTCACAAGTCACAGACATGCAGGTCAGGCACACAGACATGGCTACCATATATGTACCTGGCATCAGCACCCATCCCTCACCCCCACCCATGTCCAGGAACAGATACTGGCATGCTCTCATGTGTAAAATCTGCATAGGGCTCCCCATGTCGCATTTAAACACATGCAACAACCATGTGGTTCATACATCACTGGTCGCACATGCATTACCATGATGTCCCTGCACACATACATGCATACATGGCCTATGTCACACATACAGGCAAGTATCAGACAACCAGCACACCGCAACATGCCCTGTCTCACCCAGCAATGCTTGGCCACTTACTGCTCAACTCCAGACGGGTCTCCCTCTCAAGGATCTGGGCGTGGAGCACTGGGCGTACGTGTTCCAGGACCCTCATCTGGATGGAACTCATGCGGCCCCGGCCCCCCTCCATGAGGCGCCGGGCCTTCACGAGGGTCCTGGACCTCAAGTCCTCCCAGCGCTTCTTGATCTTCTGGACGTCGCGGGTTGCCACCCCCTCCGCGTTGATGGCAACCACACAGTCGGCCCAGATCTTCTCCCGTCCTTCCTTGCTGGCGCGGGACGATCCAAAGAGGGCATTATACTGCCCCAAGACATGCTCCACCAGGACACCAACTTCGGTGGCAGTGAAGCTGGTGCCCCTCTGCCCCTCTGGCCTGGGGTGGCCACTGGTGCCAGATGTTGAAGTGCCCGACATGGCAACCCCAGAGGCAGGAGTGGGTGGGCAACTGGGTCCTGGGGCTGGGCTGTGGAGCGATGTTATCCCAGTCGGGAGTCTTCTGTTCCAGCAGGGGTGGACACAGCAACTGGACCCCTGCAGATAGCTGATGTGCAGGCACCAAATGGCAGGGCACGGTGGCAGCAGGCAGGCAGGCAGGCAGCAGCAGATGGCACGTGGGAGGCTGCTCGGGGCACTGGGGGGCAGTAATTCGGCCTTCTCGGCAGGAGAGTGGTCTTCCGTGTGTTTTCGCGTGGCCAGCTTGATACGGAGTGATTTGGCACGTGAAAATCCTGCACGTCAGCGTGAAATTCGAGGAAAGGCCCTTAGCGCGTAAGCGCGTCAGCACGCATACGCGATTCTATTGGACCAAAGGCCGTCAGCGCGTAAGCGCGTCAGCACGTATACGCGATTCTATTGGACCAAAGGCCCTCAGCGCGTAAGCGCGTCTGTGACGTGACCCGCACGGGTGTTTCCCTCATAGCACGTGATGCTGGAGCACACGTGGAAAGACTGCACGTCAGAGTGTCATCGCGTGTAATTGGACAAAAGTGCGCGTACACGCGATTGGCCTATGTACGTGTATTTCAGGGGTGCGCGGGCACTTACACACGCGAGTACATCAGCGCACGTGTATTCCGGGGTGCGCGGAAATTTCCACACGCTATTGGCCTTGGTACTGGATTTCAGGGGTGCGCGGGAAGTTTCACACGCTCGCCTACAACACTCGCAAAGAAACACGTACGCCAGTAGGAAGCAGGCATACGTCGACCCGCGATGCATAAATTTGCGTGCAAAAAACTAACAAGCTCAGACGCCAGGATGAATATACCGTTCCTAGCAGCAGTGGCCATGGGCTACCAAAGGAGGAGGAGGAGGATAGTCAGGGCCAGAATTTTCACACCCAGAACCAGCCTTTTCGGGATGCCTGATGACCAGGTGTATGGGAGGTACAGGTTTCCACCACACATAATACTGGACCTGGTGAGTGAGTGGGAGGATGACCTCACATCACCCACCCTGTGCTCCCAAGCACTCAGCCCCCTGGAGAAGGTCCTCAATGTACTGCACTTCTTAGCCACTGGATCATTTCAGCAGACAAGTGCCATAGTGGGTGGGGTGTCACAGGCCACGCAGTCACGCTGCCTACACCAGGTCTTGAACATCATCACTGCACGCCCATCAGTCCGCAGGCACATATACCTGCCCAGAACACCTGCAGAAAGGCATGCTGCCGCCCTGGATTTTTACGGTGTGGCACGATTCCCCAAAGTGCTAGGTGCCATCGACTGCACCCATGTGGCTCTACGTCCCCCCAGGGCATCTGAGCACATCTATAGGAACCGCAAGCACTGGCATTCCATCAACGTGCAGGTAGTATGTAATGCCAAAGGAATCATCACCTCAGTATATGCCAACTATCCCGGGTCCACCCACGACAGCTTCATTTACAGAATGTCCACCCTAAGCCGGGACCTAGAAGCTGGGCGGCATGGCGATACATGGCTGCTTGGTGAGTATGAATGCCACTGAACATGCATGCATGTCAGATACTGAGCAAGGTCACAACCCCACCAATGATACCCATCACCACCTCCACAGGGGACAGTGCCTACCCTCTCAGCCCCCACATGATGACGCCAATTCGGAACCCCACCACGCCACCCGAGGTAAGATATGACACAGCCCACATTGCAACCTGGGGCATAGTGGAGCGCACATTCGGAGTGCTTAAGTCACGCTTTCGCTCCCTTGACCGTTCTGGCGGGCAGCTGTTATACGCTCCCCCAGTAGTGTGCAGGATCATAGTGGCAGCATGTGTCCTGCACAACGTTGCAACACGCCGGGGCCTGGCCGTGGACATGGTGGTGCCCCCACATCCCCAACCACATGCACGCCCGTTGCGCATGGGAGGGGAAAGGGCACGGGGGGAGGCAGCCCGTACACAGCTAGTGGCTAATTACTTCACATAGAAATCACACCCCTGTGGAGTGCACACTGCCCTGGCACATACCATCTTACAATCAATGATGACTCAACCTGACACTGATCCTGAATGTCTGGAGAATCAACCGTCAGAACAATATCAGCCTGAGATTGTTCACCTGGAAGTGTTACAATGTGTGCATCCCTACCTACACAGACACCACCAATGCAGTTTCGTGAAAAAACACATTCATGCAGCTAAAATGAATACCCACTTGCAAAATGCAACATGAGGACAGTGCCATGTCACCCAACCCATCCCCAGCACCGCCACACGACACACCGTGCCATGTCATGCTATGTGCAGGTAAACAAAGTAATCCCCACAACATGACACAAGTGTCACAAAGTACAGTGTCCCTAATTGAAACTCGCTACACCTGAAATGCTCACAGTAATGCAGGACCAACAACACACTTGAGCAGGTATTTAGCAATAACACTTATCAGCTACTGACCCTCAGAATTACCATTAACATGACATTACGAATGTAAGGAATCAGTAGTCTCACCACCTGGAAATGCCTGCACTCCCACCACTTCCAACTGTACAGTGTTGCCGCCATGTAGAGTTGTCAGTGCACTGCTGCCAACATGGACCCCATCTCCAAAGTAGAGGGCCTTGTGTAGACATGAGGAAAGGACCTGCAAATTAGGAGGTAGACATGGATGATGAGTTACACATCAATGCAACATGCAGTGTACAACACAACAGCAATATGCACTAGGAATGTATACACAGTATTGACTAGACTACCCACACATGTAGTGGGAGTCCAATGTCACCATGTACGTCAATGTCACTTGGGCACACCCTTTGCAAGCCCATGGAAACGGGAAGCAGGAGGGGTGTGTGTGACAAAAACCCAAGCATCTGAACCAAATACATGACAAGCCTGCATGTGCCCAGCCACAATGCAGCGTATGCCCACAGGAGCCACACAAGGCAACACACTGCACAAAAAACCAAAAAAAAAAAAAAAAAAAGGCCATTAATGGGCCCGGGAGGGTTGGGGAGGCCACCCAGGAGGTCCGAGGACAGGGTGCACACCAAAACCCACCTGTGTGGATCATGCGAAAAAAAAACACCTCCATGGGCTCATGGCCCACACGGCTACCCTATTGTGGGAGTATCACTGCTGTCGCTATTATCACCCTGTGCAGCTGCATCCGGAGGTCGTGGCACTATGGGAGGCAGCCCACGCAAGGCCCTAGTCTGTTCCTCCATGGCTGCAAGCATGCGGGTGTGGTAGGTCTCGTTCTGGAGGATGAGTGTGCGGAGGTCCCCATGCAACAACTCACGGGATGCCCGGACCTCCGCCCTAGTTGCCTGCATCTCAGCTGAGAGCGTACGGGTGAGACGCTCCAGCTGCTGTTCTGTCCTTCGGTTTGTTGAAGCCTCAAGCTCAACAAGAGTCGTCCTGAGGTGAAGGAGTTCCAGCCTCAGGGCTTCCCTGTGGCCCTGGGACTCTATGGAGATGGCTTCCTGCAGAGTCGCCAGTGCCGCCCGCCTGTCCCTGTTGGACGCCAACATGTCCTCCCTGTGTGACTGGCAGATGGAGTCGGTTGCCTGCTGTAGTCGCTCCATCAGCCTTTCGGGGGGGACAATGGAAGTGGCCACCCTATCCATGGCCTGAGCCATCATCTCTGATGATGCTGCCTGTTGGGTTGCCATACCGTAAATGGATTGCTCCCATGCGGTATTGCCAGGTGGCGTACGGCCACCACGTCGGCGGGCACCACACCTGTCTGCGGCAAGGCGAACTGCGCCTTGCTGTGCCGGCACTGCCTGAGGCTGCAGGACTGCATTCCCCTTCTGATCTGTTGGCCCAGGAACAGGATCAGATGTCGCGGAGTGTGACCCTGCATCCGTAACCACCAAAGGCGTAGCTGCCAACACTGACATCCCCATTGAGGGTTCTGACCCTGGTGCAGGTGGGTGGGACAGAACAGAATCCCTCCCAGGAACACTTACCTGCGACGGCACGTAGGTCTCATCATCCGAATCAACACCTGAGTACAGCTCGGGGGAGGTGCAGCCAGAGACACCCCTTGAGAGCACGACCTGCAGTAGTTGTGGGTTCTCACCCACCACCACACCACGTCCCTCACTGGTGGTCGGTCGGCCCTCAGACCCCTCCTGGGTCTGCACCATCTCCACAACCCCAGCAGTATCAGGTGCGTCTTCCCCTGCAAAGACATAAAAGTAAACAAATGGAAACAGGCATTAGCACCATGGGACACAATGAGGGCTGAGAAGCAACAGAACCAGTACTTGATTGACACATGTCCCACATGACTAAAACCCTCCCATGCATGCACCCTCACTGCGTATGAAGGGTAGGCAAATGGCACACACTGATGACACCAAGATGGAAGATGAACACATTTTCTGCATGCTGCCTGGCAGTGGCATCACACATTGGCCTGTGATTGCCAGGTGAAATACACCTGCCATCACACAGATGGCATGTACCATTGCTATTGAGTGAAGATGGAGAGGAGGGCAGCACTTATTCATTCAGTCCAGTTCCCTCATGTAATAGCTTTTCTAATTCAAACAGGTCTGATTTTTCACCTGGAGCTGCCAGTCCAAAATGGTCCGATTGCACAGGGACATGTCTAAACAAATGATATCCAGGTAATAAAGTCACTCCACTTTACCATAGCCATGTCAGACATGTGACTAGAGGACTGAGAAATGCCTAGTAAAAGTGGTGGAATGCAAACAATCAGCCTGAATGAACAGAGAAAAATAAGCAAAATGTTGTGGCAAGGTGACACTTCAAGGGTAACTGGCGTGCTGTTGGGCTAGATGTCTACTGTTGGCAGATGGGATACTGCTATGGCCAAATGCTGCTGCGCAGAATGTATTGCATGAAGCACATGGGTGACCCAAACGACTCAGGCGCACACACCCTCACCTGGCACACAAACAGAAGCCCTCACACACACACCATGCACATGGATGACACACACATGCATGTGCACTCACCGGACAATGCCTCATAATCAGGCAGATCTCCCACGCCTTGGATCTGTTCCTCCGTGACGTAGGTCCCAGCGACTGACTCATGTGGAGTGAGTTCCATGTCTTCTACTGGAGACCCACCTCCAGTCACTAGAATTGCGGCATGACTTGAGGCCAGCTTATTCTTTGCCCTGCGCTTTAGGTCATTCCAGCGCTTATAGCAATCATTGGCTGTGCGCCTCACGATTCCAAGGGCACTTACGATGTCCGCAACGGTCTGCCAGTGTGCCTGGCGTTGTGCAGGTGTGGTCTTGGATCCTGCAACAATGACCATTTCGTTATCATGTGCGGACACATACTCGACAAGTGCATTCAGTTCGGCATCCATGAAGCTGGGCTTCCTCGACGGGCCGGACTGTGTAGCCGTGTCTGGGGCATCAGCCTGTGCCGGACGAGCACTCTTCCTCTTCCGCTTGGAAGGTGGTGGTGATCCTGAGTGTCCTACGCCGCTTTGGACACTAGGGGCAGGAGCCCTGGTGGACTCTGTATCAGGAGTGTGGGATTACACACTCAGCATGGGAGTTGGTGCAGGCATTGGCTCAAGTGTAATGGTGTCAGGGGGAATGTCAGCAGGATGGACTAGGACCGACACTGTCCTCGCTGGGTGTGTGAGAGCTGGGGTGGATGGAGCCGCAGCTGCCCCTGCAGCCTCTCCACCCTGCCTACTTGGGGCAGCAGATGAGCTTGCTGCCCCTGATCCACGTGGCCTGATGACATCAACGTGCACCAGCGCACGTGTCATAGGCCTGCTGACCTGGAAGTCAGCCATGGAGTCAGCCAGGTCTGGTGCTACAATGGGCTGGTCCAACAAGGGCTGAGCATGGATAATGTCAGCCACATCAGCCTCAACCAGGGGGGCTGGGGGGGGATTATGGGTGCCCTTGACTGGTCCTCCACACATGGGGGGACAGGGTCACCCTGCAAGTAACGACCACGTCCCCGACCGGATCCACCACGGCCACCACTTGTGGCTCGTCCACCTTTGCCACCCTTACAGATTCCTCGCCTCCCAACCATGGCACTGATGTTAATGTGCGTATGGGAGTGGCTGTAAACTATTGTCCTGGGCATTTGGGGGTCAAAGGGGTTGGGTACCAGATGGTAATTGTACCCTAGTGCTCTAGCAAGGCTGAATGTGACCCCTGGGGAAAGATGACGGGTCAGGCAACGCACAGGAAGCCCAAAAAAGGGAGATGACCTGCACGCAACCCCTCCTAGACCACGTGTGCTAAAAAAAAAACCTGCACTACGCTGTGGCACCCAGTAACACAAGAATGAACGTATGCGTGTTACACGCGGAATAGATTGACCTCTGAAGGGGTAGGCTACACACGAGGCAAGCACAGATGTTAGATACGTGCGTGACTCACCGTCTGCCAGGAAAAAGAGCGTGAAAAAGAAGTGCGTGTGTGCGTTGGCAACACCTCCGCCAAAAGAAGAATTGTACTCTGTCTGAGGAGACAGGACAACCGTAGAAGGGAACGTTGTTTAAGGGAACAGGCCCAGGAAAACCAGAAAAAGAGAAGAAATAGAAAAAGCTGTCAGAGGTAACAGGGAGTACGAACTTGAAACGCTGTGAAGTAAATCGCGTGTGAAACGACAAGAAGTACGGATTTCACCCACTCGCTCTCCACGAAAAGCACGTACAAGGAAATGGTGGTCTACACGTACCTTTTATGCAGGCCCACACGTCCAGCGTCACTTCCGCGTGTACGCGCTAGGGCCATTTCCACCAATTACACGCTTTGTCACTTCCGCGTGTACGCGCTAAGGCCATTTCCACCAATTACACGCTTTGACACTCGGACGTGTCTTTCATTTTTTTTACACGCAACATTTCAAACGTGTGCCATATTCAACGTGCACGTGACTTCATAGACGCGCATACGCTGGTGGCCTTTGGGCCAATGACTGTACAGACGTGTGCTGACACGCTTACGCGCTAAGGGCCTTTCCTTGAATTGCACGCAGACGTGCTGGATTTTCACGTGTAAAATCACTCCGTATCAAGCTGGCCACGCGTTTACACACGGAAGACCACGCTCCTGCCCAGAAGGCCGAATTACTGCCCCCCAGAGCCCTGAGCACGCTCCCACCTGCCATCTGCTGCTGCCTGACTGCCTGCTGCCCACGTGCCCTGCCATTTGCTGCCTGCACATCAGCCAGGGGTGCTGTTGCTGTGACCACCCCTGCTGGAACCGAAGACTCCCGACTGCTTTTCCATCACCCCACAGCCCAGCCCCAGGACCCAGTTGCCCACCCACGCCTGCCTCTGGGGTTGCCATGTCGGGCACTGCAACATCGGGCACCAGTGGCAACCCCCGGCCAAGGAGGCAGAGGGGCACCAGCTTCACTGCCACCGAAGTTGGTGTCCTGGTGGAGCATGTTCTGGCGCAGTATGATGCCCTCTTCGGAAGGTTGCGCGCCGACAAGGAAGGACGGACTCGGATCTGGATGGACATCGTGACTGCCATCAACGCGGAGGAGGTGGCAGTCCGCGACTACGAACGTGTCAGCAAGCGCTGGGAGGACTTCAGGTCCAGGACCCTCAACAAGGCCTGGAGCCTCCTGAAGGCAGCGGATGCTAAGGGGCACCGGGGCCACTTGTCGGAAGATCAGATGAGGGTCCTGGAACACATATCCCCAACGTTCCATGTCCAGGTCCTTGAGAGGCAGACCCGTCTGGAGTTGAGCGGTAAGTGTACATGCATAATGATTGTAAGCTGTGCGTGTGGTGTGCCAGGAGTTTGCAGGTTGAACATGTATTTTTATGTGGGCAAGTAGGGGGGGGTGTACAGGGCCGTGAGGGTGACACATGCGAGGGGTCTCATGTGTGACACATGGATGGTGCTTGTGTGTGTGGGCTTGCATGGCACAGGATGTGGAGGAATGATTGTGAGGTGTGACATGGATGTCGATCGGAACACTGCGACAGTTGGCGGAGGTGTACACATGCATGCAAGTTTGGTGGTGTGTGTGCATGTGTAGTGTACTCCCTATGTTGCATGTGATGTGTGGATGACCTTTGGCTGCTCATGCTGTTGTATGTGAATGGATGGTGCTGGCTGTTGCAATATGGCTGTGGTATGGCTCATGTGTGCAAGTTGAAATGACATGTGTGTTGGGGATTGTGATGCCATGTCTGAGGTTTACCAATGCCACTCATGTATGACTGTCATGTGTGTATGAGTCCATTGGACAGTGCCCTGATGCCTGTGTTTTCTTTCTCCCTGTCTGCAGCGTCAACTGATGAAGAGGGCGGAGAAGGAGCTGTGGAGCACAGCGGCAGGGGTCGCATCACCAACCGGAGACGCAAGGCCCGGATCCCCTCCCGGGTTCTGATCTCGTCGGGGAGTGAGGAGTCCGGTGCTGTGTCCCAGGCCGCAGCTGCCGAGGGGAGGTCCAAGAGGCGGAGGTTGGAGTTGGACTCCTCGGCAGCAGAAGGGGCAGCTGGGACCCCACAGGGCCCAACGGAGGAAGATGGCACGGAGTCATCAAGGTTGGTGGGGGGTTTGGAGGAGGAGGAGGCCGTGCAAGCGACAGAGGCGGGGTCTGGAGGTGGGGATTCCACTGGTGCTAGTGGTGCAGTGCAGGATCTGGGACAAGAGGCAGCACAGGCCGCCGCGGAGGTGCCTGTGTGCAATCCTGTCCCTGCTCCTGTCACTGCATCATCTTGCACCAGCGGGGATGCCTACGTCCAGACCCGTTCTCAGGGAGGGGATTGGCTTACAACACCTGGCCTTCCTCTCCCTGCGGATGTGGCTATCCTGCACCAGGTTGAGCCTGTCCAGGGTGGGGTGGAGTTGCGTCAACGGGCCATGCGAGCTGACCTGCAGTCTTTTCATGATGAGTCTGCACGTCTTCTCGCATGGCTCGTTGACTGCGTTGACCCACTGGGACAGCTCACCAGGGCTGGATTCCTCCGTTTCCTGGACCTTGTTCCGACCCCCTCCTCCACGGAACCCCCTATGCCCCAGTCGTCCTCCATGCCATTTTCCCACCCATGTGTCACCTGGGTGCCCTGTGGAGCTGACTCCGACCGTACGGCCAGGCTGGTGGACAACAGATACCTGCCACAGTCGGGAGTCGGACGTCCAGCAGGGGTGGCCACATCAACGACTGCACCCCATCTGGAGGAGGATGTGCAGGCACCATCGGACAGGGCACATGGACAGCAGCAGCTGCAGCAGTAGGAGGCTGTCGGTGGGAGCCACGATAGCTTGGGGCCTTCAACATCGGAGGGGCAGGCATCGGCCGGAGGGCAGGAGGACCCTGGACGGGAAGTGTCTTCCGTTTGGCAGCAGTTGGGCCACGCCATAGATGCGGAGCGGCGGCGGGCGGAAGAGGCGCGGCACACGATGGTCAGGGCGGTGAACTCCATGTGGAGGGCCCTGAGGCGGTCCGAGTGCCTCGAGGCAATCCGCAGGGAGTTGGAGGTGAACATGTCGGCGTCCCTGCGCACCCTCGGGGCCATAGAACAGGACCGCCTCTGGCACATAGACGAGGAGTTCGATGATGCCCTGGCCCGGAACACCACTAAGTGAGCTGCTGGACTGGCCCGCCACCATTGTATATAGTTATTTAGTGATAGGTTTCCTTTATAGTTTATTTTTATTCGGAGTCGACGGACACTGCTCCACCTTTTGTATATATTTCCATTTTAGGTTTTTTGGTAGGTTTCATTTCTTCTGTTGGGATGATGGACCCTGAATACTTTGTACATAGTTGGACTTTGGATTTGGACATTTTTTTTACTATGAATATTTTTTCCCATGGAGCAATGGTTTTCTATTTCTTTTTTCCCTTCATTTCCTTTTTATGGAGTTGAACTTTGGAAGACATTTTTTTGGATTGTCATTTATTGATTTTAATTTGAAAAGGGACAGCCAGCTTAATTTTGTTTTTTTTTACTTGTGTATTTTGTTTAATTTTGTTTGCCATTACTGTTGTTATTAATACATTATTTGGATTTTTTAATTCTTCGATGTGTGGTTTCATCTCATTGTTTTCATGCATGTCATGATATGGGTTTTCAGGTTCTCTTGCAACCATTGTGTGTGTGTGTGACACATGTGTTGATTTACATTGTTTCCATTGGAGTAGTATCATGGGCGCATGTAATACTTGGTTGTGTCTTTGGGCTGTGGTGGCTGGCCATGAGGCCCATGCTTGAGGATTGTCAGGGCCTGTGGGCAGGGGGACATGAGTGGGGGCCTGGTGGAGGCTGCCCATGGTGGCTGGGGGGTGGAGGTGGGTGGGAGACATGAGTGGGGGCCTGGTGGAGGCTGCCCATGGTGGCTGGGGGGTGGGGGTGGTGGGAGACATGAGTGGGGGCCTGGTGGAGGCTGCCCCTGCACTGGTGGGGGGTGGGGGTGATAGGGGACATGGGTGGAGCCTGGTGGGGGCTGCCCTTGGTGGCTGGGGGGTGGGGGTGGTGGGAGACATGAGTGGGGGCCTGGTGGAGGCTGCCCCTGCACTGCTGGGGGGTGGGGGTGATAGGGGACATGAGTGGGGGCCTGGTGGGGGCTGCCCATGGTGGCTGGGGGGTGGGGGTGATAGGGGACATGAGTGGGGGCCTGGTGGGGCTGCCCATGGTGGCTGGGGGGTAGGGGTGGTGGGAGACATGAGTGGGGGCCTGGTGGAGGCTGCCCCTGCACTGCTGGGGGTGGGGGTGATAGGGGACATGGGTAGGAGCCTGGTGGGGGCTGCCCATGGTGGCTGGGGGGTGGGGGTGGTGGGAGACTTGAGTGGGGGCCTGGTGGAGGCTGCCCCTGCACTGCTGGGGGGTGGGGGTGATAGGGGGCATGAGTGGGGCCTGGTGGGGGCTGCCCATGGTGGCTGGGGGGTGGGGGTGATAGGGGACATGAGTGGGGGCCTGGTGGGGGCTGTCCATGGAGGCTGGGGGGTAGGGGTGGGTGGGACACATGAGTGGGGGCCTGGTGGAGGCTGCCAATGGTGGCTGGGGGGTGGGGGTGGTGGGAGACATGAGTGGGGGCCTGGTGGAGGCTGCCCCTGCACTGCTGGGGGGTGGGGGTGATAGGGGACATGGGTGGGAGCCTGGTGGGGGCTGCCCATGGTGGCTGGGGGGTGGGAGTGGTGGGAGACATGAGTGGGGGCCTTGTGGAGGCTGTTCCTGCACTGCTGGGGGGTGGGGGTGATAGGGGACATGAGTGGGGGCCTGGTGGGGGCTGCCCATGGTGGCTGGGGGGTGGGGGTGATAGGGGACATGGGTGGGAGCCTGGTGGGGGCTGCCCATGGTGGCTGGTGGGTGGGGGCGGTGGGAGACATGAGTGGGGGACTGGTGGAGGCTGCCCATGGTGGCTGGGGGGTGGGGGTGGGTGGGGGACATGAGTGGGGGCCTGGTGGAGGCTGCCCATGGTGGCTGGGGGGTGGGGTGGTGGGAGACATGAGTGGGTGCCTGGTGGAGGCTGCCCCTGCACTGCTGGGGGGTGGGTGTGATAGGGGACATGAGTGGGGGCCTGGTGGGGGCTGCCCATGGTGGCTGGGGGGTGGGGGTGATAGGGGACAAGGGTGGGAGCCTGGTGGGGGCTGCCCATGGTGGCTGGGGGGTGGGTGGGAGACATGAGTGGGGGCCTGGTGGGGGCTGCCCATGGTGGCTGGTGGGTGGGAGTGGTGGGAGACATGAGTGGGGGCCTGGTGGAGGCTGCCCATTGTGGCTGGGGGGTGGAGGTGGGTGGGAGACATGAGTGGGGGCCTGGTGGAGGCTGCCCATGGTGGCTGGGGGGTGGGGGTGGTGGGAGACTTGAGTGGGGGCCTGGTGGAGGCTGCCCCTGCACTGCTGGGGGGTGGGGGTGATAGGGGACATGGGTGGGAGCCTGGTGGGGGCTGCCCATGGTGGCTGGGGGGTGGGGGTGGTGGGAGACATGAGTGGGGGCCTGGTGGAGGCTGCCCCTGCACTGCTGGGGGGTGGGGGTGATAGGGGACATGAGTGGGGGCCTGGTGGGGGCTGCCCATGGTGGCTGGGGGGTGGGGGTGATAGGGGACATGAGTGGGGGCCTGGTGGGGGCTGCCCATGGTGGCTGGGGGGTGGAGGTGGGTGGGAGACATGAGTTGGGGCCTGGTGATGGCTGCCAATGGTGGCTGGGGGTTGGGGGTGGTGGGAGACATGAGTGGGGGCCTGGTGGAGGCTGCCCCTGCACTGCTGGGGGGTGGGGGTGATAGGGGACATGGGTGGGAGCCTGGTGGGGGCTGCCCATGGTGGCTGGGGGGTGGGGGTGGTGGGAGACATGAGTGGGGGCCTGGTGGAGGCTGCCCCTGCACTGCTGGGGGGTGGGGGTGATAGGGGACATGAGTGGAGGCCTGGTGGGGGCTGCCCATGGTGGCTGGGGGGTGGGGGTGAGAGGGGACATGGGTGGGAGCCTGGTGGGGGCTGCCCATGGTGGCTGGTGGGTGGGGGTGGTGGGAGACATGAGTGGGGGCCTGGTGGAGGCTGCCCATGGTGGCTGGGGGGTGGGGGTGGGTGGGAGACATGAGCGGGGGCCTGGTGGAGGCTGCCCATGGTGGCTGGGGGGTGGGGGTGGAGGGAGACATGAGTGGGGGCCTGGTGGGGGTGGCCCATGGTGGCTGGGGGGTGGGGGTGATAGGGGACATGAGTGGGGGCCTGGTGGAGGCTGCCCATGGTGGCTGGGGGGTGGGGGTGGGTGGGAGACATGAGTGGGGGCCTGGTGGAGGCTGCCCATGGTGGCTGGGGGGTGGGGGTGGTGGGAGACATGAGTGGGGGCCTGGTGGAGGCTGCCCCTGCACTGCTGGGGGGTGGGGGTGATAGGGGACATGAGTGGGGGCCTGGTGGGGGCTGCCCATGGTGGCTGGGGGGTGGGGGTGATAGGGGACATGAGTGGGGGCCTGGTGGAGGCTGCCCATGGTGGCTGAGGGGTGGGGGTGGTGGGAGACATGAGTGGGGGCCTGGTGGAGGCTGCCCATGGTGGCTGGGGGGTGGGGGTGATAGGGGACATGGGTGTGAGCCTGGTGGGTGCTGCACATGGTGGCTGGGGGGGTGGGTAGGAGACATGAGTGGGGGCCTGGTGGGGGCTGCCCATGGTGGCTGGGGGGTGGGGGTGATAGGGGACATGAGTGGGGGCCTGGTGGGGACTGCCCATGGTGGCTGGTGGGTGGGGGTGGGTGGGAGACATGAGTTTGGGCCTGGTGGAGGCTGCCCATGGTGGCTGGGGGGTGGGGGTGGTGAGTGACATGATTGGGGGCCTGGTGGAGGCTGCCCCTGCACTGCTGGGGGGTGGGGGTGATAGGGGACATGAGTGGGGGCCTGGTGGGGGCTGCCCATGGTGGCTGGGGGGTGGGGGTGATAGGGGACATGAGTGGGGGCTTGGTGGAGGCTGCCCATGGTGGCTGGGGGTGGTGGGAGACATGAGTGGGGGCTTGGTGGAGGCTGCCCCTGCACTGCTGGGGGGTGGGGGTGATAGGGGACATGGGTGGGAGCCTGGTGGGGGCTGCCCATGGTGGCTGGGGGGTGGGGGTGGGTGGGAGACATGAGTGGGGGCCTGGTGGAGGCTGCCCCTGGTGGCTGGGGGGTGGGGGTGGTGGGAGACATGAGTGGGGGCCTGGTGGAGGCTGCCCCTGCACTGCTGGGGGGTGGGGGTGATAGGGGACATGAGTGGGGGCCTGGTGGAGGCTGCCCCTGCACTGCTGGGGGGTGGGGGTGATAGGGGACATGGGTGGGAGCCTGGTGGGGGCTGCCCATGGTGGCTGGGGGGGGTGGGTGGAAGACATGAGTGGGGGCCTGGTGGGGGCTGCCCCTGCACTGCTGGGGGGTGGGGGTGATAGGGGACATGAGTGGGGGCCTGGTGGGGGCTGCCCATGGTAGCTGGGGGGTGGGGGTGGGTGGTAGACATGAGTGGGGGCCTGGTGGGGGATGCCCATGGTGGCTGGGGGGTGGGGGTGGTGGGAGACATGAGTGGGGGCCTGGTGGAGGCTGCCCCTGCACTGCTGGGGTGTGGGGGTGATAGGGGACATGAGTGGGGGCCTGGTGGAGGCTGCCCATGGTGGTTGGGGGGTGGGGGTGGTGGGAGACATGAGTGGGGGCCTGGTGGAGGCTGCCCCTGCACTGCTGGGGGGTGGGGGTGATAGGGGACATGGGTGGGAGCCTGGTGGGGGCTGCCCATGGTGGCTGGGGGGTAGGGGTGGGTGGGAGACATGAGTGGGGGCCTGGTGGAGGCTGCCCCTGGTGGCTGGGGGGTCGGGGTGGTGGGAGACATGAGTGGGGGCCTGGTGGAGCCTGCCCCTGCACTGCTGGGGGGTGGGGGTGATAGGGGACATGAGTGGGGGCCTGGTGGGGGATGCCCATGGTGGCTGGGGGGTGGGGGTGGTGGGAGACATGGGTGGGGGCCTGGTGGAGGGTGCCCCACACTGCTGGGGGGTGGGGGTGGTGGGAGACATGAGTGGGGGCCTGGTGGAGGCTGCCCCTGCACTGCTGGTGGGTGGGGGTGATAGGGGACATGGGTGGGAGCCTGGTGGGGGCTGCCCTTGGTGGCTGGGGGGGTGGGTGGGAGACATGAGTGGGGGCCTGGTGGGGGCTGCCCATAGTGGCTGGGGGGTGGGGGTGATAGGGGACATGAGTGGGGGCCTGGTGGGGGCTGCCCATGGTGGCTGGTGGGTGGGGGTGGTGGGAGACATGAGTGGGGGCCTGGTGGATGCTGCCCATGGTGGCTGGGGGGTGGGGGTGGGTGGGAGACATGAGTGGGGGCCTGGTGGAGGCTGCCCATGGTGGCTGGGGCGTGGGGGTGGTGGGAGACATGAGTGGGGGCCTGGTGGAGGCTGCCCATGGTGGCTGGGGGGTGGGTGGGAGACATGAGTGGGGGCCTGGTGGAGGCTGCCCATGGTGGCTGGGGGGTGGGGGTGGTGGGAGACATGAGTGGGGGCCTGGTGGAGGCTGCCCCTGCACTGCTGGTGGGTGGGGGTGATAGGGGACATGAGTGGGGGCCTGGTGGGGGCTGCCCATGGTGGCTGGGGGGTGGGGGTGATAGGGGACATGAGTTGGGGCCTGGTGGTGGCTGCCCCTGGTGGCTGGGGGTTGGGGTGGTGGGAGACATGAGTGGGGGCCTGGTGGAGGCTGCCCCTGCACTGCTGAGGTGTGGGGGTGATAGGGGACATGAGTGGGGGCCTGGTGGGGGATGCCCATGGTGGCTGGGGGGTGGGAGTGGTGGGAGACATGGGTGGGGGCCTGGTGGAGGGTGCCCATGGTGGCAGGTGGGTGGGGGTGGTGAGAGACATGAGTGGGGGCCTGGTGGAGGCTGCCCATGGTGGCTGGGGAGTGGGGGTGATAGGGGACATGAGTGGGGGACTGGTGGGGGCTGCCCATGGTGGCTGGTGGGTGGGGGTGGTGGGAGACATGAGTGGGGGCCTGGCGGAGGCTGCCCATGGTGGCTGGGGGGTGGGGGTGGGTGGGAGACATGAGTGGGGGCCTGGTGGGGGCTGGCCATGGTGGCTGGGGGGTGGGGTGGGTGGGAGACATGAGTTGGGGCCTGGTGGAGGCTGCCAATGGTGGCTGGGGGTTGGGGGTGGTGGGAGACATGAGTGGGGGCCTGGTGGAGGCTGCCCCTGCACTGCTGGGGGGTGGGGGTGATAGTGGACATGGGTGGGAGCCTGGTGGGGGCTTCCCATGGTGGCTGGGGGGTGGGGGTGGTGGGAGACATGAGTGGGGGCCTGGTGGAGGCTGCCGCTGCACTGCTGGGGGGTGGGGGTTTTAGGGGACATGAGTGGAGGCTTGGTGGGGGCTGCCCATGGTGGCTGGGGGGTGGGGGTGATAGGGGACATGGGTGGGAGCCTGGTGGGGGCTGCCCATGGTGGCTGGTGGTTGGGGGTGGTGAGAGACATGAGTGGGGGCCTGGTGGAGGCTGCCCATGGTGGCTGGGGGGTGGGGGTGGGTGGGAGACATGAGTGGGGGCCTGGTGGAGGCTGTCCATGGTGGCTGGGGGGTGGGGGTGGTGGGAGACATGAGTGGGGGCCTGGTGGGGGCTCCCCATGGTGGCTGGGGGGTGGGGGTGATAGGGGACATGAGTGGGGGCCTGGTGGAGGCTGCCCATGGTGGCTGGGGGGTGGGGGTGATAGGGGACATGGGTGGGAGCCTGGTGGGGGCTGCCCATGGTGGCTGGGGGGGTGGGTGGAAGACATGAGTGGGGGCCTGGTTGGGGCTGCCCCTGCACTGCTGGGGGGTGGGGGTGGGTGGTAGACATGAGTGGGGGCCTGGTGGGGGATGCCCATGGGAGACATGAGTGGGGGCCTGGTGGAGGCTGCCCCTGCACTGCTGGGGGGTGGGGGTGATAGGGGACATGAGTGGGGGCCTGGTGGGGGCTGCCCATGGTGGCTGGGGGGTGGGGGTGATAGGGGACATGGGTGGGAGCCTGGTGGGTGCTGCCCATGGTGGCTGGGGGGGTGGGTGGGAGACATGTGTGGGGGCCTGGTGGGGGCTGCCCATGGTGGCTGGGGGGTGGGGGTGATAGGGGACATGAGTGGGGGCCTGGTGGGGACTGCCCATGGTGGCTGTTGGGTGGGTGTGGTGGGAGACATGAGTGGGGGCCTGGTGGAGGCTGCCCATGGTGGCTGGGGGGTGGGGGTGGGTGGGAGACATGAGTTGGGGCCTGGTGGAGGCTGCCCATGGTGGCTGGGGGGTGGGGGTGGTGAGTGACATGAGTGGGGGCCTGGTGGAGGCTGCCCCTGCACTGCTGGGGGGTGGGGGTGATAGGGGACATGAGTGGGGCCCTGGTGGGGGCTGCCCATGGTGGCTGGGGGGTGGGGGTGATAGGGGACATGAGTGGGGGCCTGGTGGAGGCTGCCCATGGTGGCTGGGGGGTGGGGGTGGTGGGAGACATGAGTGGGGGCCTGGTGGAGGCTGCCCCTGCACTGCTGGGGGGTGGGGGTGATAGGGGACATGGGTGGGAGCCTGGTGGGGGCTGCCCATGGTGGCTGGGGGGTGGGGGTGGGTGGGAGACATGAGTGGGGGCCTGGTGGAGGCTGCCCCTGGTGGCTGGGGGGTGGGGGTGGTGGGAGACATGAGTGGGGGCCTGGTGGAGGCTGCCCCTGCACTGCCGGGGGGTGGGGGTGATAGGGGACATGAGTGGGGGCCTGGTGGGGGATGCCCATTGTGGCTGGAGTGTGGGGGTGGTGGGAGACATGGGTGGGGGCCTGGTGGAGGGTGCCCCACACTGCTGGGGGGTGGGGGTGGTGGGAGACATGAGTGGGGGCCTGGTGGAGGCTGCCCCTGCACTGCTGGGGCGTGGGGGTGATAGGGGTCATGGGTGGGAGCCTGGTGGGGGCTGCCCATGGTGGCTGGGGGTGGGGGTGATAGGGGCATGAGTGGGGGCCTGGTGGGGGCTGCCCATGGTGGCTGGGGGGTGTGGGTGGGTGGGAGACATGAGTGGGGGCCTGGTGGAGGCTGCCCCTGCACTGCGGGGGGGTGGGGGTGATAGGGGACATGGGTGGGAGCCTGGTGGGGGCTGCCCATGGTGGCTGGGGGGGTGGGTGGAAGACATGAGTGGGGGCCTGGTGGGGGCTGCCCCTGCACTGCTGGGGGGTAGGGGTGATAGGGGACATGAGTGGGGGCCTGGTGGGGGCTGCCCATGGTAGCTGGGGGGTGGTGGTGGGTGGTAGACATGAGTGGGGGCCTGGTGAGGGATGCCCATGGTGGCTGGGGGGTGGGGGTGGTGGGAGACATGAGTGGGGGCCTGGTGGAGGCTGCCCCTGCACTGCTGGGGGGTGGGGGTGATAGGGGACATGAGTGGGGGCCTGGTGGGGGCTGCCCATGGTGGCTGGGGGGTGGGGGTGATAGGGGACATGAGTGGGGGCCTGGTGGAGGCTGCCCATGGTGGCTGGGGGGTGGGGGTGGTGGGAGACATGAGTGGGGGCCTGGTGGAGGCTGCCCCTGCACTGCTGGGGGGTGGGGGTGATAGGGGACATGGGTGGGAGCCTGGTGGGGGCTGCCCATGGTGGCTGGGGGGTCGGGGTGGGTGGGAGACATGAGTGGGGGCCTGGTGGAGGCTGCCCCTGGTGGCTGGGGGGTCGGGGTGGTGGGAGACATGAGTGGGGGCCTGGTGGAGCCTGCCCCTGCACTGCTGGGGGGTGGGGGTGATAGGGGACATGAGTGGGGGCCTGGTGGGGGATGCCCATGGTGGCTGGGGGGTGGGGGTGGTGGGAGACATGGGTGGGGGCCAGGTGGAGGGTGCCCCACACTGCTGGGGGGGTGGGGGTGGTGGGAGACATGAGTGGGGGCCTGGTGGAGGCTGCCCCTGCACTGCTGGGGGGTGGGGGTGATAGGGGACATGGGTGGGAGCCTGGTGGGGGCTGCCCATGGTGGCTGGGGGGTGGGGGTGATAGGGGACATGAGTGGGGGCCTTGTGGGGGCTGCCCATGGTGGCTGGGGGGTGGGGGTGGTGGGACACATGAGTGGGGGCCTGTTGGAGGCTGCCCCTGCACTGCTGTGGGGTGGGGGTGATAGGGGACATGGGTGGGAGCCTGGTGGGGGCTGCCCTTGGTGGCTGGGGGGGTGGGTGGGAGACATGAGTGGGGGCCTGGTGGGGGCTGCCCATGGTGGCTGTTGGGTGGGGGTGGTGGGAGACATGAGTGGGGGCCTGGTGGAGGCTGCCCATGGTGGCTGGGTGGTGGGGGTGGGTGGGAGACATGAGTTCGGGCCTGGTGGAGGCTGCCCATGGTGGCTGGGGGGTGGGGGTGGTGAGTGACATGAGTGGGGGCCTGGTGGAGGCTGCCCCTGCACTGCTGGGGGGTGGGGGTGATAGGGGACATGAGTGGGGGCCTGGTGGGGGCTGCCCATGGTGGCTGCGGGGTGGGGGTGATAGGGGACATGAGTGGGGGCCTGGTGGAGGCTGCCCATGGTGGCTGGGGGGTGGGGGTGGTGGGAGACATGAGTGGGGGCCTGGTGGAGGCTGCCCCTGCACTGCTGGGGGGTGGGGGTGATAGGGGACATGGGTGGGAGCCTGGTGGGGGCTGCCCATGGTGGCTGGGGGGTGGGGGTGGGTGGGAGACATGAGTGGGGGCCTGGTGGAGGCTGCCCCTGGTGGCTGGGGGGTGGGGGTGGTGGGAGACATGAGTGGGGGCCTGGTGGAAGCTGCCCCTGCACTGCCGGGGGGTGGGGGTGATAGGGGACATGAGTGGGGGCCTGGTGGGGGATGCCCATTGTGGCTGGGGTGTGGGGGTGGTGGGAGACATGGGTGGGGGCCTGGTGGAGGGTGCCCCACACTGCTGGGGGGGTGGGGGTGGTGGGAGACATGAGTGGGGGCCTGGTGGGGGCTGCCCATGGTAGCTGGGGGGTGGGGGTGGGTGGGAGACATGAGTGGGGGCCTGGTGGTGGCTGGGGGTGAGGGTGATAGGGGCATGAGTGGGGGCCTGGTGGGGGCTGCCCATGGTGGCTGGGGGGTGGGGGTGGGTGGGAGACATGAGTGGGGGCCTGGTGGAGGCTGCCCCTGCACTGCTGGGGGGTGGGGGTGATAGGGGACATGGGTGGGAGCCTGGTGGGGGCTGCCCATGGTGGCTGGGGGGGTGGGTGGAAGACATGAGTGGGGGCCTGGTTGGGGCTGCCCCTGCACTGCTGGGGGGTGGGGGTGGGTGGTAGACATGAGTGGGGGCCTGGTGGGGGATGCCCATGGGAGACATGAGTGGGGGCCTGGTGGAGGCTGCCCCTGCACTGCTGGGGGGTGGGGGTGATAGGGGACATGAGTGGGGGCCTGGTGGGGGCTGCCCATGGTGGCTGGGGGGTGGGGGTGATAGGGGACATGAGTGGGGGCCTGGTGGAGGCTGCCCATGGTGGCTGGGGGGTGGGGGTGGTGGGAGACATGAGTGGGGGCCTGGTGGAGGCTGCCCCTGCACTGCTGGGGGGTGGGGGTGATAGGGGACATGGGTGGGAGCCTGGTGGAGGCTGCCCCTGCACTGCTGGGGGGTGGGGGTGATAGGGGACATGGGTGGGAGCCTGGTGGGGGCTGCCCATGGTGGCTGGGGGGTGGGGGTGATAGGGGACATGAGTGGGGGCCTTGTGGGGGCTGCCCATGGTGGCTGGGGGGTGGGGGTGGTGGGACACATGAGTGGGGGCCTGTTGGAGGCTGCCCCTGCACTGCTGGGGGGTGGGGGTGATAGGGGACATGGGTGGGAGCCTGGTAGGGGCTGCCCTTGGTGGCTGGGGGGGGTGGGTGGGAGACATGAGTGGGGGCCTGGTCGGGGCTGCCCATGGTGGCTGGGGGGTGGGGGTGATAGGGGACATGAGTGGGGGCCTGGTGGGGGCTGCCCATGGTGGCTGGTGGGTGGGGGTGGTGGGAGACATGAGTGGGGGCCTGGTGGAGGCTGCCCATGGTGGCTGGGGGGTGGGGGTGGGTGGGAGACATGAGTGGGGGCCTGGTGGAGGCTGCCCATGGTGGCTGGGGCGTGGGGGTGGTGGGAGACATGAGTGGGGGCCTGGTGGAGGCTGCCATTGGTGGCTGGGGGGTGGGGGTGGGTGGGAGACATGAGTGGGGGCCTGGTGGAGGCTGCCCATGGTGGCTGGGGGGTGGGGGTGGTGGGAGACATGAGTGGGGGCCTGGTGGAGGCTGCCCCTGCACTGCTGGTGGATGGGGGTGATAGGGGACATGAGTGGGGGCCTGGTGGGGGCTGCCCATGGTGGCTGGGGGGTGGGGGTGATAGGGGACATGAGTTGGGGCCTGGTGGAGGCTGCCCCTGGTGGCTGGGGGGTGGGGGTGGTGGGAGACATGAGTGGGGGCCTGGTGGAGGCTGCCCCTGCACTGCCGGGGGGTGGGGGTGATAGGGGACATGAGTGGGGGCCTGCTGGGGGATGCCCATGGTGGCTGGGGGGTGGGAGTGGTGGGAGACATGGGTGGGGGCCTGGTGGAGGGTGCCCATGGTGGCTGGTGGGTGGGGGTGGTGGGAGACATGAGTGGGGGCCTGGTGGAGGCTGCCCATGGTGGCTGGGGAGTGGGGGTGATAGGGGACATGAGTGGGGGCCTGGTGGGGGCTGCCCATGGTGGCTGGTGGGTGGGGGTGGTGGGAGACATGAGTGGGGGCCTGGCAGAGGCTGCCCATGGTGGCTGGGGGGTGGGGGTGGTGGGAGACATGAGTGGGGGCCTGGCAGAGGCTGCCCATGGTGGCTGGGGGGTGGGGGTGGGTGGGAGACATGAGTGGGGGCCTGGTGGGGGATGCCCATGGTGGCTGGGGGGTGGGAGTGGTGGGAGACATGGGTGGGGGCCTGGTGGAGGGTGCCCATGGTGGCTGGTGGGTGGGGGTGGTGGGAGACATGAGTGGGGGCCTGGTGGAGGCTGCCCATGGTGGCTGGGGAGTGGGGGTGATAGGGGACATGAGTGGGGGCCTGGTGGGGGCTGCCCATGGTGGCTGGTGGGTGGGGGTGGTGGGAGACATGAGTGGGGGCCTGGCAGAGGCTGCCCATGGTGGCTGGGGGGTGGGGGTGGGTGGGAGACATGAGTGGGGGCCTGGTGGGGGCTGGCCATGGTGGCTGGGGGGTGGAGGGGGTGGTAGACATGGGTGGGAGCCTGGTGGGGGCTGCCCATGGTGGCTGGGGGGGTGGGTGGGAGACATGACTGGGGGCCTGGTGGAGGGTGCCCCACACTGCTGGGGAGGGTGGGGGGTGCGAGACATGAGCAGGTGTGCAGGGTAGTCCCCTGTTTTGTGGGCTGCCTTCAGGGGCCATGGAGGGTGTACAGGGAACACCTGTGAGGACCCACCCAGCCTAATCGCGTGTGATTATTCCCGCGCACCCCTGTAATACACGTACCCAGCCAAATCGCGTGTGATAATTCCCGCGCACCCCTGTAATACACGTACCCAACCAAATCGCGTGTGATTATTCCCGCGCACCCCTGTAATACACGTACCCTGGCTAATCGCGTGTTTAACTTCACGCGTACCCCTGTCATACACGTACCCTGGCTAATCGCATGTAAAACTTCCCGCGTATCCCTGATATGCACGTTACCCGCTTTGCGTTCCTTGTTTGGCAGCCCTGTAAACTGGTCAAGGGTTAGCGCAGCCCTTTGCGATGATTTAGCGATTTTGATGGCTTTTTCTTGCGCGAGGGCGTTCTTGGGGGCGTTACTGGCGCTGCTGCAGGGTCGCTGCGATACTCTGCGCCACGGCTGGTTTGGGAGCCTAAAATCCATGAATACGCTGTGCGCGGAAATCGGTTTTGGCGCACGCGCCTGGTGCAGACAATCGCACGCGGACACTCTGCGCCAGCCGCTTGGGACACTTTTCTGCGAAATTCTATGAATTACCCTGTAAATCTTTCCACTTTTATTATACCCAGGTTACTAACTGTAATATTCTTTTTTTTAAATTCATTCTCATTACATGTTTTTCTTTGTGATTCAATAAAAACTCGACATCCGGATCTATTGGAAATGTGTCCCTTTGAAAAAAATCGATGTTTTCTACTTGGCTTTCCCAAATATCGTTTGTTACACGAAACAATGTTAACCCTCCAATTGACACAATTGTATCCTTCGGAACCTGCAAGTAAAACACATTGGCCCTCATTACGACCCTGGCGGAAATCGAAAAACGATGGCGGAAATGCAATACCGCCATCGAATAGTGCTCGGTGCGATTATGACCCGTCACCATAAAGTACGATGCCATTAGCGACACCGTAGTGAACGCCAACGCTAACTGCACCAAGTACGCGCACGCGCGCCATGCGAAACCGTAATTACCACCATGGCGCAACGGTACGCGAATGCTGACCCTAGCGGACATTTACCTAACGCCATCAAGCATGGCGGAAAGTACCATTCCGCCATGGTGAGAAGAACGGCAACGCGAACCAACCGTAAATGGCCCTACTGAGTGCCTGTACACCACTCCCTGGCCACATTGCACAACTCCTCGTAGGTGCAATGAAGTCACACAATGCAACCAGTGAAATGTACACGTCACCCATGCATGCCAACGAACAAATGAATGTAGGGGCTCCAAGTGCCTTGTGAGTGGCCATCCATATTTGCCATGTCACCATTGCCGTACTGATGCAGCACAGGCACGTGAAGGGCCAAGTACAGCAATATGAAGTGAAATATGAGACAAAACAACAACAGGCCCCCATCGCTTGACACCAGTGTAAGGCAACATTCAAAGCAGTAACCTGAGGGAGACTGCACCAGCCCTGTACTCTTGCCAGTAAACAAACCAACCATCAGCACAAGCATGTACCACACAAGTTGGCAGAGTGACTGAGCAGCCAGGCCCATCTCAAGAGGGGCCAATGGGAGCTGCAGGGCACAGATGGCACGAATACAGAAGCTATTCCAATGGACATGACCTCAGTCTCCCTCCAAGAAACGCACGCAAACACAGGCACCTGTGACCAGCCATATTCTGATAATCACATCATTCCACCAATCCACCTGGCTGACCGGCATCTGTTACACAAAAGCTAATCCCCCGCCCCTGAGCATGACATCATTAAAACAGTCATAATGGCAGCCCCTATCCCTGACCTCACTGGGCTTCGTAGGCAAACGCGCCCAGTACAGTACCACGCAACTATAACCAGAAGCCGGAACCCAATGCAGATCTACTCACAATACATCGCTCCACAAATAGGAATATGCTACATTACTTGCAAAGAATAACGCTACACGGTTAATATCATAATAGAAATTTAATGCACTACAAAATCACCAAGCCCATACAGCCATTAGGTCATGAACTCCAAAATACATTTCAGTATTGTGGGCTGCATCCGCAATAAATGACCAGCTTCTGCTTGTGTGACGCCCTGTTCCTTCATGGTACACAGGGGCGTTCAAAAAGGCAACATGGAAGCGCCTAGAACCGCAGGGCCGTCCCATTAGGTAGGCACTAGTCCAGCTGAAAGGTCGATATGTTGCTCCTAGCCACTAGTACTGCGTAAGGGCATGTGGCCCATTGGCGATCGTCCCATAAGACCGTAATGGTGCTCCACTGATTAACACGAAGCAGCAGGTGTCGGGAGTAAAAGCCATCTGCAGGAGTGGCATACAGATGGCAGCGGCAAAAGGGGAGGAGATACCTGTCACCCAAATGAAATGAAAAAGAATGGTGTGGGCATCAGAACTTAATTTGAATTACTCACTTCAATGATCACACTAAATCTACAGCCATATGTATGTTAGCCCACTCAAAAGGATCATTCACACCCAAAAATCACTTGCGAATCATAACTATATAAATCGAGGTGAATACACTATTACAAACGAGTGATTGTGTGCATGCGTCTGTTAAAACAGAATCCATTAGATGGGATTAGTAACGTGCATAGACACAAGTGTTTGAAGGCGCGTCGAGACAGGGAGGGTTCAACAAGGGCAGATAGACGATGGTCCCACTATGGCAGCTCTGCATCACATAGCACAGGGGAAGTGGATAGATTCCAAAAAGCCATGTACATGGTAAACTCTCAATTAAATCATCTGTCCATGCATCCATACATCATACCCTCATCCCGGTATGAAAACGCCTGATTATTTACTCACATAACATGTGAAATTTCCATTGAGTCTGTGCGTAATGCAGTCTGCAAAATCTACTGTGCTCCAGCCCGGAATTCTAGTGTTGTGAAGTAACATGTATCTGGGAACGTCCTGCCTTATCGTCCACTACGCTATTGCGCATCCCATACCATTCATATCAATCATTGCATTCTCGCCATGGCCCCTGTCCCAAGGACATTAAACAATAGAACTTAATATCTGCAGTCAGACCTGTGGGCGTCTCCTCGCCGCTAGCTGAAAACCGAAAGCGCTGTCCTCGAATTCCACATTTGCAACATCACGTCGAAAAGGCATCTGTGACCGCTTGAAATCACAAATTCATCCATGTAGTGCGGCAGTGTGTGAAAATGGCAACTGGCTTCACTCACAAATGGGACGCCCCGCCCGTCGGTGAACCTCGGTACAGTGCTGCATGAGGGTCCAGCGTTAATCGAGTACTACATTCCACTGACCCTTCACGAGTTTGTTCGCGACTGTAAAGATAGTATGTGAAACAATGGGACCATTGCAGAATGAACATATGAACAAATATTTCACTGCCATCGGGATTAAATACATGATTGTAATTGCAAGATGCCATGCGTCGAATTGCAGCGTTGTGTGCGGGACGTGCTCGCCCAAAGGGGATTGCAGCTTGCACAGGTGGAATGAATCACCACAGGTGGAGGCTATACAGCCTGAAAACACATAAATTGCACACCCAACCCCCTCCCACAACCACACCCATTCCAAAATGCTACCGGCAGGACTAGCGATGTTGGCCCTGGGGGACCTGATAGCACTGCAAGTACTACAACTTCAAGAAGAAGACGAACACCAACTACTACAACAACCGGCCTCACAGAGGAGACAGAGGAGACGGAGGAGGAGGAGGAGGGCAAGGCAGGGCCAGCAAGGCCCACCAGCACAGCCACTACCACCACGCAGGCAGCCCGCAATCCCACGCCTCCGAGCTCATCCGTTCAACCTCACTGATGAGCAGATCCACACCCTCTACCGTTTGGACCGGGACACCATAACCGCCATTGTGGACATGACACACGCTGACCTTGCCAGCATGATTGATAGCCCAACCGCCATCCCACCCCTACTGAAGGTGGTGTCTGTACTACACTTCCTGGCCACAGGCACCTACCAGCACACAGTCGGACAGTTGCATGGCATTTCACAGCCACTGTTCTCACGGACACTATTGCAAGTGCTCGATGCCCTCCTGAAGCACGCAGACGACTACATCTCTCTACCACGCTCCGAGCAGGAAATTACGAACACGAAAGTGGGATTCCATGCACTTGCCGGCATACCGGGTTGCATTGGTGCCATCGACTGCACCCATGTGGAATTGGTTGTGCCACATGCCATGGAGGCCCAGTACCGCAACCGAAAACAATATCATTCTCTTAATGTACAAATGGTGTGTGACTCCAACAGGATCATTACACATTGTTGTGCCCGATTTCCTGGATCAACCCATGATTCTATGGTCTTGAGGAACTCTACAATACCACGCTACATGGAGCGACACGCAGGGAACAGATCCTGGCTACTCGGTGAGTCTCATTTCATGCATGATAATGTGGGGTATGTGATGCGGCAATGACCTGGCAGGAAGGGGGGGGATGCGTACGTAGCTATGTCATTCCACAAACATCCTTTATTGTCCACATACAGGTGATGCTGGGTATCCACTGAAGAGATGGCTCCTTACACCACTCCGGAACCCACAGAACCAGCATGAGGAGGACTACAACCATGCCCACTCACGTACCCGTGTAGTCATAGAACAGGCATTCGGCCTACTGAAGACTCGTTTCCGCTGCCTCAGCAGGTCTGGCGGGGCACTCCTGTACCGCCATGAGAAGGTTGCAAAGATGGTCATGGCATGTGTCATGCTACACAACATGTGCGTACGTAGAAATGTGCCCATGCCCCCTGACGCAGGACTGCAAGCACCTGAAGATGGTCATGATGAGGGTGGGGATGTGGCAGCACCTCAAGGAGTCCGCGAGGCACAGGAGGGCCGTGAAATTCGTCAGATTCTCATAGATTCATGCTTCTAGCACTCACGCCTGGTGGCTGATACATGGACAAGGAACTTGTGGCACTGTGTGTGTCTGGAACATGCACAATATGGACTGTACGCCTATAAAGGCCTCGTACACAAAGATCAATGTCCACACATCTCATTGGATGATTGTGATATGTTTATAGCATATGTGAAATTATGTTACACACCCCATCGACCCGCCACCCAAGAAAGCCCAACACCCCCCCTCCACCCTCCTACCTCCCCCCTGAACACCAGTGTCCAAAGATGCTCATTGTCAGTGGGCAGACGCTATTGCAAGCCCCCTCTCCGGGTATCAGGGGCACCCCTGCCTGTGGAGCGCAGGTTCCTCCCAGATCTACGTTGGGGGCTGCCCTGGACGGAACTTGCAACGGATGATGTCTCTACCTGCTCACGTCCATGCATGTCCCTAAGGGTTTGTGAGAGCTCAGTGAGCACACGGCGCACAGCGGCAAGTTCAGCACATACGTCTTTGGACGTCGCATGCAGTTCCCCCCTCAGGCTCTCGGTGCTTCTCTCCATTTGAACCCTCAGGCTCTCGGTGCTTCTCTCCATTTGTGCCCTTAGTGTCTCTGTGCTTCTCTCCATTTCTGACCTAAGTGTCTCAGTTGATGTTTCTATGGCTGCCTTAGTACCCCCACATTCATCAGCATGCTCCTTGAGGAGCGTGGCCAGTTGCTGCTGTTGCACGATCACCTGGTCGAGGGACTGTTGCCTCTGCTGGGCCATGGCCATTTGCGGTGGTGTCACAGAAGGGCTGATCACCTCATGTTGCCTTGCCACAGGGCTTGTGGGGGATGGCCAGTCGTCGTCTTGTGGGTGCCCCTGCGTGGTATCCTCATGGTGTACGGGATGAAACAAACAGGGGGATTGAGACAGGTCATGGATGGATCCTACATCGACAGCACCGTTTTCTGTGTCGGAGCATGCTGCCATTATTGCAGTGTGACCTATGGTGCTGCTGCCACCAGAAGCAGTGCCTTCTGTGGCATCCATTGGGGGGACCTGTGGTGCTGCTGTTGTGGGCATGCTGGCTGCTGGGGTGCCTGTTGAAGTCCCCTCCTGTGTGCTGCAACTTGATTTGTGCTGCTGCCGTGTCTTGATCCGTGCAGCTGAGGTGGAGGGTCTTTGGCCGTTGGTCTTGGCCCTCTTTGCAGGTGTGCTGGTAGGGGTGTCCTGGAGCTCGTCGTTTGAATCGGACCCTGTGGTGGAGTAAAGGAGGGCGAGCGTTATTTATGGGTCTGTGGAAATTGGAATGGCAATGTATCACATGCATTGGGGTGGTACCTGAGGGTGATTTGGGTCAGGGCCTTGGAGGTGGTTTAATTTTTGTGTGGATTGAGGATTCAGTTGTTTTGCAGCCTGCAGTTAGGGTGTGCATGCTGCACGTGTAGAGGGTGTTTTTAGGATTTTTAATTATTTATGTATTTGATGTGAGTTTTAAAGTGCGCTATCAGGCCAATGTATGTGGACGTTCTCCTGGACATGTGTTTATGTTGCACTATGTGGACACATGGTACTTCACATGATTGGACATTGTGGATTGAGCATTGTTTTATTTGGCCCACCTACCTGATTCTTCGGATGTCTGCATTCCTTTCTCCATCCCTCCGACTCCCTCTATACTCTCCATTCCAATGGTGGAGGCACAGATTTCTTCCCAGGGGGTCAACTTGATGGGTGATTCCGATCCTCCCCCGGTAGCTGTGGCAATGTTACGGTTGGCAGATAGTATGCTCCGTACGCGTATCCGCAAGTCGTCCCATCGCTTTCTGCATTGATGTGGGTTGCGGGGTGCGGTCCCCACCGCACTTACCCGCTGTGCCACCAGGGCCCATATGGCCTTCTTGTTCGCAAGTGCCGTCCTGGTCATTTGCGTCGAGAAGACGACGGCAGCATTCTCCTGGTGGGTCTCTGTGAGCACAGTGAGTTCCTCATGGGAGAAGTGGACCTGCCGCTTGCGGTCGCACGCTTTCTTCGCAACTTTTCCCCTTTTTTCTTGTTTTCACTAGGGTGGCTAACGGGTTGGGATGTGTCTCAGGGTAGGATTTTTGATGGTTGTGTTGGGATTCTGATTTTATAGGTGTACGGCGTGCTGTTTCCCGTTCCGGGACCATGTTTTTACTTCCGTTTCCGTATATTTACGGTCACCGTATTTTGCGATTACCGCTCATTACGGTGACCGCTATGATGGGTGGCGGAATTGCACCTAGGGCGCCGTACGACGGCGGTGAGGGGCGTTTTGGGGACATTTCCGCCATCGCGGACTTTGCACTTCCGCCATGGCGTAGTGCTCGTGCCCGATGGGTCAGAATTAGCCGCACTTTACTCCGTCGTGCAATGGCGGAAACGCTATTTACGCTATGGCGGTCCGGTCAGTTACTTTCCGCCAGGGTCGTAATGAGGGCAATTATATTTCACCTGTTTAACCACATATGTTCCATGATTCAAATGTATTATTGTCATGTTCTTTAAATATGTGCTGACTAACCATTTACCTCTGACCATCTTAGCCTGTGCCAATTCTTCACTCCCCATATTGCTAATGATCATTTCACATCCTTCTGATGAACTTGGGTCAGATCTCAAACCACAAATAGCGTCGGTGGCATCAGGAACAAACGGTTTACCCGGGCACATATAGTTTTGTTCTTTAAATTTGACACACGTTTCCAAGTTTGTTTTCAAGTAAACCTCAGGTTCCCACGATTGAAATGCCACTACTTCTGGAGTCTTAATCTTAATAAATGTGTCCTCTTGCCAAAATCCCACATTGTGTACCCACTTGGTCTGATAAATAAGTTCAGGAGCCACATATGGGATGCATAGTAAAAACCCCATCTCCAACCTCTCCAAGTCCACATATAATGGCATTGCATTACACATTTCAAATGCAATTTTTACTTGTAGCACATCAATCTCCCTCCTGGTCAACCTTTCTATCATTTGATAAATAATATCCTGTGAAACAAAATACAATGGTATACGTCCTTGAATCAATTGTGAAATTGCAGCTTGAACTTCTATCATATAATTTATCAATGGTCTATCCACAGGACTCATTATATTCAAAATCTCACTGAGTGTTTTGTCATGCTTAATAATTAACTTAGTTGCTTGTTGCATCACATCTGCCTGTTCATTCAATATGATCGCAGTTTCATTTATGAACCTTACTTGTTCATCCAATCCCCCTCTGATTCCATCTAATGTTTTTTGTATTATTTCTAGGTCAACACTCAGTTGTTGTGCTTTAGTGCTTAGTGTCCCTACTGAAATGGCATTGGCTGTTGATATTGTGGTACCTATTATGGCTCCAATTATAGACATTACCAATGATATCGCCAGCATCACGGCTCCTCTCTTTCCTCTCCTCTTCTTAATGTCTGTTGGATTCACAAATGTTTTCTCCAATTGCATCAATATATCTCTTATTGACTGCTTAGAGTCCTCTTTTCTTATTTCCAGCCACTCTTTAGTCTGTTCAATCTTAATTCCGGTATTGTTCAAATGTTTTTCAATCAAAATCCCCGAATTCAATGGTATGTAGATATTTTGGAAAATCATCCTTCTATCACTCATGATGAATCCTGGTGCCTCTTCTACCGCGATACCACATGCCGGTCCAAGTTCAATGACAACCTGTGCTTCTGAATTTTATAAGATCCCTCCGAATATCATCATCATTAACCATATTGTTGGTGTCATCTTCGATGCTGATAGCTTTGCAGCCTTGGTCTTCGCCCCCCCTTCGGGGCTTTTCCGGAATCCGTCCACATGGGCTCCAGGACTCCATCGTCTCCCGTGACCTCCGGTACAAATATGTTAATATTCTAAATCAAATAGAACAGAAACAGATTAAGTATATAGCACAATACTGACTTCACCCTTTTGCCAAAATAAAACACGCTTTGTAAAATATTTTGCAGTTTTTCTTTCGCCTTCTGGAATTAAGCACAGGTTATAGAGAAAAAGCATACATAAAACAACATTCAGGGGGTAATTCATAGAATTCAGCTCACAAGTGGCGCACGCGGCTGGCGCACGGTGTGCGCGTGCGAATCCCTGCGCCAGCCGCGTGCGCTAAAATCCATTTCCGCGCACAGCGTATTCATGGATTCCAGCCACCAAAACCAGCCGTGGCGCACAGTGGCGCAGCGACCCTGCAGCAGCGCCAGTTACGCCCCCAAGAACACCTCTTGCGCAGGGAAAAGCCATCAATATACCCAATCCAGCGCAAAGGGCTGCGCTAACCCTGTACCAGCACGGCAAGCGGGCTATGTGTATCACTGGGGTGCGCGGGAAGTACCTCACGCGATTGGCCCCGTGCGAGCAGGGTACGCGTATTTCAGGGGTGCGCGGGAAGTTCCACATGCGATTTCCGTAGGGTACGCGTATCTCAGGGGTGCGCAGGAATTTCCACACGCGATTGGGCCCGTGCGAGCAGGGTACGCGTATCTCAGGGGTGCGCAGGAAGTGCCACACGCGATTTCAGCAGGATACGTGTATTTCAGGGGTGCGCGGGAATTTCCACACGCGATTGTGGGTACGCGTATCTCAGGGGTGCGCGGGAAGTGCCACACGCGATTTCCGCAGGGTACGCGTATCTCAGGGGTGCGCGGGAATTTCCACACGCGATTGGGCCCGTGCGAGCAGGGTACGTGTATCTCAGGGGTGCGCAGGAAGTGCCACACGCGATTTCAGCAGGGTACGTGTATTCCAGGGGTGCACGGGAAGTTCCACACGCAATTCCATCAGGGTACGTGTATTACAGGGGTGCGCGGGGAGCACCACACGTGAATTGCATGTGTGGGTCCTCCCAGGTGTTCCCTCTACACCCTCCACGGCCCCTGCAGGTGGCTCACACCACAGGGGCCTACCCTGCACATGTCCTGCAGGCACACCATCCACCATGGCCATGACCCCCAGCCAACCCACATGTCAACTTGCACTACTGCCCACCAACGCATGTCCCCCTGCACCCCCAGTCACCAGGGGCACCCTCCACCAGGCCCCACCCATGTCTCCCAGCACCCCCACCCCCCAGCAGTGCAGGGCCACCCACCACCAGGCCCCCACCCATGTCTCCCACCACCCCCACCCCCCCAGTCACCAGGGGCAGCCTCCACCAGGCCCCCACCCATGTCTCCCACCACCCCCACCCCCCCCAGTCACCAGGGGCAGCCTCCACCAGGCCACCACCCATGTCTCCCACCACCCCCACCCCCCAGCACTGTGGGGCACCTGCCAGCAGGCCCCCACCCATGTCCAACTCATGTTCCCCACCACCCCCACCCCCAGCACTGTGGGGCACCTGCCAGCAGGCCCCCACCCATGTCTCCCCCCACACCCACCCCCCAGCAGTGCAGGGGCAGCCCCCACCAGGACCCCACCCATGTCTCCCAGCACCCCCACCCCCCAGCCACCAGGGGCAGCCTCCACCAGGCCCCCACCCATGTCTCCCACCACCTCCACCCCCCCAGCACTGGGGGCACCCGCCACCAGGCCCCCACCCACGTCTCCCAGCACCCCCACCCCCCAGCAGTGCAGGGGCAGCCTCCACCAGGCCCCCACCCATGTCTCCCAGCACCCCCACCCCCCAGCACTGTGGGGCACCTGCCAGCAGGCCCCCACCCATGTCCAACTCATGTTCCCCACCACCCCCACCCCCCAGCACTGTGGGGCACCTGCCAGCAGGCCCCCACCCATGTCCAACTCATGTCTCCCAGCACCCCCACCCCCCAGCACTGTGGGGCACCTGCCAGCAGGCCCCCACCCATGTCCAACTCATGTTCCCCACCACCCCCACCCCCCAGCACTGTGGGGCACCTGCCAGCAGGCCCCCACCCATGTCCAACGCATGTTCTCCACGACCCACACCCCCCAGCAGTGCGGGGGCAGCCACCACCAGGCCCCCACCCATGTCTCCCAGCACCCCCACCCCCCAGCCACCAGGGGCAGCCTCCACCAGGCCCCCACCCATGTCTCCCAGCACCCCCATCCCCCAGTCACCAGGGGCAGCCTCCACCAGGCGCCCACCCATGTCTCCCACCACCCCCACCCCCCAGCAGTGCAGGGGCAGCCTCCACCAGGCCCCCACCCATGTCTCACACCACCCCCACCCCCCAGCCACCAGGGGCAGCCTCCACCAGGCCCCCACCCATGTCTCCCACCACCCCCACCCCCCAGCAGTGCAGGGGCACTCACCACCAGGCCCCCACCCATGTCTCCCACCACCCCCACCCCCCAGCAGTGCAGGGGCAGCCTCCACCAGGCCCCCACCCATGTCTCCCAGCACCCCCACCCCCCAGCACTGTGGGGCACCTGCCAGCAGGCCCCCACCCATGTCCAACTCATGTTCCCCACCACCCCCACCCCCAGCACTGTGGGGCACCTGCCAGCAGGCCCCCACCCATGTCCAACTCATGTCTCCCAGCACCCCCACCCCCCAGCACTGTGGGGCACCTGCCAGCAGGCCCCCACCCATGTCCAACTCATGTTCCCCACCACCCCCACCCCCCAGCACTGTGGGGCACCTGCCAGCAGGCCCCCACCCATGTCCAACGCATGTTCTCCACCACCCCCACCCCCCAGCAGTGCAGGGGCAGCCACCACCTGGCCCCCACCCATGTCTCCCAGCACCCCCACCCCCCAGCCACCAGGGGCAGCCTCCACCAGGCCCCCACCCATGTCTCCCAGCACCCCCATCCCCCCAGTCACCAGGGGCAGCCTCCACCAGGCCCCCACCCATGTCTCCCACCACCCCCACCCCCCAGCAGTGCAGGGGCAGCCTCCACCAGGCCCCACCCATGTCTCACACCACCCCCACCCCCCAGCCACCAGGGGCAGCCTCCACCAGGCCCCCACCCATGTCTCCCACCACCCCCACCCCCACAGTCACCAGGGGCAGCCTCCACCAGGCCCCCACCCATGTCTCCCACCACCCCCACCCCCCAGCAGTGCAGGGGCACCCACCACCAGGCCCCCACCCATGTCTCCCAGCACCCCCACCCCCCAACCACCAGGGGCAGCCTCCACCAGGCCCCCACCCATGTCTCCCAGCACCCCCACCCCCCCATTCACCAGGGGCAGCCTCCACCAGGCCCCCACCCATGTCTCCCACCACCCGCACCCCCCCAGTCACCAGGGGCAGCCTCCACCAGGCCCCCACCCATGTCTCCCACCACCCCCACCCCCCAGCAGTGCATGGGCAGCCTCCACCAGGCCCCCACCCATGTCTCACACCACCCCCACCCCCCCAGTCACCAGGGGCAGCCTCCACCAGGCCCCCACCCATGTCTCCCAGCACCCCCACCCCCCAGCACTGTGGGGCACCTGCCAGCAGGCCCCCACCCATGTCCAACTCATGTTCCCCACCACCCCCACCCCCCAGCACTGTGGGGCACCTGCCAGCTGGCCCCCACCCATGTCCAACTCATGTCTCCCACCACCCCCACCCCCCAGCACTCTGGGGAACCTGCCAGCAGGCCCCCACCCATGTCCAACTCATGTTCCCCACCACCCCCACCCCCCAGCAGTGCAGGGGCACCCACCACCAGGCCCCCACCCATGTCTCCCACCACCCCCACCCCCCAGCAGTGCAGGGGCAGCCTCCACCAGGCCCCCACCCATGTATCCCACCACCCCCACCCCCCAGCAGTGCAGGGGCAGCCTCCACCAGGCCTCACCCATGTCTCACACCACCCCACCCCCCAGCCACCAGGGGCAGCCTCCACCAGGCCCCCACCCATGTCTCCCACCACCCCCACCCCCCCAGTCACCAGGGGCAGCCTCCACCAGGCCCCCACCCATGTCTCCCACCACCCCCACCCCCCAGCAGTGCAGGGGCACCCACCACCAGGCCCCCACCCATGTCTCCCACCACCCCCACCCCCCAGCAGTGCAGGGGCAGACTCCACCAGGCCCCCACCCATGTCTCCCAGCACCCCCACCCCCCAGCACTGTGGGGCACCTGCCAGCAGGCCCCCACCCATGTCCAACTCATGTCCCCACCACCCCCACCCCCCAGCACTGTGGGGCAATTGCCAGCAGGCCCCCACCCATGTCCAACTAATGTCTCCCAGCACCCCCACCCCCCAGCACTGTGGGGCACCTGCCAGCAGGCCCCCACCCATGTCCAACTCATTTTCCCCACCACCCCCACCCCCCAGCACTGTGGGGCACCTGCCAGCAGGCCCCCACCCATGTCCAACGCATGTTCCCCACCACCCCCACCCCCCAGCAGTGCAGGGGCAGCCACCACCAGGCCCCCACCCATGTCTCCCAGCACCCCCACCCCCCAGCCACCAGGGGCAGCCTCCACCAGGCCCCCACCCATGTCTCCCAGCACCCCCACCCCCCAGTCACCAGGGGCAGCCTCCACCAGGCCCCCACCCATGTCTCACACCACCCCCACCCCCCCAGTCACCAGGGGCAGCCTCCACCAGGCCCCCACCCATGTCTCCCACCACCCCCACCCCCCAGCAGTGCAGGGGCAGCCTCCACCAGTCCCCCACCCATGTCTCACACCACCCCCAGCCACCAGGGGCAGCCTCCACCAGGCCCCCTCCCATGTCACCACCACGCCCCCCAGTCACCAGGGGCAGCCTCCACCAGGCCCCCACCCATGTCTCCCACCACCCCCACCCCCAGCAGTGCAGGGGCACCCACCACCCACCCCCCAACCACCAGGGGCAGCCTTCACCAGGCCCCCACCCATGTCTCCCAGCACCCCCACCCCCACATTCACCAGGGGCAGCCTCCACCAGGCCCCCACCCATGTCTCCCACCACCCCCACCCCCCCAGTCACCAGGGGCAGCCTCCACCAGGCCCCCACCCATGTCTCCCACCACCCCCACCCCCCAGCAGTGCAGGGGCAGCCTCCACCAGGCCCCCACCCATATCTCACACCACCCCCACCCCCCCAGTCACCAGGGGCAGCCTCCACCAGGCCCCCACCCATGTCTCCCAGCACCCCCACCCCCCAGCACTGTGGGGTACCTGCCAGCAGGCCCCCACCCATGTCCAACTCATGTTCCCCACCACCCCCACCCCCCAGCACTGTGGGGCACCTGCCAGCTGGCCCCCACCCATGTCCAACTCATGTCTCCCACCACCCCCACCCCCCAGCACTGTGGGGAACCTGCCAGCAGGCCCCCACCCATGTCCAACTCATGTTCCCCACCACCCCCACCCCCCAGCAGTGCAGGGGCACCCACCACCAGGCCCCCACCCATGTCTCCCACCAACCCCACCCCCCAGCAGTGCAGGGGCAGCCTCCACCAGGCCCCCACCCATGTATCCCACCACCCCCACCCCCCAGCAGTGCAGGGGCAGCCTCCACCAGGCCTCACCCATGTCTCACACCACCCCCACCCCCCAGCCACCAGGGGCAGCCTCCACCAGGCCCCCACCCATGTCTCCCACCACCCCCACCCCCCCAGTCACCAGGGGCAGCCTCCACCAGGCCCCCACCCATGTCTCCCACCACCCCCACCCCCCAGCAGTGCAGGGGCACCCACCACCAGGCCCCCACCCATGTCTCCCACCACCCCCACCCCCCAGCAGTGCAGGGGCAGCCTCCACCAGGCCCCCACCCATGTCTCCCAGCACCCCCACCCCCCAGCACTGTGGGGCACCTGGCAGCAGGCCCCCACCCATGTCCAACTCATGTCCCCACCACCCCCACCCCCCAGCACTGTGGGGCAATTGCCAGCAGGCCCCCACCCATGTCCAACTAATGTCTCCCAGCATCCCCACCCCCCAGCACTGTGGGGCACCTGCCAGCAGGCCCCCACCCATGTCCAACTCATTTTCCCCACCACCCCCACCCCCCAGCACTGTGGGGCACCTGCCAGCAGGCCCCCACCCATGTCCAACGCATGTTCCCCACCACCCCCACCCCCCAGCAGTGCAGGGGCAGCCACCACCAGGCCCCCACCCATGTCTCCCAGCACCCCCACCCCCCAGCCACCAGGGGCAGCCTCCACCAGGCACCCACCTATGTCTCCCAGCACCCCCACCCCCCAGTCACCAGGGGCAGCCTCCACCAGGCCCCCACCCATGTCTCCCACCACCCCCACCCCCCCAGTCACCAGGGGCAGCCTCCACCAGGCCCCCACCCATGTCTCCCACCACCCCCACCCCCCAGCAGTGCAGGGGCAGCCTCCACCAGTCCCCCACCCATGTCTCACACCACCCCCAGCCACCAGGGGCACCCTCCACCAGGCCCCCTCCCATGTCACCCCCCACACCCCCCAGTCACCAGGGGCAGCCTCCACCAGGCCCCCACCCATGTCTCCCAGCACTCCCACCCCCCAGCCACCAGGGGCAGCCTCCACCAGGCCCCCACCCATGTCTCCCAGCACCCCCACCCCCCCAGTCACCAGGGGCAGCCTCCACCAGGCCCCCACCCATGTCTCCCACAACCCCCACCCCCCCAGTCACCAGGGGCAGCCTCCACCAGGCCCCCACTCATGTCTCCCACCACCCCCACCCCCCAGCAGTGCAGGGGCAGCCTCCACAAGGCCCCCACCCATGTCTCACACCACCCCCACCCCCCCAGTCACCAGGGGCAGTGTAACGCTCACCTGATTCTCGCAGAGGCGCCGGTCTTGACTGGGCGACTACCGTATCTTCAAAGGTGATGTGCAGCACCCGGTTGGCACTTTGGGCTGGACCTCTGTGCCCTGTATGCCTGACGTGCAGAGTAAGATGTCTGCAGATAGAAAATACGGGGTTAATGAACTGGGGTTATTGGGGTGTCCCTATCTCTTTCCCCTTCTCCTCTCCTGTAGACCCCCACAGGTTAACGCTCTCACCTTAGGTAAGTGAATGCCGAGCTCTCCATCTGCCTCGGGAAAGGGTGCTGTAACCAGTTTCTTCACTGGATAGGTAGCGCAGGCCTCTTGACTTCAGAGGACTGCTGTCCGTCGTTTACTGCACGAACGGTAAGTTTCGAGTAACTCAAATGTCTTTAAAGTCTTTAATAATGATGTCTCTTGTTTTGCAGGGTTCCGGCGATGGCGGATGACGGGCTGAAGTGAGTTGAAGATGGAGCCCGTGTGATGGATAGAAGCGCCTGGAAGCACGTAAGTAAGCGCTTGTTGCCAGCTTCACGATGCGCTCTAACTGTCTTTTTATTTTGCAGGTACAAGTTCGGAGCGGCTGCAGGGTGCCGGGATACCCACTGGGTTAGATGTGGAAAGGAGTAATGGCACGTGAGTATTAAAGTTCCCCAATGTCTTTAAACGCACCTTGTTTTGTCTTTCAGATGCGGGATGCAGCGCCGACGGCCTCCGGAGCGTGCAAAGAGTTGGTAAGCTTTTGTCTTTCAGATGCCGGAATGCAGTGTGAAGACCCCTGGAGCGCACGAAGATTAGGTAAGCCTTTGCCTTTCAGATGCCGGAATGCTAACCTTTTCTTTCTTGTCTTTATAGGTGTTGCTGAAGACTGGATTCAGGATGGTAAGCCTTTTTCCTTAGGCCCAGGACCGGATGCAGAAGACACGATGAGCGTTCTGCTGCAGAGGGTGCAGAATAACGCAAAGCAAGATTCAATTACCGGGTGTGGTTTAAATAGCCTCCTGTAGTGCTTAGGTGTCTCCTTCCACAGCCACGCCTAAGTAAGAAAAGAGTTCCTGGTAAGAAAAGAGTTTCTGCCTTCCAGAAGAGTTCCAGTGTTCTGAATCTAGGGAGTGGCTCCAGCCCCACCCAACAGGAAAAGTAGTTCCAAACAGAAGAGGATCAGAGGCTCAACTGGCAGGCAAGTAAGCAGCATGGTCTGCTGCAGGTAAGTCCACCCAAGCATTATGAGCCCGGCGCTTCCAGCGCTGGGACTGAGCATATTTATGAGCCTGGTGCCACTGGCGCCAGGACTGGGTCCAAAAGGTCCCAATTGGGACTGGTTGGCACTCGGAACCTGGGTTATGGATCTGCTTCCAAGGGAGTTGGGAAAACCCTGACCTTTTGGAAGCAGAGATCATGACAGTACCCCCCCTCAAGGCCCCTCCCAAACCGGGCTTCTCCGGGGGTTTTGGCTTGTCAGGAAATGTTCGGTGAAATCTTTTGATTAGGCGAGGAGCGTGGACATATTCAGCAGGTTCCCAGGATCTCTCTTGGGGGCCGTAGCCTTTCCAGTCAATTAGGTAGAATAGTTTAGATTTGGAGATCTTGGAGTCCAGAATGCTTTTGACTTCAAACTCGAGTTCTCCATCAACTAGGATAGGTTTTGGAGATTTGGTTAGTCGGGTTTGAGGTTCCACGGGTTTTAATAGAGAGACGTGGAAGACCGGATGTATCTTCATGTGCGGGGGCAAGTCCAACTTGACCGCTACTGGGTTTACTATGGTAGTGATGGAATAGGGACCAAGGTATCTTGGGTTGAATGTGCGTGGCCCTTTTAGAGATAGATATTTGGTGGATAACCAGACTTGATCCCCTACTTGATAGTGAGGGGCTTCCTTCCGATGTTGATCTGCTCCTTTCTTGTATTGTTCTTTAGCCCTTTGAAGGTGAGAAACAGCTTCCTTAAAGGCTTGGGTGATTGTAGAATGCAGGTAGTCTACTGCTGGTGTTTCAAGATCTTGGAGGGGATCCAACTCCGAGGTTCGAGGGTGACTGCAGTACAAAAGAAAAAACGGGGTTTTCCCAGTTCCCGAATGGACAGAGTTATTGTAGGCATACTCGGCTATCCAAAGGATATCTTTCCAAGGTTTTTCAGTTTGTTGCAGCATGCAGCGTAAATACTGTTCCAGAGTTTGATTGGTCCTCTCGGTTTGTCCGTCGGTCTGAGGGTGGTGACTGGTCGATAGTCTCACATCAATTTGACCCGACCGACAGCAACTTCGCCAAAAATGAGAAATAAATTGACTACCTCGATCCGAAATTAGAACCGAAGGAAAACCGTGCAGTCGGACGATGTTTTCGAGAAATTCTCGGGCCAGAGTTGCTGCTGTTGGCAAGCCTTTGAGCGGAATGAAATGCGCCATCTTGGAGAATAAGTCCACGATTACTAGAATCGTATTGTATCCGGAGCATGGAGGCAGATCGGTGATGAAGTCCATAGAAAGCGTATGCCAAGGGCGAGGTGGGATGTCAATAGGGCGTAAGAGGCCTGCTGGTCTTTCCTTTTGACTCTTGTTTTGGGCGCATACTCCACAGGACATTATAAAGTCTCTGATATCTTTTTTCCAAGACGGCCACCAGAAGTAGCGCTTGATCTTTTCTGAGGTCTTGGCTATACCGGGATGACCTTCCATTAAAGAGTCGTGATAACAAGAGATTACTTTTTTCTGTAAATCTGTGCTGGGTAGGTATAATCGTTCTTGGAAATACAATAAGTTGTCCTTTACTGCAAAGTCCTTTCCCTGCAGATGCCAATTCTGTATGTCTGCTGGAGTTACAAGTTGCCTGGCTTTATCCTTAACTTCCTCTATGGATTCTGTGGCGATTACACCCAGAATTCTTTGTTCGGGATTGATTGGTACAGGTTTAGGGTTGATCAAGTGTTCTTCCACTCCCATCCGAGAAAGGGCATCGGCTTTACCGTTCTTTGTACCAGGTCGATAGGTAATTATGAAGTCAAACTCGGCAAAGAATAATGCCCAACGGAGTTGTCTAGAGGATTGGGCCTTTGCGGTTTTCAAATATTGCAGGTTTCGGTGATCCGTAATCACAGTAACGGTGTGTCGGGCCCCCAGCAGATAATGCCGCCAAGCCTTAAAGGCAGACTTGATAGCCAGAAGTTCCTTGTCAGTAATCGTGTAATTGACTTCAGGACGCGAGAATTTGCGGGACCAAAATGCCACGGGATGCAACTGATTGGTTACCGGGTCCTTTTGTGATAGAACTGCCCCCATGGCAAGGCTTGAAGCATCAGTTTCCACGATGTAGGGGAGTTCGGGGCGAGGGTGTTTTAAGATTGGTGCAGAGATAAATTTAGTCTTCAAATCCTGGAAAGCTTGTTCCGCCTCGGTAGACCATTCAAAACGTTTGTTTTTCTTTAACAAGGCAGTGATGGGCTGGACTATTCGAGAGAACTCGGGGATAAACCTGCGGTAAAAGTTAGCGAAGCCTAACATGCTTTGCACACCTTTTACGGAGGATGGTGATGGCCATTTGAGAACTGCATCGACCTTCTTTGAATCCATACGCACTCCGCCAGGTGATAATATGAATCCCAAGAATTCAACTTCAGTCACGTTGAAAACACATTTTTCCAACTTAGCGAAAAGTTTGTGTTGACGCAATCTTTCGAGGACCATTTTCACGTGTTTCCGATGTTCAGATTCCGATGAAGAATAAACGAGAATATCGTCGATGTAAACAACAACACACACATCTATGAGCTCTCTGAGGACATCGTTCATAAAATATTGAAAGGCGGCCGGGGCATTGCAAAGTCCGAAGGGCATGACCTGATATTCAAATAGCCCATACTTGGTGCGGAAGGCCGTCTTCCATTCATCGCCCTCTTTTACTCGTACCAAGTGGTAAGCTCCTCTAAGATCCAGCTTTGTATATATGCATGCTTTTCTGACTTGGTCCAGGAGTTCAGGGATCAAAGGTAACGGATATCTATTCTTAACGGTGATCAGGTTCAGGGAGCGATAATCGATACAAGTTCTAAGGTCTCCTTCCTTTTTTGGAACGAAGAACAAAGCTGAAGAGGCAGGGGACTTGGAAGGACGAATAAACCCATTTGCCAGGTATTGATCCAGGTATTGTCGAAGGTGAAGGTTCTCAGGCTCGGTGAGGGCATAAATTCTACTACAAGGAGGAGTAGATCCAGGTATCAGGTCTATCTGGCAGTCATAAGACCTATGAGGAGGTAGAGAGTTAGCCTGCTCCTTCCGGAAAACATCTTGGTATTCTAGGTATTCGGGAGGTAACTGGGGATTCTCTGAAGAAATTGCTGCCAGTGCAACACAAGGTGGAGGGTGACAAGTAGAGACACATTCTGGAAACTGGACCGTTCTTGCTCGCCAATCGATCAGAGGATTGTGTTTCTCTAACCAAGGTATTCCTAGAATAATCTGGAACTGAGGGGCCTTGATCACATCGCACACGATCTTCTCATGGTGTCCATCTTGACTTACTAGCGTCACCTCTTGAGTGGTATGCGTTACTGGCCCAGAGGCTATCTCCGTACCATCCACCGTAGTAATGACGTCCTTTACAGCCTTGGGACAAAGAGTTAGATTCATCCTCAAAACCATTTCATGATCCACATAATTGCCGATGGCACCGCTGTCGACGTAAGCTTCAATTGCATGTAATCGATCCGGATTATCAGGGCTAATGAGGACCATAGGTATCACGAAATGCGAGGTCACGGAACTGGTTTTCACGCTCTGCAAGAGGACCTCTATTCTTGTCGGGCGAGGTCGTTTCCCTGCTCAGAGTTTGTAACTGTGGTAACTGCAGCTCCTACTGCCTTCTTGGCAGGTTTCACCGGACAGTCTCGAAGAAAGTGCCCTGAGTTTCCGCAATATAGGCATAATTGCAACTGTTTTCTCCTTTCCCGCTCCCTTTGTGTTAGAGGACCTTTCAGACCCCCTATTTGCATGGGTTCCCCGGAGTCTACTCCTTTGGAAGGAGTTGGCGGTTTGGAAAATACTCGAGCATCAAACTTGGAACGATCGGCCTTCCTGTTCTGCAATCTGTGATCTATTTGAACGACCAAGTCTATATAATCCGAACAGTCTTGTGGGGGATTCACTACTTGGGCTAAAACGTCTTTGAGCTCTCCACGTAGACCTCTATAAAACAGCGTAATCCTTTTGTCCTCAGGCCATTGAGTTTCCACTATTAGTCTATTGAAAGATGCAATATAAGCCAAAAGGTCTTGATTACCCTGTCGCAACGAAAGAAGCTCATTGTCCAAGGCCTGCCCCTGTGCATGTCTTGCGAACAGTTTTTCCATACTAAGCTGAAAGGCTTGAAAATCATGGAGAACCGGATCATCTTGATTAACTAGAGGGATCGACCAGTCTGCCGCATTGCCACTAAGGTACGAAAGTACAAAAGCTACTTTAGCTTGATCAGTTGGAAAGGCTGCTGGCCGGCATAAGAAGTGCAACCGGCACTGATTGATAAATATCGCAAACCTCTTTGGGTCACCAGAAAATCGTTCGGGCGGAGCCAGAGGTACATCCCCAGGTAGGTTGATCTGCACTGGATTCATAGAGGATGTTGAAGGAAGATTTGCCCCTGATGCGGGTAGCGGGGTCTGTCCGGCTTGTGACTGTAGCAATTGTCTAGCAAGATCATCTGTTCTCTCCTTGGAAATAATTAGTTCCCTGACGAGCTGCATGCACTTCTGCCCTTAGTTCCCCAAGTAACCGGGCTAGGTGGTCAGTATCCGAGGTTTCCATAGCGCCTGGGTGAGAGTTTTGAAGTAGGCTTTGCGTTCTGTAACGCTCACCTGATTCTCGCAGAGGCGCCGGTCTTGACTGGGCGACTACCGTATCTTCAAAGGTGATGTGCAGCACCCGGATGGCTCTTTGGGCTGGACCTCTGTGCCCTGTATGCCTGACGTGCAGAGTAAGATGTCTGCAGATAGAAAATACGGGGTTAATGAACTGGGGTTATTGGGGTGTCCCTATCTCTTTCCCCTTCTCCTCTCCTGTAGACCCCCACAGGTTAACGCTCTCACCTTAGGTAAGTGAATGCCGAGCTCTCCATCTGCCTCGGGGCAGGGTGCTGTAACCAGTTTCTTCACTGGATAGGTAGCGCAGGCCTCTTGACTTCAGAGGACTGCTGTCTGTCGTTTACTGCACGAACTGTAAGTTTTGAGTAACTCAAATGTCTTTAAAGTCTTTAATAATGATGTCTCTTGTTTTGCAGGGTTCCGGCGATGGCGGGTGACGGGCTGAAGTGAGTTGAAGATGGAGCCCGTGTGATGGATAGAAGCGCCTGGAAGCACGTAAGTAAGCGCTTGTTGCCAGCTTCACGATGCGCTCTAACTGTCTTTTTATTTTGCAGGTACAAGTTCGGAGCGGCTGCAGGGTGCCGGTATACCCACTGGGTTAGATGTGGAAGGGAGTAATGGCACGTGAGTATTAAAGTTCCCCAATGTCTTCAAATGCACCTTGTTTTGTCTTTCAGATGCAGGATGCAGCGCCGACGGCCTCCGGAGCGTGCGAAGAGTTGGTAAGCTTTTGTCTTTCAGATGCCGGAATGCAGTATGAAGACCTCCGGAGCGCACGAAGATTAGGTAAGCCTTTGCCTTTCAGATGCCGGAATGCTAACCTGTTCTTTCTTGTCTTTATAGGTGTTGCTGAAGACTGGATTCAGGATGGTAAGCCTTTTTCCTTAGGCCCAGGACCGGATGCAGAAGACACGATGAGCGTTCTGCTGCAGAGGGTGCAGAATAACGCAAAGCAAGATTCATCCACCGGGTGTGGTTTAAATAGCCTCCTGTAGTGCTTAGGTGTCTCCTTCCACAGCCACGCCTAAGTAAGAAAAGAGTTCCTGGTAAGAAAAGAGTTCCTGCCTTCCAGAAGAGTTCCAGTGTTCTGAATCTAGGGAGTGGCTCCAGCCCCACCCAACAGGAAAAGTAGTTCCAAACAGAAGAGGATCAGAGGCTCAACTGGCAGGCAAGTAAGCAGCTTGGTCTGCTGCAGGTAAGTCCACCCAAGCATTATGAGCCCGGCGCTTCCAGCGCTGGGACTGGGCATATTTATGAGCCTGGTGCCACTGGCGCCAGGACTGGGTCCAAAAGGTCCCAATTGGGACTGGTTGGCACTCGGAACCTGGGTTATGGATCTGCTTCCAAGGGAGTTGGGAAAACCCTGACCTTTTGGAAGCAGAGATCATGACAGGCAGCCTCCACCAGGCCCCCACCCATGTCTCCCAGCACCCCCACCCCCAGCACTGTGGGGCACCTGCCAGCAGGCCCCCACCCATGTCCAACTCATGTTCCCCACCACCCCCACCCCCCAGCACTGTGGGGCACCTGCCAGCAGGCCCCCACCCATGTCCAACTCATGTCTCCCACCCCCCACCCCCAGCACTGTGGGGCACCTGCCAGCAGGCCCCCACCCATGTCCAACTCATGTTCCCCACCACCCCCACCCCCCAGCAGTGCAGGGGCAGCCACCACCAGGCCCCCATCCATGTCTCCCACCACCCCCACCCCCCAGCAGTGCAGGGGCAGCCTCCACCAGGCCCCCACCCATGTCTCCCACCACCCCCACCCCCCCAGTCACCAGGGGCAGCCTCCACCAGGCCCCCACCCATGTCTCCCACCACCCCCACCCCCCAGCAGTGCAGGGGCAGCCTCCACCAGGCCCCCACCCATGTCTCACACCACCCCCACCCCCCAGCAGTGCAGGGGCACCCACCACCAGGCCCCCACCCATGTCTCCCACCACCCCCACCCCCCAGCAGTGCAGGGGCAGCCTCCACCAGGCCCCCACCCATGTCTCCCAGCACCCCCACCCCCCAGCACTGTGGGGCACCTGCCAGCAGGCCCCCACCCATGTCCAACTCATGTCTCCCACCACCCCCACCCCCCAGCACTGTGGGGCACCTGCCAGCAGGCCCCCACCCATGTGCAACTCATGTTCCCCAGCCAACATGTCATCACAATCTAGATCCCTGGTCCCTATGGTCAGCCTCCAAATGCAAAACACCCACCCGAGTATTGCATCCACCCACTCATAATTTGCAATTACATCACAGAACACCAATTGCAAGTTCCGAAACAAACACATTTCCCTCACATACACCCAATGGGTGTCAGTGAATCTCAAAACACATATCATGAAATGCATGAAACCAATGAGATACCACACATTGAAGTTCACCAAAAAAAATATGTATTAAAGGAAACATAAATAGAATAAAAAATGAAGAAACAGAAATGTGAATGTACAAAAATGAAAAGAAGCATGTCCGTTAAAAAAAGCAAAACCAAAAATAAAATTCCAAAGTAATGTTGTCCAAAGTCAATGTTCACAAAACAAAATCCAATGGGAAATAAAAAAGAAAGCCATTGCTCCATGGTTAAAAAGTGAAAAAAAAATACAATCCAACTGTGAACTATGTACATGGGAACAAGCCAGGGTCCATTATCCCAACAAAATAAAGGAAACCTATCTAACTACACTAACTAATAAAATAAACTATATACAAAAATGTGGCCAATGTCCGAAAGGTCCAAATAAAATAAAAACAAAAATGAAACCTAACACTACCTACATAACTATGTACAAAGGCAGCGGGCTAGTTTCACGGCTCACTTGTGGATGTCCCGGGCCAGGGCATCATCGAACTCCTCCTCAATGTCCCGGAGGCGGTCCTCCTCCATGGCCCCGAGGGTCCGCAGGGCCGTCGACGTCTCTACCTCCAAACCCCTGCGGATTGCCTCGAGGCACTCGGCCCGCCTCAGGGCCCTCCGCATGGAGTTCTCCGCCCTGACCATTGTGAGCCGTGCCTCTTCCGCCCGCTGCCGCTCCGCATCTATGGCGTGGCCCAACCGCTGCCACATGGAAGACACTCTCTGTCCTGGGTCCTCCTGCCCTCCGGCCGATGCCTGCCCCTCCGATGTTGAAGGCCCCAAGCCTTCATGGCTCCCACCACGTTGCTGCTGCTGCTGTGCCTCTGCCCGTGCACTGCCTCCTGCTGCCTGCACATCCTCCGCCGGCTGGGGTGCAGTCGTAGATGTGGCCACCCCTGCTGGACGTCCGACTCCCGACTGTGGCAGGGATGCCTCCTCCACCAGCCTGGCCGCACCGTAAGAGGCAGCTCCACAGGGCACCCAGGTGACTGATGGGTGGGAAGATGGCACAGAGGACGACACGCGCGTAGGGGGTCCAGTTGAGGAGGGGGTCGTAGCAAGCCCCATCAGACGGAGGAATCCGGCCTGGGTGACCTGTCCCAGCAGGCTGACGTGGTCAACGAGCCATTCGAGATGACGTGCAGTCTCTTCATGAAAAGACTGCAGGTCACCTCGCATGGCCCGTTGACGCAACGCCACACCAGCCAGGACAGGCTCAACCCGGACCTGGATAGCCACGTCCGGAGGCAGAGGAAGGCCAGTTGACGTGAGCTCATCCCCTGATGAAAACGGGTCTGGACGTAGGCATCCCTGCTGGTGCAAGATGATGCAGGGACAGGATCAGGGACAGGATTGCACACAGGCACCTCCGCGGCGGCCTGTGCTGCCTCCTGTCCCTGGTCCTGCACTGCACCACTAGCACCAGTGGGATCCCCACCTCCAGACCCTGTCTCTGGTGCTTGCACGGCCTCCTCCTCCACCAAACCCCCCACCAACCTGGATGACTCTGTGCCATCTTCCCCTGTTGGGCCCTGAGGGGTCCCAGCTGCCCCTTCAGCTGCCGAGGAGTCCAACTCCATCCTCCGCCTCTTGGACCTCCCCCCTGGCAGCTGCGGCCTGGGACGCGTCACCGGACTCCTCACTCCCCGACGAGATGACAACATGGGAGGGGAGCCGGGCCTTGCGTCTCCGGCTGGCAGTGGGATCCCCACCGCTGTGCTCCACAGCACCTTCTCCGCCCTCTTCATCAGTTGACGCTGGAGACAAGGAGAAACAAAACACAGGCATCAGTGCACTGTACAATGGACACATACACACATGACAGTTGTACATGAGTGGCATTGGCAAACCTCAGACATGTCATCACAATCCCCAACACACATGTCATTACAACTCGCACACATGAGCCATACCACAGCCATATCGCAACTGCCACCACCATCCATACACATACAACTGCATGAGCAGCCAAAGGTGAGCCAGACATCACATGCAACACAGGAAGTGCACCACACATGTACACACACCACCACACTTGCATGCATGTGTACACCTCTGCCAAGTGTCGCAGTGTTCAGACGGGCATCCATGTCACATCTGCCAATCAGGCTTCCACATACCGCTGACACATGCATCCATGTTGCATCACTGTTGCACCCTTGTCAAATACACACATATGCACATGTACACAGTGCTGATACATGCAGCCAAAAACAACATACATGCGTGATATCACGGACATGTCTACTTACATACACATTCATCCAAACATGTGTGCCCACACAACTGCATTTGGCATGCAAGCCTACACACACAAGCACCATCCATGTCTCACACATTACAGCCCTCGCATGTGTCAGCCCCACGGCTCTGTACACCCCCACCCATACTCAACCCCATTCAAACAGATGTGCAACCTGCACACTGCTGAATAATCACCACACGCACTGCTCACAATCAGGATGCATGTACACTCACCGCTCGACTCCAGACGGGTCTGCTTCTCAAGGACCTGGACGTGGAGCGCTGGGGATATGCGTTCCAGGACCCTCATCTGTTCTTCCGACAAGTGGCCCCGGCGCCCCTTGGCATCCGCTGCCTTCAAGAGGCGCCGGGCCTTGTTCAGGGTCCTGGACCTGAAGTCCTCCCAGCGCTTCTTGACATGTTGTAAGTCGCGGACTGCCACCCCCTCCGCGTTGATGGCAGTCACGATGTCAGTCCAGATCTGAGTCCGTCCTTCCTTGTAGGCGCGGGAACTTCCGAAGAGGGCATCATACTGCCCCAGGACTTGCTCCACCAGGACACCAACTTCGGTGGCACTGAAGCTGGTGCCCCTCTGCCTCTCTGGCCGGGGGTTGTCAGTGGTCCCAGATGGTGTTTGCCCCGACATGACAACCCCAGAGGCAGGAGTGGGTCGGAAACTGGGTCCTGGGGCTGGGCTGTGGAGCGATGGAATCCCAGTCGGGAGTCTTCGGTTCCAGCAGGGGTGGTCACAGCAACAGCACCCCTGGCTGATGTGCAGGCAGCAAATGGCAGGGCACGTGGGCAGCAGGCAGTCAGGCAGCAGCAGATGGCAGGTGGGAGCGTGCTTGGGGCTCTGGGGGGCAGTAGTTCGGCCTTCTGGGCAGGAGCATGGTCTTCCGTGTGTTTACACGTGGCCAGCTTGATACGGAGTGATTTGGCACGTGAAAAATCTGCACGTCAGCGTGTAATTCGAGGAAAGGCCCTTGGCGCGTAAGCGCGTCTGCATGCATACGCATTTTCATTGGACAGAAGGCCCCTGAAGCGCAAGCGCCCCTGTGACGTGACGCGTACAGACGTGCATGGGCATTTCAGCGCGTATGAAAAACTGCACGTCCGCGTGTAATACGAGGAAAAGGCCCATGCGCGTAAGCACGCGTGGAAAACAGCACGTCCGCGTGTAATATGAGGAAAGGGCCCATGCGCGTAAGCGCGCGTGGAAAACTGCACATCCGCGTGTAATACGAGGAAAGGGCCCATGCGCGTAAGCGCGCGTGGAAAACTGCACGTCCACGTGTAATACGAGGAAAGGGCCCATGCGCGTAAGCGCGCGTGGAAAACTGCACGTCCGCGTGTAATACAAGGAAAGGCCCTTAGCGCGTATGCACGGCAGCATGCATATGCGATTTCATTGGACCAAAGGCCCTTAGCACCTGAGCGCGTCTGTGACGTGATGTGCTCAGGTGTTTCCCTCATTGCACGTGATGACAGAACACACGTGGATTTCCACCAATTGCGTGTGAAAGTTCCCGGCACCCCGGAACACACGTACCCAGGCTAATCGCGTGTGGAACTTCCCGCGCACCCCGAAACACACGTACCCAGGCCAGTTGCGTGTACGCTCACTCCCCTCCGATCACACGCGATGACACTCGGACCGTATCCGAATACGGGAAACCCGCGCACAGCAAAAGACGTGCACAGGCGTCAACGCGTCCGCCCACACGAAGGCAGGCGGAGCCGTCTCCGCGCACAGCATAAAAGTGCGCACAAACAACAAACGCGTATATACAGCTACGATGAATGCCCCATTTGTCGCTGCACTGATCGTGGGACACCGCAGGAGGAGGAGAATAGCCAGGGCACGCATTTTCGCACCACGGACAAGCCTTTTTGGGATGCCTGACGACCAGGTCTATGGCAGGTATAGGTTTCCACCCCATATCATCCTAGACCTGGTCAGGGAGTGGGAAGATGACCTCACATCCCCCACCCTTTGCTCCCAAGCATTGAGCTCCTTGGAGAAGCTGCTCAATGTCCTGCATTTTTTGGCCACTGGGTCATTTCAGCGGACCACTGCCATAGTGGTGGGGGTCTCACAGGCCACGCAGTCACGCTGCCTACACCAGGTACTGGCAATCATGACAGCGCGCCCCTCAGTCCGCAAGCACATATACATGCCCAGAACACCCGCAGAAAGGCAGGCCGTTGTCCTGGATTTTTTCAGGGTGGCACACTTCCCCAAAGTGCTCGGTGCCATAGATTGCACCCATGTGGCCCTACGTCCACCTAGGGCCATTGAGCACATCTACCGAAACCGCAAGCTCTGGCATTCCATCAATGTACAGGTGGTATGTGATGCAAAGGGAATCATCAGCTCTGTCTATGCAAACTACCCTGGCTCCACCCATGACAGTTTCATATACAGAATGTCCGCCCTGAGCCGGGCCCTGGAAGCTGGGCAGCATGGCGACACAAGGCTCCTAGGTCAGTACAAATACCCTTGCACATGCATGCAAGTCACACACAGACAAATATCCAAACCCTAATAATCTCAACTATTATCACCTCTCCAGGGGACAGTGCCTACCCTCTGAGCAACCACATGATGACGCCAATCCGGAACCCCACCACACCACCCCAGTTAAGATACAACTCCGCCCATATTGCAACCAGGGGCATAGTGGAGCGCACATTCGGAGTGCTCAAGTCACGTTTCCGCTCCCTTAAACCGCTCTGGTGGGCAACTACTCTATGCACCACCAGTAGTGTGCAGGATCATTGTGGCAGCATGTGTCCTGCACAATGTTGCAACACGGCAGGGCGTCCCGGTGGACATGGTGGTGCCCCAACATCCCCAACCACAGGCACAGGCGCTGCCCATGGGAGGGGACAGGGCACGTGGCGAGGAAGCCCAGACCCAGCTTGTGGCCACATTTTTCACCTAAACTCCCACCCCTGCGGAGTGCACACAGGCCTGGCACATACCAGGTGACAATCGATGATGACAAAGAGACAGTCAACTGTCACAACCCTACCACCCTGAGATAGTTGCCATGGAAGTGCCACATCGTCTGCATCCCTAGCTACTTAAATACAAGCTATCCCGTGTGATCAAAAGGCACACATATGACATATGACATGATATGGGCCATACACAAGTATTCCAAGGCGCAATGAGGCAGGGAGGGGGGAACAAGGGAACACAGAGAACGGTACTACTAGGCCAGGTGTCATTGAGATCGTGCAAGTGCAGGGGTAGGGGGAATGGGAAAAGTGCAAGGGGAAGGGTGGGGGGGAGTCCAGTACAGGGGAAGTAGCCCAAAAAAATAATACATAGGTCGCCTGTTGGCAACTACAAAGGTAAGTGCAGACAAGTGCTGGGAAGGGAGGGCTGTAGGGATAGAGAGACAGCACTGCAGTGCAGGGGTTGCCAGGGACGCAGTGCAAGTGGAGAGTGGCTGGGCCAGGGACCGAGGTCAGTGAGAGTGGCCCAGTTGCAGCTCCTGTGCAGTTCCAGTGGAAAATTCTGCAAGGGAGAGGCAGAGAGTAAGCAGAAGCAAAGAGGAAGGTCTAGAGGTGCTTCCAGAACTGGAGATGGTTACCCTCAAGTTCAAGTCAGGCCGGAAGTCTGTTCCAGGGGGAGGGCCCTGCTGCGGAGAGAAATCTACCCCCAGCTAGTTGCTCTGAGAAGCGGATGACCCGGACATGCAAGGTGTGCATCACACACACCTGCAAAACAGGCCATGGCCATCACTGTCATGTCACTTAAACCCTCCCAAACATCAACATGACATGGCAAGCAATACCCATACACCAATGCAGTAACGATAAGGTACACATTGCCATGTCCTAAATGTACAGTGGCATCGGACACTGCTGCCTGACCCGGAATCAGATGAAATGACAGACCAACAAAATCTCCCACCCAAAATAAGTCATTTCCAAATGCATTACAACTGTCGTAGACGTAACATCACAATGAATGCCTGTCTACATGCACATTATGCATTGCAAAATCAACACTGCAGCTCATTTGTGTAGTGTCCTACTCCTGCATCACACTGCTCAGCGCACAGCACAGTGAACAGCCATTGTGTGTGATGAACACCCTGAGCATCACATCTAAGTGACAGACCACGTCAAACATCAAATTAGGCATGTACTGGATCCATGATCGGTCACAGAACATGTGCTGCCAGGACACAGTGGGCACCAGAAGGCAAACAGTGTACACGTGGATATGCAAGGGTGGGAGTACACGTAGTGCATCAGAGTGCAAGTGTGTGGTTCTGCAAGGACATGCACTCCACATATGCATGTGCACTCAAGTGACCATCAGTGTTCCCTACACATCACATGTGAACATCCACCATGTGTACACCCCAGCATGTCAAACCACAACTATCACCTCGCACCTGAAAGGAAAACACAACACATGAACAGGCATTGATCAGCAGAACACAACATGTACATAGGATACCACCATTACTATGTCAGAGTTCCCATCACACTGCAGGGCAAGGCAACTATCAACAACAACCCCCCCTCCCTCACAAATGACCATGACCCACTGAACAACTGCACCTGGGTCATGGAGCCTCCAAACCTCAATTCCACCTGGCCACAGGATCACCTTTACCCTTCGTCACCATCTCCCACCTTGTGTGTAAAAAGATGCCTGAACCCTCAGAATCCACACTCATTTCCAAAATCACAAAATCCAAGGCATAAAAACGAACCCGAACACCCTCCAGTAGATGACTTGACGTAGCAGTACCTCACAAAGGCCAAGTACTACCACAATGATGCAACAACCAAGGTAGCACAGCAAAACAATGTCACGACAGGATGTGAGACATGTGTGGTACATGACATAGGATGATGCACCATGAATGGATGTGTACTGTCACAGGTCCCCTGTACAGGCGCGGGATTGTCACGAAACAACCACCCCCACCATGTCCCGGGTGCCTGCAAGGTCAAACTCACACAGGCCCCTGAGACCCTGGTGGGGAATGAGGTTCAGGGATATGCAGTCGGGACAGGTGTTGACACACTGGATGACTGGAATGAGTGGCAGGAGAGGGGAGGAGGAATGACACATGAAACTAGGGAATGCACGAAAATGTACAACCTGCATGAACACATACACAATCCAAACAAACTTGGACATCATTGTCATGGCCTTCTGTAGTCCAGGCTCAGGAGTGGTACGAACCAACCACCCCCTCTAGGGTTTTGGCACCTGCAAGTTCGGGGCTTACACAGGCATCTGCAACCCCAGTGGGGAAAGAGGGTCAGGGAACGTTGCTTGGATAGGCACGGGAAGCAGGAACACCGGGTAGAGGGTACAGGTTTCAAAATTGCATAGGATCACGGGTGATTAGGGAGAAAAAAACATACCAAATTGAACCACACATACATCCATGCATCAGTACACTCCCCAGCAAGCCTATGCAGAGCAGTTCGTAAGAAAAACAACAAGACACTTAGCTCTGGTTTTGAGTGCTGGCCTACTGCCTGCGCACTCTCAGGTCCGGTTACAGGAGCACTGCAATGCTGCAAAGAGAGCCACAGTCAACAACCTGTACGTGCCAATTACACAAAAACACAACACCAAACATGCCCCATAGCAACAAACTACTCTACAAACAGACAATCTGTGGTTGATGCTTCGTAGCCATATATAACATCACCCCTGTGACGGGTCATACACAGTCAATGCAGTAAGTCACCGCTGGTGGGTGCGTGGCAAATGGAACACCAATGTGTCACAATTCACACAACATGCAATGTTCCCTGGGTAAGCAGACAGACCCATATAGCAAGCCATGACTACAGAGCAAGTTGAGTACCACCATGACCGAAACAAAGTTGGCAGTGCATTTATCATGAAGTACGTGGAAAAGACATCCACTGCACCCGAGTATGTCCCTTGCTGTATGTCCCTGTGAGCTGCCCCTTTCCATGTCTCGGAAGGCTACATGGTTGATACAAGTGCCTCAATGGACCTTGGTGTACCGGAGGGTATGTGCCACTGCCCCTGCATGTGTCCCAAACAACCCTACTATCAACAGCCATCAGTCCACAAACACATCTGAGCTGCATTGTGTGCTTCAACACCAATATTTGTCTAAGCTCACCCTCAGTGCTGTGACTAAGCCTGCATGTGCAACTCGCCTGGTGCAAGCTTTGCTGTGTCATGGCCCCCTGTGATGCTCACCTTGCCTGTAGTTCCTTGGAACATGTCAGCAGTTCTAGGATGTGGGTCTGCAATCACTGTGCCTCTGCTTGTGCACACATGTGCATGTGGGCACCAACAAACGGGTCCAGAATTCCGTCGTCCAATGGGCCATGTCTGCTGGCAAAGGTGCTCTGGAGGCTCATCCCCCTGCAGAAAGGGCATGAAACACATGATTAATGCTTCAAAGTCATCTGTGTGTGTCTCATCAGGCTTCTCATTACTTGACCATGTCAGAGAGTCACATCACAAATCACACCATCAGTCCGTCTTTCACCTCCAATGTGTGGAACACTATCTACAGCATGAATTGCAACAAGCACATGTACAGGAAAGATATGAAACATACTACACAATGCATAGCAATCAATGACCACATTAATCACGACACACCCCATCTAGCAAAAGCTGAACAGTGGACAATGACACCTAAATCATCCCCACTAGGGGTGTCAACACAAGTCACACAGCACCAGACATGCCACAGATATGACAGTCCAAAGCCCTTGTGTAAAATGCTGGTACACCGAACCATCCTTGCGAGCCCATGGATAAGGGAGGCAGGAGTGGCATATGTGAGTCAAGGACCCCAAGCAGCAAACACATACACAAGACAACCATGAAGGGCCCAGCTGGAACAGACAGTGGATGCCTTCAAAAGCCACAAAGCACCGCACCGTCACATGAAAGCACAATAGACTAGCAATTTGAAACTAACTCAACTATTAACTAATTACACTAACTATGGAAAACCTACATTACCTATTTAAACTAACTATCAAACAGAAACTTAACTAACTAAACTAAAAGAAAAATCAAAAATGGCCACACACGACCCGGGGGGGAGGGGAGGTACCCAGGAGGGGGGAGGTACAGGGTGCTGCTCAACATCCACATGCGATGATTATGAGCCAAAAAAAAATCCTCCATGGGCTCAACGCCTGCACAGCACGACCTATGTGGGAGATAGATGGTCGTCTGAGTCTGGCTCATCCTGGAAAGGAGGACGTGGCACAGTAGCCTGGCCATGCCTAGCCGCAGCTTGCCCCTCGTCGGCAGCAAGTCTGCCGGACGGGTGAGTCTGGTTCTGTGTGGCGATGTGACGTAGGTCTGCATGCAGAACCTCACGTGATACACGTGCTTCCTCTTGCAAGGTAGCACGTGTAACACGGAGTTCCTCCTGCAAGGCCTGGCTGGACAACCGCTGCACCTCCCGGCAAGCCTGTAGCTCAGCCGAGATGGTACGCTCAAGCTGTGCAAACCTCTCCTCTGCCTGCTACCTCTGGGACATCATAAGGACACCCAGAGTGGATCTGAGGGAAGCATACTCCTCCCTCAGGGCATCCATGTGCGCCTCTGCGTGAGCAGCAATTGCTTGACGCAGAGACGACATTTCAGCCTGGCGTGCCCTGTCTGAGGCCGCCATGCCCAGCCTGAGCGAGCGGGCCGTGGACCGTGCAGCCTGCTGCTGGAGAAGCACCTGCCTAGCAGTGGGGAGCACAGATCGGGCCACACGCTCCATGCTCTCAGCGATGTTCTCCATTGCTGCCCCCTGCCGTTCGGAATTGGCAGTCATGTCTTGCTCCCACTCAGTATACAGCGGTTGCGCGCGGCGACCGCGTTGCCGGGCTTGACCCCTGCGGGACCCAAGGACCTGGGGTCCTCGCTGTGTTGGCACCGCCTGCGGCTGCACGACTACATGCCCCCGTCGACGTGATGTCCCAGGCACATCAGTGACTGGAGTGGAGGGTGACCCTGCATCCCGATCCACCACGGGCGGAGGAACCAAGACTGTCTGGTCCCCCAGTGCAGGTGTCGCAGACAGAGGAGTGTCCACATCAGAATCACTCACCCCTGACACATGGACTTGATGCTCATCCAACTCAACATGGACGTCAGAGTCGTCATCAAGGCTGGACTCATAGGCAGCCAGAGACAAGATGGACTGCAGCACTTGGGGGTTTTCGTGGCCTACCACCCCACGACCCCCACTAGTGCCAGGTTGATGTGGTGTTACCAACCCTGTGTCTGGCATGACAACACCATCCTCCGCCTCCATTGCGTCATCACCTGAAAAATAGAGAGAAAAAGGTCAATACAAATTTCAGAAGCACACGACACACACACACCGACAGCAAAGGCATCCGGCAGACATGTGACACACAACATATGACCTGGCATGCATGCTGGGTCTACTTTGAATAGCTTCTGTGATCAGACCTGTTGAAAGGTGGTAGTTTCCATGGAAGTGGGTCTATGCAGTGCAGAAAATGTGTACGCCACTCACTACCTACATTTACAAGCACTACATGGTGTGTGCCAGGAAATGTGAAGGCAGTGCAATGTCAAATTCAGACATCACGTGCATTGTGCATTCAATGTGTACCATGTCTAGAAGCCAAGCACCCCTCCACCCCAGTACCAAAGCAGGGATGCCTAGCATGGTATCAAAAGGCTGACCATACACTTGTGTATTGACAGGCAGTGTTGACTGGCATCAACAGCTTAATGTGATTCAAATTACAACACTGCAAATGATGCTGGGACAGTGGGCAGGACACATGATGGAAACTCCGGAGGCCGCCCACGTGTGAAGAAGACACAACAAGAGTTGGACAGAGTCATTGGCCATTGAACAGGCTGAGGCCTGTGAGCCACACAGATTTGTCAGAGCCTAAACATGTGTGCAACGCAGGACTGAGCCACAGTTGACATGGGAAGGCTGATGAGATGGCAGGCAATGTATGTAACCAAGGACTTATATTACAGTGAACATCTGGTCAAGGACACATAGGGGCATGCGTACAATGCACATGGAGCATGAATGGGCACTCATGTCCCTGCGGGACATCTGACCCATGCACAGTACAAGTGAGATACCCTGCATCGAGTACTAAGGCTGTACCACACGGCATATGTCTGGCAGATTCTATGCTGGAAGTTAGCATCTACACAGGACACATGAACAAGAAAGTACACATTGGCAAGATTGAAGCAGACCAGTGCAAAGGTGGAACTGGGGTGCAGAGTGGCGGAGGAGGGGCAAGGGAGCATGCCTACATGGAGTCCCGCATGCAGGCAGAGGAGACATGCATGACGGTAGCATTGCATTATTTACACATCAGAACCATGTACACGTCACATGTAGCAGCAATCATGCACAACACATCCCACAAGTGAAACACACACGTCCTCAACAAACACGCATCAACACTCACTGGACTGGGCATCAAAGTCCAGCATCTCTCCCACTCCTTCGACCAATTCAGGTGGTATGAACTCCACAACGAGAGCCTCATGAGGAGTGAGTTCTTCCTCCTCTGGTGCAGGCCCACCGCCAGTCACCAGAGTCAAGTTGTAATTTGAGGCACGCTTGGCCTTAGTGCTGCGCTTGATGTCATTCCAACGCTTTTTGCACTCCTGCGCCATGCGCACCTCATGGCCGAATGAACTGACATGTTCCGCAACATGCTTCCAGTGGGTGTCACGTTGGGCACCCGTAGTCTGACTATTGGCACCCACTAGCATGTCACGGCTGTGGCCCCGCACGTAGTCCACGAGGAAGTCCAGTTCCTGCTTACAGAAAGGCTTCTTCCTCGATGTGCAGGAGGTCGTGGCTGTGTCTGGGGTCCCAGCCTGTGCTGCAGGTGCAACCTTCCTCCTCTTGGACTGTGGCACAGACCCTGGCTGGCTAATGCCGCCCTGACCAGTATGGCCAGTGGGTTTGGTGGATTGAGCCAAGGGAGTGGCAGGTGGAGGGATGACCAAAGGCCTGACTAGTGTCAGTGGCAGCTGGGTGCCCACTAATGGACCCTGCGCAGCAACATCAGCTGTGGCAGGGTCATTGACTGCAACGGTCCTGGTTGGCAGACTCACAACCGGGGTGCTGTTGGGTGCATCTGCCCCTGCACTTGCCAACACCCGGCTGTTCGGGGCAGCAGATGACATGACTGCCCCAGGGACATGTGTCTTGGTCTGAGCAGCCCGACCTGCCCCTATGGTTTCCCCCCTTGCCTGTTGGAGATCTACCAAGGGCTCTTCAAGTGCCAACGCAGCCTGCGCTGGCAGACCCTGAGCCTGGGTGGCGGTGTCCACAGCTGCACCTGCAGCTACCACTACCCTTGGGCCCGTGGCAGTCGATGGAACGGACTGCCGGGTCATATGGGTGCCAGTGCCAGATGCAGGAGCTGCATCCCCCGGAACCACAGGGGGTGGTGGCATGGCTGCACCGACACATGGCACAACATTGTGCTCAAGTGGCGCACCCCTGCCTCTTCCCCCTCTGTGGCTGCCCTGGACACCCTGGAGTCCCCCTACTCCCTGGTCACCACGGCCACGTCCCCGACCACGCCCGCCACGAGGAGTACGCCCAGCTGAGGCGCCCCTCACCTTTGGTGGCCTCCCAACCATGGCACAGATGTAGTAGTGCTGGCACAGATGGAGTGGTGCCAATGGGAGGTGTACACCACATTTGACCTGGGCAATTGGGGTGAAGGGGGTGGGAAGCAAGATGTTAACAGCCCCCCTGCACCTGCAAGGCTGTATGTGACCCCGGTGATTTGGTGACGGGTCACGCAACACTCAGGCACCCCAAAACTGCAGTAAAACCGTGCACGCAACCCTGCAGCCTACGTGCGTGGATTCAACCTCCCGCAGTACGCGGTGGGACCCAGTAACACGAATAACGCGTACGCGTGGGACACGCAGGCTACTATGACATCGAAAATGGGTGCGATACACAGGGGCACCCGCAGTGGGAAAAAGAGCGTGTGCGACTCACCGTCTGACTAGCGCGATGCAGAAAAACACGCGTAGCCAATACCCCCACCAAAAGAAGAGATACGTCCTTGATAGCTGTGAAGTTGTGATGGCGCGCGAAACAACAGGAAGCAGCAACACACGTCGGTCTCCACGAAAGGCACGTACAGTGAACTGCTGGGCCCGCTCACCTTTAACCCGTGCTGAGGGAAACACACGCGCGCGTCACGTCACTTACGCGCATGGGCCCTTTCCTCGTATTACATGCGGATGTGCAGTTTTTCACGCGCGCTTACGCGCATGGGCCCTTTCCTTGTATTACACGCGGACATGCAGTTTTCCACGCACGCTTACGCGCATGGGCCCTTTCCTCGTATTACACGCGGACGTGCAGTTTTCCACGCGCGCTTACGCGCATGGGCCCTTTCCTCGTATTACACGCGGACGTGCAGTTTTTCACATGCGCTGAAATGCCCATGCACGTCTGTACGTGTCACGTCACAGGGGCGCTTGCGCTTGAGGGGCCTTCTGTCCAATGAAAATGCGTATGCGTGCAGACGCGCTTACGCGCTAAGGGCCTTTCCTCGAATTACATGCTGACGTGCAGATTTTTCACGTGCCAAATCACTCCGTATCAAGCTGGCCACGCGTAAACACACGGAAGACCACGCTCCTGCCCAGAAGGCCGAACTACTGCCCCCCAGAGCCCCGAGCACGCTCCCACCTGCCATCTGCTGCTGCCTGACTGCCTGCTGCCCACGTGCCCTGCCGTTTGCTGCCTGCACATCAGCCAGGGGTGCTGTTGCTGTGACCACCCCTGCTGGAACCGAAGACTCCCGACTGGGATTCCATCGCTCCACAGCCCAGCCCCAGGACCCAGTTGCCCACCCACTCCTGCCTCTGGGGTTGTCATGTCAGGGCAAACACCATCTGGGACCACTGACAACCCCCGGCCAGAGAGGCAGAGGGGCACCAGCTTCAGTGCCACCGAAGTTGGTGTCCTGGTGGAGCAAGTCCTGGGGCAGTATGATGCCCTCTTCGGAAGTTCCCACGCCGACAAGGAAGGACGGACTCGGATCTGGACTGACATCGTGACTGCTATCAACGCGGAGGGGGTGGCAGTCCGCGACTTACAACATGTCAAGAAGCGCTGGGAGGACTTCAGGTCCAGGACCCTGAACAAGGCCCAGCGCCTCTTGAAGGCAGCGGATGCCAAGGGGCGCCGGGGCCACTTGTCGGAAGAACAGATGAGGGTCCTGGAACGCATATCCCCAGCGCTCCACGTCCAGGTCCTTGAGAAGCAGACCCATCTGGAGTCGTGCGGTGAGTGTACATGCATCCTGATTGTGAGCAGTGCGTGTGGTGATTATTCAGTAGTGTGCAGGTTGCACATCTGTTTGTATGGGGTCGAGTATGGGTGGGGGTGTACAGGGCCGTGGGGCTGACACATGCGAGGGCTGTAATGTGTGAGACATGGATGGTGCTTGTGTGTGTAGGCTTGCATGCCAAATGCAGTTGTGTGGGCACACATGTTTGGATGAATGTGTATGTAAGTAGACATGTCCGTGATGTCACGCATGTATGTTGTTTTTGGCTGCATGTATCAGCACTGTGTACATGTGCATGTGTGTGTATTTGACAAGGGTGCAACAGTGATGCAACATGGATGCATGTGTCAGCGGTATGTGGAAGCCTGATTGGCAGATGTGACATGGATGCCCGTCTGAACACTGCGACACTTGGCAGAGGTGTACACATGCATGCAAGTGTGGTGGTGTGTGTACATGTGTGGTGCACTTCCTGTGTTGCATGTGATGTCTGGCTCACCTTTGGCTGCTCATGCTGTTGTATGTGTATGGATGGTGGTGGCAGTTGCGATATGGCTGTGGTATGGCTCATGTGTGCGAGTTGTAATGACATGTGTGTTGGGGAATGTGATGACATGTCTGAGGTTTGCCAATGCCACTCATGTACAACTGACATGTGTGTATGTGTCCATTGTACAGTGCCCTGATGCCTGTGTTTTGTTTCTCCTTGTCTCCAGCGTCAACTGATGAAGAGGGCGGAGAAGGTGCTGTGGAGCACAGCGGCGGGGATCCCACCGCCAGCCGGAGACGCAAGGCCCGGCTCCCCTCCCATGTTGTCATCTCGTCGGGGAGTGAGGAGTCCGGTGCCACGTCCCAGAGGCAGAGGTTGGAGTTGGACTCCTTGGCAGCAGAAGGGGCAGCTGGGACCCCACAGGGCCCAACAGGGGAAGATGGCACGGAGTCATCCAGGTTGGTGGGGGGTTTGGTGGAGGAGGAGGCCGTGCAAGCACCAGAGACGGGGTCTGGAGGTGGGGATCCCACTGGTGCTAGTGGTGCAGTGCAGGACCAGGGACAGGAGGCAGCACAGGCCGCCGCGGAGGTGCCTGTGTGCAATCCTGTCCCTGATCCTGTCCCTGCATCATCTTGCACCAGCAGGGATGCCTACGTCCAGACCCGTTTTCAGGCAGGGGATGAGCTCACGTCAACTGGCCTTCCTCTGCCTGCGGACGTGGCTATCCAGGTCCGGGTTGAGCCTGTCCTGGCTGGTGTGGCGTTGCGTCAACGGGCCATGCGAGGTGACCTGCAGTCTTTTCATGAAGAGACTGCACGTCATCTCGAATGGCTCGTTGACCACGTCAGCCTGCTGGGACAGGTCACCCAGGCCGGATTCCTCCGTCTGATGGGGCTTGCTACGACCCCCTCCTCAACTGGACCCCCTACGCACCAGTCGTCCTCTGTGCCATCTTCCCACCCATCAGTCACCTGGGTGCCCTGTGGAGCTGCCTCTTACGGTGCGGCCAGGCTGGTGGAGGAGGCATCCCTGCCACAGTCGGGAGTCGGACGTCCAGCAGGGGTGGCCACATCTATGACTGCACCCCAGCCGGCGGAGGATGTGCAGGCAGCAGGAGGCAGTGCACGGGCAGAGGCACAGCAGCAGCAGCAACGTGGTGGGAGCCATGAAGGCTCGGGGCCTTCAACATCGGAGGGGCAGGCATCGGCCAGAGGGCAGGAGGACCCAGGTCAGAGAGTGTCTTCCGTGTGGCAGCGGTCGGGCCATGCCATAGATGCGGAGCGGCAGCGGGAGGAAGAGGCACGGCTCACAATGGTCAGGGCGGAGAACTCCATGTGGAGGGCCCAGAGGCGGGCTGAGTGCCTCGAGGCAATCCGCAGGGGTTTGGAGGTGGAGACGTCGACGGCCCTGCGGACCCTCGGGGCCATGGAGGAGGACCGCCTCCGGGACATTGAGGAGGAGTTCGATGATGGCCTGGCCCTGGGACATCCACAAGTGAGCCGTGAAACTAGCCCGCTGCCCTTGTACATAGTTATGTAGGTAGTGTTAGGTTTCATTTTTGTTTTTATTTTATTTGGACCTTTCGGACATTGGCCACATTTTTGTATATAGTTTATTTTATTAGTTAGTGTAGTTAGATAGGTTTCCTTTATTTTTTGGGATAATGGACCCTGGCTTGTTCCCATGTACATAGTTCACAGTTGGATTGTATTTTTTTTCACTTTTTAACCATGGAGCAATGGCTTTCTTTTTTATTTCCCATTGGATTTTGTTTTGTAGACATTGACTTTGGACAACATTACTTTGGAATTTTATTTTTGATTTTGCTTTTTTTAACGGACATGCTTCTTTTCATTTTTGTACATTCACATTTCTGTTTCTTCATTTTTTATTCTATTTATGTTTCCTTTAATACATATTTTTTTTGGTGAACTTTAATGTGTGGTATCTCATTGGTTTCATGCATTTATTGATATGTGTTTTGAGATTCACTGACACCCATTGGGTGTATATGAGGGAAATGTGTTTGTTTCGGAACTTGCAATTGGTGTTCTGTGATGTAATTGCAAATTATGAGTGGTTGCAATACTCGGGTGGGTGTTTTGCATTTGGAGGCTGACCATAGGGACCAGGGATCTAGATTGTGATGACATGTTGGCTGGGGAACATGAGTTGCACATGGGTGGGGGCCTGCTGGCAGGTGCCCCACAGTGCTGGGGGGTGGGGGTGGTGGGAGACATGGGTGGGGGCCTGGTGGAGGCTGCCCCTGCACTGCTGGGGGGTGGGGGTGTTGGGAGACATGGGTGGGGGTCTGGTGGTGGGTGCCCCTGCACTGCTGGGGGGTGGGGGTGGTGGGAGACATGGGTGGGGGCCTGGTGGAGGCTGCCCCTGGTGACTGGGGGAGTGGGGGTGCTGGGAGACATGGGTGGGGGCCTGGTGGAGGCTGCCCCTGGTGGCTGGGGGGTGGGGGTGGTGGGAGACATGGGTGGGGGCCTGGTGGAGGCTGCCCCTGCACTGCTGGGGGGTGGGGGTGGTGGGAGACATGGGTGGGGGCCTGGTGGAGGCTGCCCCTGGTGACTGGGGGGGTGGGGGTGGTGGGAGACATGGGTGGGGGCCTGGTGGAGGCTGCCCCTGCACTGCTGGGGGGTGGGGGTGGTGGGAGACATGGGTGGGGGCCTGGTGGTGGGTGCCCCTGCACTGCTTGGGGGTGGGGGGGGTGGGGAACATGAGTTGGACATGGGTGGGGGCCTGCTGGCAGGTGCCCCACAGTGCTGCGGGGTGGGGGTGGTGGGGAACATGAGTTGGACATGGGTTGGGGCCTGCTGGCAGGTTCCCCACAGTGCTGGGGGGTGGGGGTGGTGGGAGACATGGGTGGGGGCCTGGTGGAAGCTGCCCCTGGTGACTGGGGGGTGGGGGTGGTGGGAGACATGGGTGGGGGCCTGGTGGAGGCTGCCCCTGGTGACTGGGGGGGTGGGGGTGCTGGGAGACATGGGTGGGGGCCTGGTGGAGGCTGCCCCTGGTGGCTGGGGGGTGGGGGTGCTGGGAGACATGGGTGGGGGCCTGGTGGAGGCTGCCCCTGGTGGCTGGGGGGTGGGGGTGGTGTGAGACATGGGTGGGGGCCTGGTGGAGGCTGCCCCTGCACTGCTGGGGGGTGGGGGTGGTGGGAGACATGGGTGGGGGCCTGGTGGTGGGTGCCCCTGGTGACTCGGGGGGTGGGGGTGGTGGGAGACATGGGTGGGGGCCTGGTGGAGGCTGCCCCTTGTGGCTGGGGGGTGGGGGTGGTGTGAGACATGGGTGGGGGCCTGGTGGAGGCTGCCCCTGCACTGCTGGGGGGTGGGGTGGTGGGAGACATGGGTGGGGGCCTGGTGGTGGGTGCCCCTGCACTGCTGGGGGGTGGGGGTGGTGGGGAACATGAGTTGGACATGGGTGGGGGCCTGCTGGCAGGTGCCCCACAGTGCTGGGGGGTGGGGGTGGTGGAAGACATGAGTTGGACATGGGTGGGGGCCTGCTGGCATGTGCCCCACAGTGCTGGGGGGTGGGGGTGGTGGGGAACATGAGTTGGACATGGGTGAAGGCCTGCTGGCAGGTGCCCCACAGTGCTGGGGGGTGGGGGTGGTGGGAGACTTGGGTGGGGCCTGGTGGAGGCTGCCCCTGCACTGCTGGGGGGTGGGGGTGGTGGGAGACATAGGTGGGGGCCTGGTGGTGGGTGCCCCTGCACTGCTGGGGGGTGGGGGTGGTGGGAGACATGGGTGGGGGCCTGGTGGAGGCTGCCCCTGGTGACTGGGGGGGTGGGGGTGGTGGGAGACATGGGTGGGGGCCTGGTGGAGGCTGCCCCTGGTGCCTGGGGGGTGGGGGTGGTGTGAGACATGGGTGGGGGCCTGGTGGAGGCTGCCCCTGCACTGCTGGGGGGTGGGGGTGGTGGGAGACATGGGTGGGGGCCTGGTGGAGGCTGCCCCTGGTGACTGGGGGTTGGGGGTGGTGGGAGACATGGGTGGGGGCCTGGTGGAGGCTGCCCCTGCACTGCTGGGGGGTGGGGGTGGTGGGAGACATGGGAGGGGGCCTGGTGGATGCTGCCCCTGGTGGCTGGGGGTTGCGGGTGCTGGGAGACATGGGTGGGGGCCTGGTGGAGGCTGCCCCTGCACTGCTGGGGGTTGGGGGGGTGGGAGACATGGGTGGGGGCCTGGTGGAGGCTGCCCCTGGGGAGTGGGGGGTGGGGGTGCTGGGAGACATGAGTGGGGCCTGGTGGAGGCTGCCCCTGGTGACTGGGGGGGTGGGGGTGCTGGGAGACATGGGTGGGGGCCTGGTGGAGGCTGCCCCTGCACTGCTGGGGGTTGGGGGGGTGGGAGACATGGGTGGGGGCCTGGTGGAGGCTGCCCCTGGGGAGTGGGGGGTGGGGGTGCTGGGAGACATGAGTGGGGCCTGGTGGAGGCTGCCCCTGGTGACTGGGGGGGTGGGGGTGGTGGGAGACATGGGTGGGGGCCTGGTGGAGGCTGCCCCTGCACTGCTGGGGGGTGGGGGTGGTGGTCGACATGGGTGGGGGCCTGGTGGATGCTGCCCCTGGTGGTTGGGGGGTGGGGGTGCTGGGAGACATGGGTGGGGGCCTGGTGGAGGCTGGCCCTGGTGACTGGGGGGGTGGGGGTGCTGGGAGACATGGGTGGGGGCCTGGTGGAGGCTGCCCCTGGTGGCTGGGGGGTGGGGGTGGTGGGAGACATGGGTGGGGCCTGCTGGTAGGTGCCCCACAGTGCTGGGGGGTGGGGGTGGTGGGTAACATGAGTGTAACGCTCACCTGATTCCCATAGAGGCGCCGGTCTTGACTGGGCGTATACCGTATCTTCAAAGGTGATGTGTAACACACGGCTGGCTCTTTGGGCTGGACCACTGTGCACTGTATGTCTGACTCGAAGGGTAAGATGTCGGCAGATAGAAAATTTGGGATTAAGGAACTGGGTTATTGAATGTCTCTCTCTTCTTCCCTTTCTCTTCTCCTGTAGAACCCCAAAGGTTAATGCTCTCACCTTAGGTAAGTGAACGCTGTGCTCTCCATCTGCCTCGGGGCAGGGTGCTGTAACCAGTTTCTTCACTGGATAAGGGGAGCAGGCCTCTTGACTTCAGAGGACTGCTGTCCGTCGTTTACTGCACGAACGGTAAGTTTCGAGTAATTCTAATGTCTTTAAAGTCTTTAGTAATGATGTCTCTTGTTTTGCAGGGTTCCGGCGATGGCGGATGACGGGCTGAAGTGAGTTGAAGATGGAGCCCGTGTGATGAATAGAAGCGCCTGGAAGCACGTAAGTAAGCGCTTGTTGCCTGCTTCACGATGCGCTCTAACTCTCTTTTTATTTTGCAGGTACAAGTTCGGAGCGGCTGCAGGGTGCCAGAATACCCACTGGGTTAGATGTGGAAAGGAGTAATGGCACGTGAGTATTAAAGTTCCCCAATGTCTTTAAACGCACCTTGTTTTGTCTTTCAGATGCGGGATGCAGCGCCGAAGGCCTCCGGAGCGTGCGAAGAGTTGGTAAGCTTTTGTCTTTCAGATGCCGGAATGCAGTGTGAAGACCTCCGGAGCGCACGAAGAGTAGGTAAGCCTTTGTCTTTCAGATGCCAGAATGCAGTGTGAAGACCTCCGGAGCGCACGAAGAGTAGGTAAGCCTTTGTCTTTCAGATGCCGGAATGCAGCGCGAGGCGTTGGTGACAGCCGATGGACCAGGTAAGTGAAGAGCTGTCACTAAAGACCGTAATGCTAACCTGTTCTTTCTTGTCTTTATAGGTGTTGCTGAAGACTGGATTCAGGATGGTAAGCCTTTTTCCTTAGGCCCAGGATCAGATGCAGAAGACACGATGAGCGTTCTGCTGCAGAGGATGCAGAATAACGCAAAGCAAGATTCATCCATCGGGTGTGGTTTAAATAGCCTCCTGTAGTGCTTAGGTCTCTCCTTCCACAGCCACGCTTCGGTAAGAAAAGAGTTCCTGCTTTCCAGAAGAGTTCCAGTGTTCTGAATCTAGGGAGTGGCTCCTGACCCACCCAACAGGAAAAGTAGTTCCAAACAGAAGAGGATCAGAGGCTCAACTGGCAGGCAAGTAAGCAGCATGGTCTGCTGCAGGTAAGTCCACCCAAGCATTATGAGCCCGGCGCTTCCAGCGCTGGGACTGGGCATATTTATGAGCCTGGTGCCACTGGCGCCAGGACTGGGTCCAAAAGGTCCCAATTGGGACTGGTTGACACTCGGAACCTGGGTTATGGATCAGCTTCCAAGGGAGTTGGGAAAACCCTGACCTTTTGGAAGCAGAGATCATGACAGTACCCCCCCTCAAGGCCCCTCCCAAACCGGGCTTCTACGGGGGTTTTGGCTTGTAAGGAAATGTTAGGTGAAATCTTTTGATTAGGCGAGGAGCGTGGACATATTCAGCAGGTTCCCAGGATCTCTCTTGGGGGCCGTAGCCTTTCCAGTCAATTAGGTAAAATAGTTTAGATTTGGAGATCTTGGAGTCCAGAATGCTTTTGACTTCGAAATCGAGTTCTCCATCAACTAGGATAGGTTTTGGAGATTTAGTTAGTCGGGTTTGAGGTTGCACAGGTTTTAATAGAGAGACGTGGAAGACCGGATGTATCTTCATGTGCGGGGGCAAGTCCAACTTGACCGCTACTGGGTTTACTATGGTAGTGATGGAATAGGGACCAAGGTATCTTGGGTTGAATGTGCGTGGCCCTCTTAGAGGTAGATATTTGGTGGATAACCAGACTTGATCCCCTACTTGATATTGAGGGGCTTCCTTCCGATGTTGATCTGCTCCTTTCTTGTATTGTTCTTTAGCCCTTTGAAGGTGAGAAACAGCTTCCTTAAAGGCTTGGGTGATTGTAGAATGCAGGTAGTCTACTGCTGGTGTTTCAAGATCTTGGAGGGGATCCAACTCCGAGGTTCGAGGGTGACTGCCGTACAAAAGAAAAAACAGGGTTTTCCCAGTTCCCGAATGGACAGAGTTATTGTAGGCATATTCGGCTACCCAAAGGATGTCTTTCCAAGTTTTTTCAGTTTGTTGCAGCATGCAGCGTAAATACTGTTCCAGAGTTTGATTGGTCCTCTCGGTTTGTCCGTCGGTCTGAGGGTGGTGACTGGTCGATAGTCTCACATCAATTTGAGCCGACCGACAGCAACTTCGCCAAAAATGAGAAATAAATTGACTACCTCGATCCGAAATTAGAACCGAAGGAAAACCGTGCAGTCGGACGATGTTTTCGAGAAATTCTCGGGCCAGAGTTGCTGCTGTTGGCAAGCCTTTGAGCGGAATGAAATGCGCCATCTTGGAGAATAAGTCCACGATTACTAGAATCGTATTGTATCCGGAGCATGGAGGTAGATCGGTGATGAAGTCCATAGAAAGCGTATGCCAAGGGCGAGGTGGGATGTCAATAGGGCGTAAGAGGCCTGCTGGTCTTTCCTTTTGAATCTTGTTTTGGGCGCATACTCCACAGGACATTATAAAGTCTCTGATATCTTTTTTCCAAGACGGCCACCAGAAGTAGCGCTTGATCTTTTCTGAGGTCTTGGCCATACCGGGATGTCCTTCCATTAAAGAATCGTGATAACAAGAGATTACTTTTTTCTGTAAATCTGTGCTGGGTAGGTATAATCGTTCTTGGAAATACAATAAGTTGTCCTTTACTGCAAAGTCCTTTCCCTGCAGATGCCAATTCTGTATGTCAGCTGGAGTTACAAGTTGCCTGGCTTTATCCTTAACTTCCTCTATGGATTCTGTGGCGATTACACCCAGAATTCTTTGTTCGGGAATGATTGGTACAGGTTTAGGGTTGATCAAGTGTTCTTCCACTCCCATCTGAGAAAGGGCATCAGCTTTACCGTTCTTTGTACCAGGTCGATGGGTAATTATGAAGTCAAACTCGGCAAAGAATAATGCCCAACGGAGTTGTCTAGAGGATTGGGCTTTTGCGGTTTTCAAATATTGCAGGTTTCGGTGATCCGTAATCACAGTAACGGTGTGTCGGGCCCCCAGCAGATAATGCCGCCAAGCCTTAAAGGCAGACTTGATAGCCAGAAGTTCCTTGTCAGTAATCGTGTAATTGATTTCAGGAGGCGAGAATTTGCGGGACCAAAATGCCACGGGATGCAACTGATTGGTTACCGGGTCCTTTTGTGATAGAACTGCCCCCATGGCAAGGCTTGAAGCATCAGTTTCCACGATGTAGGGGAGTTCGGGGCGAGGGTGTTTTAAGATTGGTGCAGAGATAAATTTAGTCTTCAAATCCTGGAAAGCTTGTTCCGCCTCGGTAGACCATTCAAAACGTTTGTTTTTCTTTAACAAGGCAGTGATGGGCTGGACTATTCGAGAGAATTCGGGGATAAACCTGCGGTAAAAGTTAGCGAAGCCTAACATGCTTTGCACACCTTTTACGGAGGATGGTGATGGCCATTTGAGAACTGCATCGACCTTCTTTGAATCCATACGCACTCCGCCAGGTGATAATATGAATCCCAAGAATTCAACTTCAGTCACGTTGAAAACACATTTTTCCAACTTAGCGAAAAGTTTGTGTTGACGCAATCTTTCGAGGACCATTTTCACGTGTTTCCGATGTTCAGATTCCGATGAAGAATAAACGAGGATGTCGTCAATGTAAACAACAACTTACACATCTATGAGCTCTCTGAGGACATTGTTCATAAAATATTGAAAGGCGGCCGGGGCATTGCAAAGTCCGAAGGGCATGACCTGATATTCAAATAGCCCATACTTGGTGCGGAAGGCCGTCTTCCATTCATCGCCCTCTTTTACTCGTACCAAGTGGTAAGCTCCTCTAAGATCCAGCTTTGTATATATGCATGCTTTTCTGACTTGGTCCAGGAGTTCAGGGATCCAAGGTAACGGATATCTATTCTTAACGGTGATCTGGTTCAGGGAGCGATAATCTATACAAGTTCTAAGGTCTCCTTCCTTTTTTGGAACGAAGAACAAAGCTGAAGAAGCAGGGGACTTGGAAGGACGAATAAACCCATTTGCCAGGTATTGATCCAGGTATTGTCGAAGGTGAATGTTCTCAGGCTCGGTGAGGGCATAAATTCTACTACAAGGAGGAGTAGATCCAGGTATCAGGTCTATCTGGCAGTCATAAGACCTATGAGGAGGTAGAGAGTTAGCCTGATCCTTCCGGAAAACATCTTGGTATTCTAGGTATTCGGGAGGTAACTGGGGAGTCTCTGAAGAAATTGCTGCCAGTGCAACACCAGGTGGAGGGTGACAAGTAGAGACACATTCTGGAAACTGGACCGTTCTTGCTCGCCAATCGATCAGAGGATTGTGTTTCTCTAACCAAGGTATTCCTAGAATAATCTGAAACTGAGGGGCCTTGATCACATCGAACACGATCTTCTCATGGTGTCCATCTTGACTTACTAGCGTCACCTCTTGAGTGGTATGCGTTACTGGCCCGGAGGCTATCTCCGTACCATCCACCATAGTAATGACGTCCTTTACAGCCTTGGGACAAAGAGTTAGATTCATCCTCAAAACCATTTCATGATCCACATAATTGCCGATGGCACCGCTGTCGACGTAAGCTTCAATTGCATGTAATCGATCCGGATTATCAGGGCTAATGAGGACCATAGGTATCATGAAATGCGAGGTCACGGAACTGGTTTTCACGCTCGGCAAGAGGACCTCTATTCTTGTCGGGCGAGGTCGTTTCCCTGCTCAGAGTTTGTAACTTTGGTAACTGCAGCTCCTACTGCCTTCTTGGCAGGTTTCACCGGACAGTCTCGAAGAAAGTGCCCTGAGTTTCCGCAATAGAGGCATAATTGCAACTGTTTTCTCCTTTCCCGCTCCTTTTGTGTTAGAGGACCTTTCAGACCCCCTATTTGCATGGGTTCCCCGGAGTCTACTCCTTTGGAAGGAGTTGGCTGTTTGGAAAATACTCGAGCATCAAACTTGGAACGATCGGCCTTCCTGTTCTGCAGTCTGTGATCTATTTGAACGACTAAGTCTATATAGTCCGAACAATCTTGTGGGGGATTCACTACTTGGGCTAACACATCTTTGAGCTCTCCACGTAGACCTCTATAAAACAGCGTAATCCTTTTGTCCTCAGGCCATTGAGTTTCCACTATCAGTCTGTTGAAAGACGCAAAATAAGCCAAAAGGTCTTGATTACCTTGTCGCAACGAAAGAAGCTCATTGTCCAAGGCCTGCCCCTGTGAATGTCTTGCGAACAGATTTTCCATACTGAGCTGAAAAGCTTGAAAATCATGGAGGACCGGATCATCTTGATTTACTAGAGGGATCGACCAGTCTGCCACATTGCCACTAAGGTACGAAAGCACGAAAGCTACTTTAGCTTGATCAGTTGGAAAGGCTGCTGGCCGGCATAAGAAATGCAACCGGCACTGATTGATAAATACTGCAAACCTCTTTGGGTCACCAGAAAATCGTTCGGGCGGAGCCAGAGGTACATTCCCAGGTAGGTTGATCTGCACTGGATTCATAGAGGATGTACAAGGAAGATTTCCCCCAGATGCGGGTAACGGGGTCTGTCCGGCTTGTGACTGTAGCAATTGTCTAGCGAGATCATCTGTTCGCTCCTTGGAAATAATCAGTTCCCTTCTTAGAGCGTTCGTTTCCTGACGGGCTGCATGCACTTCTGCCCTTAGTTCCCCAAGTAACTGGGCTAGCTGGTCGGTATCCGAGGTTTCCATAGCGCCTGGACGGGAGTTTTGTGGTAGGCTTTGCGTTCTGTAACGCTCACCTGATTCCCGTAGAGGCGCCGGTCTTGACTGGGCGTATACCGTATCTTCAAAGGTGATGTGTAACACACGGCTGGCTCTTTGGGCTGGACCTCTGTGCACTGTATGTCTGACTCGAAGGGTAAGATTTCTGCAGATAGAAAATATGGGATTAAGGAACTGGGTTATTGAATGTCTCTCTCTTCTTCACTTTCTCTTCTCCTGTAGAACCCCAAAGGTTAACGCTCTCACCTTAGTTAAGTGAACGCTGTGCTCTCCATCTGCCTCGGGGCAGGGTGCTGTAACCAGTTTCTTCACTGGATAAGGGGAGCAGGCCTCTTGACTTCAGAGGACTGCTGTCCGTCGTTTACTGCACGAACGGTAAGTTTCGAGTAATTCTAATGTCTTTAAAGTCTTTAGTAATGATGTCTCTTGTTTTGCAGGGTTCCGGCGATGGCGGATGACGGGCTGAAGTGAGTTGAAGATGGAGCCCGTGTGATGAATAGAAGCGCCTGGAAGCACGTAAGTAAGCGCTTGTTGCCTGCTTCACAATGCGCTCTAACTGTCTTTTTATTTTGCAGGTACAAGTTCGGAGCGGCTGCAGGGTGCCGGAATACCCACTGGGTTAGATGTGGAAAGGAGTAATGGCACGTGAGTATTAAAGTTCCCCAATGTCTTTAAACGCACCTTGTTTTGTCTTTCAGATGCGGGATGCAGCGCCGAAGGCCTCCGGAGCGTGCGAAGAGTTGGTAAGCTTTTGTCTTTCAGATGCCGGAATGCAGTGTGAAGACCTCCGGAGCGCACGAAGAGTAGGTAAGCCTTTGTCTTTCAGATGCCAGAATGCAGTGTGAAGACCTCCGGAGCGCACGAAGAGTAGGTAAGCCTTTGTCTTTCAGATGCCGGAATGCAGCGCGAGGCGTTGGTGACAGCCGATGGACCAGGTAAGTGAAGAGCTGTCACTGAAGACCGTAATGCTAACCTGTTCTTTCTTGTCTTTATAGGTGTTGCTGAAGACTGGATTCAGGATGGTAAGCCTTTTTCCTTAGGCCCAGGATCAGATGCAGAAGACACGATGAGCGTTCTGCTGCAGAGGATGCAGAATAACGCAAAGCAAGATTCATCCATCGGGTGTGGTTTAAATAGCCTCCTGTAGTGCTTAGGTGTCTCCTTCCACAGCCACGCCTAGGTAAGAAAAGAGTTCCTGCTTTCCAGAAGAGTTCCAGTGTTCTGAATCTAGGGAGTGGCTCCTGCCCCACCCAACAGGAAAAGTAGTTCCAAACAGAAGAGGATCAGAGGCTCAACTGGCAGGCAAGTAAGCAGCATGGTCTGCTGCAGGTAAGTCCACCCAAGCATTATGAGCCCGGCGCTTCCAGCGCTGGGACTGGGCATATTTATGAGCCTGGTGCCACTGGCGCCAGGACTGGGTCCAAAAAGTCCCAATTGGGACTGGTTGACACTCGGAACCTGGGTTATGGATCAGCTTCCAAGGGAGTTGGGAAAACCCTGACCTTTTGGAAGCAGAGATCATGACAATGAGTTGGACATGGGTGGGGGCCTCCTGGCAGGTGCCCCACAGTGCTGGGGGGTGGGGGTGGTGGGGAACATGAGTTGGACATGGGTGGGGGCCTGCTGGCAGGTGCCCCACAGTGCTGGGGGGTGGGGGTGGTGGGAGACATGGGTGGGGGCCTGGTGGAGGCTGCCCCTGCACTGCTGGGGGGTGGGGGTGGTGGGAGACATGGGTGGGGGCCTGGTGGATTCTGCCCCTGGTGGCTGGGGGTGGGGGTGCTGGGAGACATGGGTGGGGGCCTGGTGGTGGCTGCCCCTGCACTGCTGGGGGGTGGGGGTGGTGGGGAACATGAGTTGGACATGGGTGGGGGCCTGCTGGCAGGTGCCCCACAGTGCTGGGGGGGTGGGGGTGGTGGGGAACATGAGTTGGACATGGGTGGGGGCCTGCTGGCAGGTGCCCCACAGTGCTGGGGGGTGGGGGTGGTGGGAGACATGAGTTGGACATGGGTGGGGGCCTGCTGGCAGGTGCCCCACAGTGCTGGGGGGTGGGGGTGCTGGGAGACATGGGTTGGGGCCTGGTGGAAGCTGCCCCTGCACTGCTGGGGGGTGGGGGTGGTGGGAGACATGGGTGGGGGCCTGGTGGTGGGTGCCCCTGGTGGCTGGGGGTGCAGGGGGACATGCGTTGGTGGGCAGTAGTGCAAGTTGACATGTGGGTTGGCTGGTGGGCATGGCCATGGTGGATGGGGTGCCTGCAGGACATGTGCTGGGTAGGCCCCTGTGGTGTGAGCCACCTGCAGGAGCTGTGGAGGGTGTAGAGGGAAAATCTGGGAGGACCCACACGTGCAATTCACGTGTGCTGCTCCCGGCGCACCCCTGTAATACACGTACCCTGATGAGATTGCGTGTGGAACTTCCCGCGCACCCCTGGAATACACGTACCCCGCTCAATCGCGTGTGTAACTTCCCGTGCACCCCCGAAATACACGTACCCCGCTCAATCGCGTGTGTAACTTCCCGCGCGCCCCCGAAATACACGTACCCCGCTCAATCGCGTGTGTGACTTCCCGCGCACCCCCGAAATACACGTACCCCGCTCAATCGCGTGTGTAACTTCCTGCGCGCCCCCGAAATACACGTACCCCGCTCAATCGCATGTGTAACTTCCCGCGCGCCCCCGAAATACAAGTACCCCGCTCAATCGCGTGTGTAACTTCCCGAGCACCCCCGAAATACACGTACCCCGCTCAATCGTGTGTGTAACTTCCTGCGCGCCCCCGAAATACACGTACCCCGCTCGCACAGGCCCAACTGCTGTATGTTGCCACTTTTGTGATGCGCTGGGACTCTATCGCCTGCCTTCGTGTGGCGGGCGTGTTTCAGCTTGTGCGTGTCTTTGGCTGTGCGTGGCTTTGCCCTATTCGATTCCATGAATACGTGTGGTTCGAGTGCGTGTGGGCGTTCCGTCTGCTTCCCTGCAGTACATCCCCAGTTACGCCCTTATTTTCGCGCGTTGTTCCCCATTCCGCGCGTTACGCCCCGTGTCCCGCCCACTTTCTGGTGTATGCGCCGAGGTTGTGCGCTTTCACTGTGCGCGTCGCGCACGCCTTTCGGGATGTTGCAGTGACTTGTGTGCCATGCACGGGTTTGGCGCACATCCCGAGGTGTACACGCGCAGGTACTTCCATGAATCGCACGCGTGCGCATGCGCCTGTTTTTTTCCGCTTGCGCCTGCTTGCGCCTGCTTGCGCGAAGATTTTCGGCGCACGTTTGTTCCATGAATCGGCCCCTCAATGTTTAATGCATTTTCATCGTGCACACCAACTCCAGCTTCTATTATTTTTTTATTTTTTTATTTATTTACTTTTTATATTATTTATATTTTTGATATATATTTACATATATTACAGTGTTTATGTACCATTTCAACCATCTTTTTTTTTTTTAACTTCTCTGTCACTGCCTGCTGACTAGACATATTCACTCCACCTTTTTATGTTCAAGGGACTTTATCTGTTTCTACATGCTCAAGCTGCCTGATCTCGTGTCTGGGATGGCATGGTTTAATCTGATTTACATGCACAAATTGCTCTATTGTTGTTTCACCTTCAGTCTTTAAAATTTTATAAACTACAGGAGAAACCTTATGGCCCCTGCCAGGCTGCTAGAAATTTAGAATTTTTCTGTTTACTTTTTCCAAAATGAAACTTATACACCTGATCCCCTACAATGTATTCTCTCACTGATGTTCTTTTATCGTAGTATAACTTTGCACTGTCAGCAGGTCTTTCTAGATTTCTCTGCACAAAAGCAAATGCATGTTGCAAATGCTTCCTCAATTCATCAATGCACTCATGAACTGTGGATGCACTCACAAGTGTCTGCTCATGTGTTCTGTATAGTAGGTGTTGTGGTAACACCATTTTCCTACCTGTTAATACCTCATGTGGACTAATACCTGTTGCTTTGGCAGGAGTTGATCTGATTGCCATCAATACCAACGGTAAACGTAAATTCCAGCTGGAACCTGCTTCTGCCACAAATTTCTTTAATATGTCCACAACAGACCTATTGCTTTGTTCAACTCCACCTGAAGAGGCTGCCCAATATGCAATATGTAGTTTCCTTTTCACACCCAGTATTTGCCATACCTTACTCATTAGAGTACTTGTGAAATGACTTCCTCTGTCTGACTCAATTCTTTGTGGCAACCCAAACCTTGGGAACACATGGTTCACCAGTAATGTGGCTGCTGTTTGCGCACTACAATCTGGCGCAGGAATACATTCAATCCACTTCAACATCAAACATATCACACTTAAAATGTAACGGTTTCCTCTGCTCGACCTTTTTAAAGGGCCTACATAGTCTATTTGCAAATCTGACCATGGAAGAGTTAGGCCTCTTTTCATCAATGGGGCTCTATACATTGGTGAAGCAGGTTTAAATTTGGCGCATACTAGACATCCTCTAGTATATAATTCCACATCTTGGGACATATGTGGCCAGTAAGCATAATCTTTTAGTATTTCCAATGTTTTTTGTGAACCTCTGTGGCCTGCAGTTATTGCATCATGTGCATGTTGTAGCATTAGCCCTCTGAATGAAATACACCCACTGTATTTGTCCTGTTATGGACTCTCTAATCATGAGTCCATCTTGCAGTCTAACTCATTTTTTATTCTTTAATAGCACCCTCAACTCTTCTTTTCTCATACAATCATTTTCTGTTAAAGGATTTTGTTCAGGATCTATCAAATGATTATAATAGATTCCCAAAATTCGATCATTCTTTTGTGCCTCAATCAAATCTTGGTCTGGCATATCATGACCCCACTGTACCACTGGTTGATCTACCTCCTTTGGTGCTTTAGAACGTGTTACTGCATCAATTTGTATTTCACCCAGTAAATCATCTATAGGTAGCAATTCTCCCATCACAGCCCCAATTTTAGCCAGGTGGTCTGCCTTATCATTTCCCTCCTTATCCTCTCCGGGTGTTTTTAAATGCCCACAAATTTTTCTCCAGTATATTGTCAAATCATTTTCTGACACCAATTTGTCTATGGCTTGTATCATTTTTCCATGTTTAAGTGGCTTTTTGTTGTGTGTAACCATGCCTCTCGCTTTCCAGCCGGGTAAATACTCCACAAAGCTATTTCGTGCATAGTCAGAATCAGTCACCAGGACAATTTCACTGAATTTATTATCAACTGCAGTAGCAATTGCTTTATAAATGGCCGCCAATTCCGCCACTTGACTGCTTCTAGCTCCAATCCTCATCCCTACACTGGGGATGCCTTCACATTTCAACCAGACATT